>NC_030826.1:34292493-34592493 GCF_001704415.2 Capra hircus
GGGAACCCAGGTGCCTTCTCACCCTGGGCCCTTCTCTGTGCCCACCCCTTTCCGCACAGCTGGCCGCCTCCTCCGTCCCCCGTTCTCATTCATCATGCCTATCCCTGGTCAGTGTCTTGTCCCTTGCCTCTCTGCTATCCCTGCCCACCCTGGCCTGCTGCCCCGCCATCTGGTGTGGCTATGGGGATGTGCAGATGGGGACGCCAGCCTGGCTCTGTCTCAGCTGGGGCTCTTCAGAGGCAAACAGGAAGATAGGGGCAGGGGGCCAGGGGGCTGATTTGAGAGCGTGCCAGACAACATCACCATGCAGTGAGGAGGGTGGGAAAGGGCGTGCATCCCAGGTGGGTTATCCTGCCCATCGGTGGGCGGAGTGTTTATCCACCAGCTTTCTCTTGTCTCAGAGCCAGGCCCACCCGTGCCCAGAAAAGATCCCTAGTGCAGGGAGGTGCGTATGCAAAGGAGGGGTTGGGGCCATTCTCGCCCCTCCACTCACCCACTCTTCTCTACAGTGGATCCCCTGGCCCAGGTGACTCAAACTGTTCCGTGAACATCTGTTGGAGCGGAGCACTGAATTGCGTGGCCCAGCCCAGCCCCAGCCCTGGATCAGCCGAGGGGGACAAGTGAGTGTCTCCATGCGCCTCAGCAGACCAGAGCCCCCTGCCCAGTGGATGGCCAGAGCCAGGCCACTGTGGCCTTAGGTGCATTTCGGTTCCTCTCTGGGCCTCAGATTCCCACCAGCCCGGCACGAGGGGACGGAGGCTCTTAGAGGAGCCAGGAGGCCAGGCTGTGCTGTGTGCGGAGGTGAGGACCTCTGCCAGCCATGTTGACCGCCTGTCCTCTCCTGCCACAGGGAGTTCTCAGATGCCCTCGGGTACCTGCAGCTGCTGAACAGCTGTTCGGATATGGCTGGAGCTCCTGCCTGCAGCTTCTCCATCAGCTCCAGCATGGCTGCCACCCCCGGTGAGCCCCCCACCTGTGACGCCCTCAGCCCCAGTGCCAAGCAGCTCAGCCTTGGGGGCAGTGTGGCTGAGTGTCTGCCTCCTGTGCCCCCTTTGCAGGCACAGACCCGGTGGCCAAGTGGTGGGCCTCTCTGACAGCTGTGGTGACCCACTGGCTTCGGCGGGATGAGGAGGCAGCTGAGAGGCTGTACCCACTGGTGGAGCACCTGCCCTGTGCCCTGCAGGAGTCCGAGTGAGCACAGGCTGCATGCTCGTGCCCCACCCCCAACCCTGCCCCCAGCTTTGTTCTATGTCCTTGGGGTCCCGCCATGCTCTTCCCATGAAGCCAGAACCAGGGCAGAGGGAGGTCCAACCATGACACCTCTACCTTCGCCCCAACAGGAAACCCCTGCCCAGGGCGGCTCTGCACTCCTTCAAGGCTGCCCGGGCCATCCTAGGCCGCGGGAAGGCTGAGTCTGGCCCAGCCAGCCTGGTGATGTGTGAGAAGGCCAGTGGGTACCTGCAGGACAGCCTGGCCACCACACCAGCTGACAGCTCCATTGACAAGGTAAGGGCTGGGGCCGGGGGCCTGGCCCATCTCAGGGGCCTTGGCCTTTCCACTCCCTGGATGGTCCCCCTTGGGCTGCAGAAGACTGCAGGGTCAGCCAACAGCACAGGACGGGTGACCAGCCGGCCTTGCCTTCTGGCAAAGGCTTGGGTCCAGGGGAGAGTGGCTGCTCCCTCTGGCCTCAGTGTTGCCCCCCCCAGGAGGAGGGTGGGGTGAACATGTGGCAGGGCCCTCCTTGGAGGCTGCCGCGCAGGCCGGTGGGGGCATGGGGGCCTGGAGAGCGGGCGGCCCCGCGGTGCATTGCTGTTGCATTGCATGTGTGAGGCAGGTGCAGTGCCTCGGCAGTGCAGCCCGGAGCCGGCCCCTGGCACCGCGGGCCCCCAGCCTTCTCTCCCACAGCCAGAGGCCCTGACCCCTGCCCTGCCCTGCCCTACCCACCACCCCCAGGCCATGCAGCTGCTCCTGTGTGACCTGCTCCTTGTGGCGCGCACCAGCCTCTGGCAGCAGCAGAAGCTGCCGGCACCCACCCAGGCCTCGCAGGGCCCTGGAGGTGGGGCCCAGGCCTCTGCCCTCGAGCTTCGTGGTTTCCAGAGGGACTTGAGTGGCCTGAGGCGTCTGGCACAGAATGTCCGGCCTGCCATGCGGAGGGTGAGTGCCCACGGGGCCCTGACTTGTGATGGGGACAGACATGAGGTGTCTGAAGGGAGTGGTGACCTGAACCTCTCCTGGCCCCTCCTGCCCAGGTATTCCTACATGAAGCCACTGCCCGACTGATGGCAGGGGCCAGCCCAGCGCGGACACACCAGCTTCTGGATCGTAGCCTGAGGAGGAGGGTCGGCCCCTGCAAAGGAGGTGAGAAGGCCGGCTGGCCCAGGTGGGAAGGGTCACGGGCCAGGTGAAGGCTGCAGAGGGAGACCGTAAGATGCACAGGAGCCTCGGGACTTCGAGGTGGCCCCTGATGGGAGCCCTAATCTGAGACTCGGGGGACGACTGTCCTTTGTGGAGCACTCACTCTGTGCTCCAGGGGAAGGAGAGGAAGGGACCAGCTGCATGGCAGCCCTGCAGCCCAAGACGAGAGGTGTGGGGGCGCACAAAGGACCAGGCGGCAGGGGCGGGGCCGGGGTCCGAGCCCCACCCCAGGCGCGGCCCCGCCCCTGACGCGCTCCTGTGCGCTTGCGCAGGCGCGGCGGCGGAGCTGGAGTCGCGGCCCACGAGGCGGGAGCAGGCCGAGGCTTTGCTGCTGGCCTCCTGCTACCTGCCGCCTGGCTTCCTGTCGGCGCCCGGGCAGCGCGTGGGCATGCTGGCCGAGGCGGCGCGCACGCTTGAGAAGATTGGTGACCGCCGGCTGCTGCACGACTGTCAGCAGATGCTCATGCGCCTGGGCGGCGGGACCACTGTGACCTCCAGCTAGACTCCTGCCGGCGGGCCTGCCCCAGAGCCTGGTCTCCGTATCAGCGTCGGAGAGCAGCGCCGGAGATCCGGGGCTCACGCCCAGCCCACGGACTGCACGGCCCCTGGGGGGCTGGAGACCCTCGGAGACGTCTGCTCTTGACCTACGGGCCTCCCCAGCCCGCTCCCGCACTCGGCGCGCGGTGGCCAGGATAGTGCTGGCCCCTGGTGGCCGGCTGGGGGATTGCCGGGGCCTGCCGCCGCTGGATGTCACGTGCCCCCAGTGACACCCGCTCCTGGGTGTCATGGGCCCCCAGTCCACAGCTTTCACCCTCCCTCCAGAGAGAAGAGAGGGGTGCATTTCACCGAGCCGAGGGACCCTACC
Organism: Capra hircus; assembly: GCF_001704415.2. Lineage (NCBI taxonomy): Eukaryota > Metazoa > Chordata > Mammalia > Artiodactyla > Bovidae > Capra > Capra hircus. Next base: position 34,295,774 of record NC_030826.1, read on the forward strand.
CCCGGTGCCTCCCTCCCATCTAGGGAGACCTGTGCATAGTGTAGATCGGAGTGCACCAGCCTCCTGGCCTCCAAGGCTCAAGCGTTACTTTGCCTTTTGCAGACTTTATTTTCATAGGTTGAGAAGTTTTGTACAGAGAATAAAAAATGAAATTATTTATAATCTGGGTTTTGCTCCTTTGGGGAGAGGCAAACCAGAGGGGATTCTTTGGGCCTTCTGTCCCCCTAGCACCCAGGCAAAGGCTTCCCGTTCCCACCTGCCCTTCTGTGTTTGGGAAGCCTGGCTTTATTCCCTCCCGCTGACCTGGGCCCTGGCCCTCTCTCTCATCTCCTGACCCTTAGGGCCCTTGTGGTCTCAGCTTTTCCTTCTTGCTTCCCCACCCAGCTTCTGCCTCCTTCAGGTCCCGGAATGACACGTCCTTGGGAATTTGTAGTGACTGGAGGAATTACAACCTGGGTCTTCCTGTGTGTCTGGGTGTGTTGCCTGCCTGACCCGTCCCCTCATCTGAGGCCACACAGCTGTGGCAGGGCAGCAGGGGCTTCTCTGCCTACTGCTCATTCCTGACCCAGAGCCCTCCCCTAAAGCCTGGACCCTCTCCCAGCAGAATCTGGTCAGAATCCACGCTGCAGAATTCCAAAACAATCGTTGTATCTTTATTGACTTTTTTTTTCTGAATGCAATGACTGTTTTTTTTTTTTACTCTTAAGGAAAATAAACATCTTTTAGAAACAGCTCGATACACACAATCTTCAGTGTGAAGCAATATACTAATAAGAACACTAGTCGTCTTAACATTTACAGTCTTCATATATATTATATATATGTATATGTATACATATATATACACTATATAACGAGGCTGGATATAATACACACGTTCACCATTTTACAGTCATATGTACAGGAAGTTGCTAGGGCGGCCCCAGGCTGGGGCTGCGTCAGGCCTATCAAAGCGTGGACAGAGCTGAGGACACGGACAGACAGGCGGACGAACTGGTGGGCACTGGCCCAGGGCGGTGGTGGCTGCATGGGGAAGGGGGCAGCGCTGGAGCCACCTTCCCAGGAAGGGCCCCGTGCTAAGGGGTGCACGACGCACAGTGGCGACACACGGAGAAGCGAGCATGTTCCCAACATATATACATTCTATGTGACATATATATAGAGGGGCACACAGGTGTGTACATGGATCTAGCGCTGTCTCCGCTCCCGTGCGAGTGGCGCTGCGGCCCCTGGAGACGGTGGTCATGCGGAGGGTTGGTCACGCGTCTGTCGGGAATCGAGACTCCTTCTGCGCTCCCAGGCTGGGTTCCAGGGATGGGGTGGGCTGGAAGGGGGACGAGCAGAAGCCAGCGGGGGCAAGTCTGCCCACGCCCAGGAAGGTCGCATCCCTCGAGCACAGGCCCCAGATGCTTGGCCCTCCAGACCTTAACGCAGGTTTTGGCCGAGGCTGGGCAGTTAGGGTGCCCAGCCTCCAGCCCCTCCTGCGTGGGTCAGGACTCGCCAATCCCCTATCCCTACCCACCCCCAGGGTGTCCGGCTGCGGGCCACAACCGACCCACGTGGAATGTATACCACGTCATCCTGGAACTTTCAGGGGAGAAGTGTGTCCCCAGGCTACAAGCCTCCCAGCCCCGTCAGAGTCTGGGTGTCCCAAGGGGTCTGGCCGCTCCGCGGGCTAACCCCTCTCCAAGCCTGGCGGGGGGATGGAGGCGAGAAAGCCCTGTGCCGTCCGGTGCCAGGAGCAGACGGATCCGGAGCATGTTTTCTACCCAACCGGGGACCACTAGCTTCCGCCCAGGGCGGCCAGATCCAAGATTCGGTTCCGGATCAGGGATCCACTCAGGACCCGCGCCGGAAGCAGCGCAAAGGCCCGGGGGCTACGCCTGCGGCTCCTCTCCTCGGCGGCGGGCGGGCTGGCTCTGGCGGCTCCTCCGGCCGGGAGTGGATTACAACGGCAGCCTCTGCAGGAAAGAGACACGAGGCGCGCTGCCTACGGCGGTGCACGTGCCGAGGGGTCAACCCCTCCAGACTCTCCCCAGACTCGCAGTGAGAGAAACCCCACCAGCAGCTGGGCCTGGAGGCTGGCCTCCGCGTCCCGCCCCCGGGCTAGGCCCGCCCCCGGCGCACGCGGGAGTAAGTGGCCCGGGGCCCTCGCGTGCGCAGCCGCCACCGCTAGGTCTGCCTGGAGCCCATGGGCCTGCGGCAGGGTATGCTCTCCAGCCTGGACCCCTCCAAGGGGGGCTCGCGGTCACTCACCTTATGTTTGGGGCATTTCAAAGAAAAGTTCTCTTCAATGAATATACAACCTATGAGCAAACAGAAGTTCGTGCGGTCAGAACCGGCGTCGTGTGTGGCCGGGAGGGGGGCGCCCACCGCTCCCGGCACCCTCGGTTGCCGGTTTTTTCCAAAGACTAAGTCAAACTCTGCCTGCCCTCCAGCCCCGCTGGGTTGCCTGTCCTTTACTCTGCCCTCCGCCTGAAACCCCCTCTAGTCATAGGGAGGCCTCCCCTAATTCTCCAGCCTGTCCCCCTGCAAACAGCCAAGCCAATGCAACAGCACAATCCTGCCCACCCTGGCCGGCACTGGGGGTGGCTCTGCTGGAGGCAGACAGGGCGGGAGCAGAGCTGGGAAGGCTCCAAACCTCGTCTGGATCCAGCAACCTCAGCTGAGCTGCTAGCTGACCACAGCCACCTGGGTGGGCTCCCCCTGCCAACCCCTGTGAGCCTTCCTGAGACTTAGTAACGCAGCTAATACAGCAGGAGCACAGCCTGCCCTGCCTCAGGCCTGCTTCCTGCCTGGGGACACTGGCCACCTCCCTCTTCGCCATCCTTCTAGTTCGGCAGGCCCTGCTTCCTGTGCCAAAGCCTCTGGGGCTCCCAGGGTGGTGGGAGCGGGGAGGGCCCTGGCAGGGGAGGCCTCTGCTCTGTCGTGTGGCAGGGTTGTCTTACCCTCACCCCCTTCCAGGGCAGCAGGGGGCGGGGGACAGAGGTCCTGGGGCCTCCCGGAACTGAACCAGTGCTGCCCTCTCTGGGTTGTGTGCATGACCTCACTGCCTGCCCCAGAGAGCTGCAGAAAGAAACAACTCTCCCCTCTGCTTCACAGATGGGGCCCCGACAGCAGAGGCATGGAGGGACGCGCCCAAGCCACACATGAAGGATGCCACCAGGATCAGGGGCTCCAGGCTCTCTGGCAGGCAGTCTGTGCTCTGCGTGCCTGGCAATAGTAGGTACTCGATAAACGCCCACAGAACAGATGAGCGAGCGAGCGGAAAAAGCAGGGCAGGTGCGGGAGCCTGGCATGGCCCTACTTTCCCCCTTCCACAGCTTCTGTTTTGAATCTCCTTTCCTTCCATCCCACTCAGTTTGTGTCACTGAACTGTCTCTCTCCCCTTTTTCTCCCCAACCCAGTGAACTCCTATTCAGACTTCAAAGGCCCAGCCTGGTAGCCCTGCTCTTTGAGGCCCGAGATCCTCCCCAGCTCTAGGCACCCCTTGGCAACAGCAGCTCACATACAGCTTTCAACCTTGTAGGCTATGCTTCTCCAGCAGGTGGCTGGGGACTGAGGTGTCTCGCCAGCATTGCCCAGCAGAGGGCCTGGCTGAGTGACACCAGAAGATAAAAAACTGCTGGGGCAGAAGAGGGAAGCTCAGGGCAGGGGTTGAGTGGGGCTGGTTCAAGGAGCTGTGCCCACATCTCCTGACCTGTCTGCTAGGGCTCTTACCCGCGTCGCTGGCACACGGGTAATGGTAGGTGTGGAGGCATCCTTTGTGGCAGCACCCTATGGTGGCCCCCGCTTCTTGGCAGCTGGAACAAGTCTGGCGAGGAGAGAGGGAAGACAGGTGAGTCTGCAGCTGAGGGGCCCGGGAGGCCCTCGAAAGGCAGCTGTAGGAGAGCTCAGGATGGTCATTGGCACCTTGGGTGGGGAGCTCTCCAGGTGGGATACCTTGTGCATAAACATAGGGGTTTCTGTTTCTGGCAGGTGTGGGCAAGTGACGGCTTGGCTACTGTGTACTGCATGACGTCAGCCGAGCAACACAGCTCTTCCCACCTGGTGCGTACAGTGGGGACGGCTCCTACCTTACGGGATGGTCTCAAAGACTGAAGGAGGGACTCTGGGGGCCCAGCGGGTGACATGAACTCACGAGGCCAGTCACCACTCGGCCATGCCCTTGCCCACCAACTCCTCCCCACACCCTCCAGGTGGGCTGCTTTCATGGGCCTACTCTACATTGAAGTTGGGGCTCCCTCCCGCTCCAGGAAAGGTGGTGAGAATTGTTTCTCGCCCATTCTGGGGGCAGAAGCAGCGCTGAACCAAGTCAGAGGCCCCACCCTGAGGGGCCATTCACCAGGGGTGACACAGCTGGTGCCCAGATGCGGCGTGCATATGAACTCCAGGCCAGCCAGCAGGGCAGCCGGGCCACTCTGGGTCTCAGAAATGGGTCTGCTGAGCTTGAGGGCTGCCTGCAGGGGGACGAACTGGGAGAGGATGGCGACGCTAAAAAGGCCCTTGGAAGAGCAAAGTAAAACCCGAGGCCTGGGGAGGGACAGACCCCAGATCCCACAGACCCCGGGCCCCCAGTGCAGCAGAGGCCTGAGATGGGGGAGGAGAGCAGAGAAGGGAGCAGGCCCACGCCAGGAGGCCGAGTCACAGAAACCAGTAACTGAGGTTTGACGCACCAGGTCCGTGTGGAGGCCGCCTCCTTGTAACGACCTGATGGTGCTGGCATCATCATTCATTTACCCAGGTGAGTGATGAGAGCTCAGAGAAGCCCAGTGAGTTGCCTGAGGGCATATAGCTCAGGAAGAGCTGGACAGGACTTTGAGCCCAGCAACGGAGCTGGGGCACAGGCTGGCCATCATGGTGCTGTGCTGCTGGGGCGGGGGCGGGTGGGCTCCTTCCCAGGACTGGGGGGAACCCACTCCCAGCAGGAGGGGGGAGGCCAGGGATGGTCTCCACCCTCCCTGGGCCTAATTCATGCCTGAGAATGTTCCCTCTGGTGCCCAGCTCGGGTGGGGAGTGCAGGGTGGGAAGCTGGGGGAACACCAGTGATTATATGCTTCTGCATGGCGGTGTCTTTCTGATCAGGGCCGAGTCTCCAGGCTCCCCATTTCTTGGCTCACAAAGAGGTGTTGAGGCAGGAACAGGCCCCCAGACCCGGCCCAAGTGTCCCACCCACAGCGGCCCTTGGATGTTCTGATGGCTGAAGAGGGACAGTGGGCTCCTCTGGCTGACGGCGTCTCGCACCCCATCTGCACTGAGGCCCCTCAAACCCTGGAGACAGGCCTCTAGAGGTGGAAGCAGAGCAAGGCCTCAGGCCCTCCTAAACCCAGCATGCACATTCTGATCTGTCCCCCTGGGGGCAGCCAAGGGCCCCAGCAGTTCAAGGGAGAGGCAGACTCCTGGGTGGTGGGCCACGGTGTGGCTCAGGGCTGACAGGTGGTGTGGGGGCTGCAGCAGGGGACACAGAAGGACGTGCCCCTGGAGGCCTGCCCAGGAGTTCTGATCCAGCAGAGCACTATGGGTACAAAGGTGGGAGCAAGGGCCCCTACTGTGTGGGTGCAGGGGTTATCTGGCCATCCACGTGGTCATACCCTGCTGATGGGCTTGGTGCCCTGAGACACAGTGGACAGTGGCTTGCGGGGGTCATGGAACTGGCTTCCTTTTGAGCTGGGACTCCAAGACCACCTTAGGCCACCAACCTCCAAGGCAGAAGGGATTTCAGGGGGGCAGGTGGCCCTTGGAGGCCTGGGCTGTCAGAGGGGAGGGGGATGAACCACGACCTGGGGAGCGCCGGACACTGCCTGTCTTCCCAGGGTGTCCTCCGGGTGGGGTGCTGCTCCCGTGAGCCCCTTGGAGGCTTGCCTGGCTGCTAGTCCCAGCCAGCTCAGCCCAGGACCACCTCTCTAGCAGGGAGGCTCTTCTGATCCTTGAGTAACTGGAGCAGACACTGTTGCAGTGACCAGTGAACATCCCTCCCCGCCCAGTTCCAACCTTCCAGGGCCGCTCCCAGGGTGGGAGGCCTCGGGACTTGTTATGGAGGATGGCACAGTGGGCAGAGATGGGACCACCAGGCCAAGTGCTCCAGTACTTAATAGCCATGTGACACCAGGAAAGCACAAGGCCACTCAGACCCCCTGCATCTGCCTCAGTCCAGCAGGAGGTCAGACCAAAGCGCCCGGAATAGGCAACTGAGGAAGGACCAGGGTTGGCCCCCACCGAGGCTCAGACAAGGTGCAGAAGCAGCACAGCCAGGTCGGGGCTTTGAGGATGTGCACCTCGGGGGTAGGCCACTCGGCACTTTTCTGGAGGGGATGTGAGTGTGGGTGTTATCGTTCAATGAAGGGGAACACCTGAACCTATTTCAAGGAAGCTGGGAATGAGGCAGTGATGAGAGAGAAGCAAAAACACAGGATGGGAGGAAAGGAGAACTGGGCAGGGAAGCACAGGGACCCCAGACTGTCAGGCCAGGAGGGCCTTCCTCCATCTGGGTGGAGGCTGGCGGAGGGTTGCCCTGGCCACAAGGAGAGGTCCTGGCCACATCCTGGTAGCAGAGGCTCAGGAAGCAGGGAGAGGTGGACAGCAAAGTCATCTCCCTGGTGACAGCCAGCATAGGACTGCTCGTGGGGACCGGGGGAGTGGGAGAGGGAGCAGGTGGGCAGGCAGGGAAGGTGCAGGGCAGTGAGCTGGAAGGTGGCATGGTGGGTGCCTGCCCAGGAGACACTGGACAGCAATGTGGCAAGGGGACAGGAGCGTGGTCCACAGCAGGGAGCTCGTGGAGCAAGAGAGCTGTAGAAACCAGAGTGACAGTCACTGCTGGGACGCGACATGCTAGTGTCGTCAGAGAGCTGCCGCTGTCACGGCCCCAGCAGATAAGTCATGGGCTCGTGGGTAGGCCAGGCACAGCTGTGACAGCTTGATGGGACTGTTATGCCCACTTTAGAGATGAAGAAACGGAGGCACAGAGAGGTTAGGCTACGTGCCTAGAGGCACACAGCGACTGCAGTTCCTCTGGGATGTTTCAGGGCCTTGCAGGAAAGACTCCTGAACCACCCTACCGACAAGGGCTGACCATCCAGCCACCTGTTGTTGGAGGGGCTCTTTCTCCGAGGCCCTGATCCACCTCAGATCATAAGAGGCAGGCAGTTCTGAGGCCCCTTGTCATCTGGGGACTCAGCGTCTCAGCTGATTACTGGAGACGGGTGTCAGGAGGGTGCAGGGGCTGCAGCTGGAAGGGGTCGGTTGAGTGTGTGGTGGGTATGGGCTGAGCGGGCAGCAGGGAGGTCTAGGACAGGGTGGGCAACTGTGTCCTGCCTTGGCCCGGGGGTGCCTCTGCTCTCTGGCTAAACCCCTGGACTCATTTGTGACTTGGTCTGTTTGGCCCACACCACAGCACTGGAAAGAAGGCCTGCCTGACTGCCTACAGAACCCGAGGACCCCACCCAGCGGGACTGGCCTCTTACCATGTCCAGGGCCACCTTCATGGCCTCCTGCAGCCCAAAGAGCTTCCCGGCCACCAGGTAGACCCCGCCCGTCCACACGGCACAGGCCTCATGCACCCAGTGCTCCTGGGTGTCCCCACCAGGCTCAGCCGGCGGCTCCTTGCTGCACTCATGCTTGCGGCTCTTGTCGGCTGGGGCTGCCTCCTCACTGCCATCCCCCCGACCGTCACAGCAGTAGCAACTCTGCAGCCGCCGGGACAGGCCCCGGGCACTGGTGCGCAGAGAGCCCTGCTTGGCCGGATCAGCTGGGCCATCAGGCCTGGGGGGCTTCCCAGTGGTGGTGGTGGCAGCAGATGACGCGGCAGCTGGGCACTCGAGGCCTTTGAGTGTCCTCTCGAGAGGCAGCGAGGCCTCCTCACAGGTACCCTCCAGCCGCACCTTCTCCTTGAGTTTTGGCTTCTTTTTGGGGAGGCAGTGTTCAGGGTAGTAGGGCCCACAGAGGTCCCCGAGGTCCTTGAAGTTGGCCGGGTTTTGGCAGAGGCAGCAAACAAGGCAAGAGGTACTCAGGGCCTTGGAAACCACGGGCCCCAGGTGCATGGTGGAGGAGAGGGGCAGGGAGGGCCGAGGCTGTGGGACAATGCCTCCAGGGAGCGTGGCTAGGGAGGCCCCAGCCGCGTCCAAGAAGGAGCAGGACGAGGAGGAGGAAGGCTTCCTCTGGGGCTGGGGCTCCTCTCCCGGGGAGTTGACAACAGTGCACACGGTGGTGAACGCACCCCGCTTCTCCACCCGCACGAAGGGCGAGAAGGCGGGGCTGCGGCTGTCTGCCCGCAGCCGCTTGCAGGAGGAAATGTACTTGAGGCGGATTTCAGGCTCGGCGGGATCCAGGGGCAGCACCTGCTGCTGCCGCCGCCGCTTAGCACGCCCCTTACAGGGCGAGGAGGTGGTGCTCTTGGCCCGGCCCCGCGTGAGGCGCTTCCGCTTGGAATAGCTGCTGTAGTTGGCATGGCCCGGCTGCTTCTGTGCCCTCGTCTGGGGCTGGCAGGGCCGGCCCTCTGGGGGCTGGGCAGCCAGGCCCAGCTCCTCCGTCTTTGGCTTCTTGCCTCCTATGCCAGAGCTGTCCTCACTGGCCCCCTGCGTGCCACTGGCCCTGTCTCGGGGAGTTAGCAGCAGAGCTGGGCCGAGGTGGGGCCTTTTCTCCAAGGAGCCTTTGGGGAGTCCAAGGGCCCCAGCTCTGCCTTTCCGGCTTCTCTTCTTAGGTGCCAGGGCAGTGCCCCCGGGCAGCAGGGCCTCTGGGGATGTGAAGGCCTCCGTTTTGAAACTATCAGTCAAGGACAGTTTCTTACTGTTCACGAGTTTGCCTTTTAAGGATCTATTGGTCGGATTTCTGCACAATGGCTCAGCCCCCAGAGCTGCTGGGAACTTCTGCCCAGGGCTCACATTTAAGAGACCTTCCTCTGCCCCCAGAAGGCTGCCCCCAGCACTCTTGAGCCCACGTTCCTTCTCGGGGAGGGATGGGCTCACAGGATTCCCAGGAGGGGCCCCTGGTGCTCTGCACGCGAACTTCTTCAGGCTGGGCGAGGTGATCTTCTGCACAATGGCCTCTAGCTTCAAGCCTCGGCCTTTTCGGGGTGGCAGCACCTTGGTCTTCATGGCCCCCTGGAAGGACGCCCGTGAGGCCAGCTTCAGGCCAGTGTCTGGGGTCTCCAGGGGCGGTGGCTTCGCCGTGGGCTCACCATTGCCCTTGGTGGGTTTCGCCTTCTTGGGAGATGTTATCCTCTTGAAGAGGGTTGGGGAGCCCTCGGCCCCCTCCTCCTTCACGTCTCCCCCGAGGCCGCCACTGCGTAAGACCAGGTTGCGCTTCTTAGTGGGGACAGGAGCCATGAAGGCTGACTTCCTTTTGAGGGCGTGGAGGGGTCGATCTGAGAGCTTGCCGCTGGCACCAGGCTTGGGGACCCTCGCCCGCTGGCCTGCCCTCCCCTCCTTCTGGGGGCTGCCAGCAACTTTGAACGTGGCGGGCAGGTGGTTGTTGGCGAGGAGCTTCTTGGCAGCACGGCAGTTTGGCAGTCGGCTCTCTGAGGGCCGCCTGCGCTTGGAGTGGAAGGCTTCCTGGGCCCTGCTGCGGGACCGGAGGATCATGGACCGCTGGTCTTTGCCTGGTGCGTCCAGCGAGTCCGTTTCCTTGGTCTTGGAGCCCATGGGGCTGCTGTCGGAGGCCACGGGCAAGGCGGCCGGGTTGCTGGGGCTGGACGCTGCCTTTGGGGAGGGCTTCCCCACCCGCTTGCCTGACTTGAAGGCGGCTCGCTGCTTGCCCCCCAGCTTGTCTGGGGGGGCAGGGGTGGTGGGTAGGCCTGGGGGTCCGGGTGTGCGGGGCTCGCTCAAGGCTGTGAAGGAGCGGGTGCACATCCTGGGAAGTCCTTCTGAGATCCCCCGGCCTGGGGTCCCCGCCCCCTCCATCTGTCCCTGGGGGGGCCCTGTGCATGATTCGGGGAGCAGCAGGTCTTTGGGCAGTGCCGGTGCCCTGCACGGGGAGTCCTCGGCCTCAGGCAGCCCCCGGTGCACCCGCCGGCTCCTCAAGCTTTTGCCGCGAGGCACGGGCTCTTTCTTGGGAATGGGGGCCTCGGGCACAGCAGGCTTGTTTGGCTTTGGTGCCAAGGAGGCGTCCGGGGTCACAGCAGCGGAATCCCCTGGAGCCAGCACCCCCTCGGGCCCCTCTTCCTCTGGTTTCATATGGGACAGGGAGGACTCAAACCAGCTCTGGACCTTGGACTCGGCACCCACGGTGGGGCCCAGCAAGATGACTGAGTCCCCAGAGAGGGGACACGGGGAGCCCCAGCCGGCCTTGGGGTCCAGCACCTCCTCCACCTCCTCCTTGCCGCACAGCAGCGGGGCCTTGGGTGACAGTGCATCCTGAAGGCCCGGCCTCTGCTCAGGGCTCCCCAGGAGCTCGCACAGGGATGAGTACTCCTCGGCCTCCAGGTCCTCCTTCCGGCCCGGCGCTGGCAGCAGTGGGAGGTCCCCAAAGTCGGCGGCCGAGCAGCAGTGCCGACTGTCGTCCAGCCAGCGGTCGGCCTTGCTCACCTCGGGGCACTGCAGCAGCCCGCCTGCCTCCTCCTTCACCCCGCCCGCCGCCTCCTGCTGGGAGTCCCGGGGCACTGCAGCCTTCTCCCCAGGGGGTGCCTCCTCCTGGAAGCCCAGGCAGGCCGAAGCCTCCCGGGTGCCGTCCTGGCTGGCACTGTCAGTGGCCTTTCCGCCCTGCTCCAGACCCTTGGTGAGCTCGCCGGGGTGCAGCCCCCACCGAGGACAGGCATCCCCCAGGTTCTCCTCGGGCCAGGCAAAGGGGTGGGCACCATCCCCCGAGCCGGCAGAGGTCGTGTCTGGGAAGCAGTCAAAAGCCACAGTGGGGTCTGAGGCCGCAGCCCCCAGGGTGGCCTTGGCGCTGAAGGAGAGGGGACCGGCTGTCTTCTTGGGGTCAGGGGTGGTGAAACCCACAGAGGGGTCTTCAAATAGCCCCGGACTGAAGTCCTTGGCGCTGCTGCCCTTGTCCAGCTGCAGGGCCTCGGGCAGGGACTCCTGCTCCCCTGGCCGTGGCCATGCACCCTTGGCCACAGGGTCCAGGCAGGCGCTGTGGTTCTCCAGAGAGAAGGGCGGCTTGCCGGTGTCTTTGGCCAGGCCCGGCGCCTCGGCCCAGGCCTTGTCGGCCTTCTCGCTGATGGCCTCCTGCAGCCCCAGGATCTCGGAGGCCAAGTCTTCCTGTGCCAGGGCGCTGAGCAGCAGCCGCGGGCAGTCTCGCTCGCCAGCCACAAGCTTGGAGAAGCTGTCGAGGGGCAGGCTGCCGTGCAGGCTCTGGAAGGAGTCGTCAGACTTGGTGGACATGTCATCCGGTGAGGTCACGGAGCAGGTGGACACGGACTCGGGCTTGGCCTTGGAGCCGCCGTGGACCCTGGCGGGGCTGCCGCGGGCCTGGCTGCAGTAGAGGAAGCTGCGCTCCAGTGGGTCCTCAGAGCCGCTCAGGTAGTCGGCCTCGGGCGGCTCAGCATGCGTGGACTGCGGTGTGCTGCTCAGCGGCTCTGATAGCGGTGTGCCTGCTGGCTCGGCCGAGTAGCCGCTGCCCTCGGGGCTGCAGTGCTGGCTTTTGTGCTGCTCCGGTGTCCGGGCCACCAGGCTCTTGAGGCCCTTCTTCTGAGGCCCGGCCGCCTTGGACAGCAGCAGCTGCTGCACGGTGTTGGAGATGTTCTCCACCTGGGAGGTCAGGGCCGTGAGGCTATGCAGGCTGAGGTCCGACAGCAGGCTCTCGGGAAGCTTGTCCTTCTGCAGGGCCTTGCAATTGGCGGCCTGGGTGTCCACAGAGCTGGCAGCATCCGTCGGGGAAGGGTTGAGCAGGGGCATGAAGTGGCTGTGGTCGGTGAGGCCGGCGGGGAAGGCCCCAGGGCCGAGTGGCTGCTGGTTGTAGGGAAAGTTCTCCAGGTTGGGCATCAGTGGTGACGGGGTGGAGCTGTAGGAGGGTGAGCGGCCCACAGAGCGGGCGGGTGAGTGGCCAGAGCCAGGGCTGAAGGTCTGGTAGTACTGCTCTGGGGTCCTGACAGTCGCATCCGGCTGACAGTAGCCTGGGCCTTGCTGCCCATAGTGTTGGTACTTTGCAAGGTTTTGGTAGTGCAGGCTTTCCTGGGCATGGTGACGGCTCTGGAGGGTCTGCTGCTGCTGCTGCTGCTTCTGTGGGTCATAGCTGAGGCGGCTGGACTGGTAGGCGTGAAGGTTCGGGACCCGCTGGCCAGGGGCCAGGCTGGCATTGGCGGTCAGCGGCCTGTCGTGGGGCTGGGTGGAGGGGGCTGTGCAGCTCTTGTAGGAGTGGGCCCCCTGCCCGCCGGCCTGGCCACTGGAGGAGTAGGTAGAGGAGGCAGGGAAGGACTGGGACTGCTGGGGGAAGTGGCCGCCCTGGGAGAAGGGCAGGGGGGAGGCAAGGTCACTCTGGGGTTTCTGCCTCTGGAGCTTGGGGTATGCCAGGGATGGTGGGGGCTGCGGCAGCTGCTGCTGGACGTGGAGGGCGTGAGTCCGGAAGGGCAGCTGGGCACCCTGCTCTGGATACTGCCGGCTGGGGGGCACCACCGTCTTTTTCATCAGATTCTCGTCATATTTGCCCACCCCACCTGGCAGGGGCTGCGGCTGAGGCGGGGGTGGCTGGGGGCCCCCCCAGGCCTGCAGGCCCTCCTCGCCCGAGTAGCGGCCTGGGTATGGGCTGCCGTCCTGGACGGTGTAGCCCGCGAAGGCCGGCCTCCCCGGCGGGGCCTGCGGCGAGGACAGGCCTTTGCCGGCGCGCGCGGTGGCGGGCGTGCCCGCGCCGCCCTCGTAACCGGGGAAGGGCTGCGGGCCGTAGTAGTCCTTGGTCAGCAGACGCTGCCGGTCGCAGCTCAGCCCGGCCTGGCTTGGCTGCCTGTAGTTCTCCAGGCGCGACGTCTCCTGTGAGGTCTGCTGGTAGGTCTGCTGTTTGCCATGGAAACCACACCTTTCTCGAAAAGACTGCATGACTTGGGCTGGTTATCTGTGAAAAGAGAAAGGGCGAGAGGGAGGGCGGGGAGAGGAGGGCAGAGCGGGCGGGGTTCAGACAGGCCATTTCCTTCCCTTGGAAAGCCGGCCCCCTCCCGCCCCGCCCCCTCCTGCAGCCGCCCCACCAGCTGTGCACATATTGACAACTTGTGTGTCAGGGCCGTGTGCTCTGTAATTCCTGCTCTGACGGGGACAGGGAGGTGCAGCCCGGCTGCCCAGCGCCAGCCACTGGGGAGCTGCCCCCTCCTGCCACCAGTTCCCCTCCCCCTCCCCGCCGGCTCAGAATCGTTTAGCCATTCCCGCTCCACTGTCCCCTGGGGCTGCTGGATCCGGTAATCTAGCCCCAGCGCAGCAGTGTTCAGGCGTGACCCAGCTCGTGAGTGTGTGCGTGTGTGTGCATGGCACGGGGGGTGGCCTGCCCTGCCCCAGAAACCACTCACTGAGGCCTGGAGTCTGCGCACGTGAGCATGCGTGCGTGCACATACACACACACACACCTTCTTCATCACTGCACACACACACTTCTTCATCACTGCACACACACACACTCCCCTTGTCTGTTACACACACACACACACATCCCTTCATCAGTGCACACACACAAACAGCTTCATCACTGCACACACACACACTCCCCTTGTCTATTACACACACACACACACCCCTTCTTCACTGCACACACACATCCCTTCATCAGTGCACACACTCCCCTTGTCTATTTTACACACACACACACACACACACTTCTTCATCACTGCACACACTCCCCTTATCTATTACCCACACATCCCTCTTCATCACTGCACACACACACTCCCCTTATTACCCACACACACACACACCCCTTCATCACTGCGCACACACACACACCCCTTCATCAGTGCACACACACTCCCCTTGTCTATTACCCACACACACTTCCCTTCTCCATCACACACACCCCTTCATCACTGTATACACACTCCCCTTGTCTGTTATACACACACACATACACCCCTTCATTACTGCACATACACACACCCCTTCTCCATCACTGCACACACACAATTCCCTTGTCTATCATCACACACACACACCCCTTCTCCATCACTGCACACACACAATTCCCTTGTCTATCATCGCACACACACACCCCTTCTCCATCACTGCACACACACATACACCCCTTCATCACTGCACACACACACTCCCCTTGTCTATCATTACACACACACATACTCCCCCCCTCTGTCACTGCTATGCCCTCTGGAAGCTGTTTGTTGCTTCTGGCAGACGCTGAGGAGGGGCCACCGAGTCACTGTGGGCATAAGCTGTCCCTCCCAGGGGCGCGAGCAGTGGCCCTGCCTTCTGTGTTGGTGTCACAGGCACGTAAACAGGCTGTGCGGCCCTGATGAGGCAGAGATGGGGCAGAGCTGCAGTCCCTCTGCCTGAGGCGCCTGGGCCTCCAGGTCAGCCTCGCCTGCCTGCACCGGGTCAGGGCCAGGCCGAGAGCCCATCTGTTTATGATTTTCGGGGCTGGGCACACAAGGGGTCCAGCCTGCACCAAAGCAAGATCCTGGGTCAGGAAATGACCCCAGGGTGGGGGTGGGGCTGGGGGGGGCCCTTCAGGGCAGACCCATAGGGTCACATAACAGGCCGGCTGTAGCATCCAGGCTAGTGGCCCCCCTCCCTTCCCCTAAGACCCTTCGAGGAGGGAGGAAGGAGCAAGGACACCCCTGGCTCACAGGGAGGCACAGCAAGGGCTGGTGGTCGCCTGCATCCTGGCCTCTAGGTTTACCCACACCTTGCTCAGCTGCAGGGCCCAGGCCCCCAGGAGGGCACAGGAAACTTTTCAGGGCCCATTCCAAACCCAAGAGGAAGGGGTGGCCTGGCGTGTGCTCTGAGCCTCCAGGGCTTGTGAGGCACGGAAAATGAGGGGGCACAGAGAAAGGGGGCTGACATGCAGATGTGAAAGGGAAGAAGCATTCCCCCGGGGGTCTCGGTCACCCTGTCTTCACCCAGCTCCCACCTCCTCATGCAGTTGTGGGGGTCAGGGGGCAGCTGACCTGGGAGGGGCCTGAGTTGAGCAAGTCCAGCCTAGGGCAGCTGGACAGCCCCAAGGAGCCCCATTAGCCCAGCCCAGGGCCCTCCCTGCCCTTGGCAGTTGACTGGTTCAGCCCCAGGGCCCCAAGCCCACCACAGGGCCCCACAGCCAATTCCAGGGCCAGCCCCATGGCCATGGCCTCTCCCTGGCTCATCACAGGCGCCCTGATGTGGAGGCCCCCCTCTGACCCACTTCAGTCCATCCCGCGGCTTGGATCAAACACGACAGGAGTGCCTGCTGTGACCCAGAGCTGGAGGCAGTGCTGGTTCTAACGGGTGGCTCCTGCAGGTGGGCAGCCCTGGGGCCCCCACACTGGGCTCCCAGGTGGGCACCCCCTGCTGCCCTCAGGCAGCACTTGCGGGCGGCCCCTGCTGCCCAGGCTGTCAGAGGTAGGTGGAGGCGCCTCTGCTCAGGGTGTCCCCCGTGGGCAGGCAAGGTTGGCTGGGCCCCTGGGCCCTGCCCCACCCTCCCCGGCCATGTTACAAGCCCGGAACTTGTACACCCAGGCTGGCTTGGGAGGCTTCGCCTCGTCTCTCTGCACAAATTACATCCCGGCTTTTATTAGTCCCAGATCGCGCTCATTTCCCGCTGAGTGTCTTGTGGATATCATTAACATTTCTACAGCTTTTTTTAATATACTTTTTTTACATTCCCCCAAAATGCATTACCAGAAACATTATTTAAAAAGAGAGCATGCTCTGACCAGCGCCCCCTCCCTGTTTAATCAGTCCAGCTGCCGCATCTTTTAATGTCGCCAAGCCATGTTACTGCGGGTTTTCCGATACACAGGAGCAGCTGGACGTGGTGAGAGCATCTATCTCGAAGAAAAGACAGTTCAATTAAAATACGAGAAGCCCCGCGCCTGATGAAGAAGGCAGCAGAACGCTCACCCCAGCACCGCCCCCCAGCCTGGCAGGGGTGGGCTCCTGCCACCCGTGTAGGAACAAAGGCTGTCACTAGGCCCCGTCCCACCAGCGCCGCCAGGACAAAGTGGGGCTCGGCCTCTTTAAGAGCTGCCTTGGCCTGCCACAGGCTCTGTTGTTATTAATTATTGTGATTATGATTACTTTTCAAGAGCACCATCAAAGAACAGGAGGGAAAGAGGCAGGCAGAGAGCTGGGGTGGGCAGCATCGGGAGGTAGATGGTGACCTCCGAACCTGGGAGGGAAGGAGCGGGCAGGAGGGCACCAGCTGGGGGTCAGGAGAGCGCCCGCCAACACTCCTTCACTCCCCGGTCCAGCCTGGCCTCCCCATCCCTGCTTCCCCTCCCCCTTCTCCCAGACACTAGGTCAAGGCACATCTCTGAAATTCTAGCCAAATGGGAAGCAAAGGAAGAGGGAAAAGGAGGGAGAAGGTCAGTCCTGAGCTCCAGATCACCTCCCACGGTGACTCCTGCAAGCTGGCCTGCCCACCCTGTGCCCCAGGGCTTCTCTACCTCAGCGACAGGTATCCCTGCCCTGCAAGGGGATGCGATGAGCCCCAGAGCCCACCCCAGGCACAAGACCAGCAGCCCCCCAAAGGTGTTTGGTAGCAGGTGAGCCAGGGCTCAGCCCTTCTTTCTGGCAAAGAGCAGAAGTCTCTGTGGTCCCCCTGCAGGCACTGTGGAGCCCAGGGGCAGCCTTAGCCATGAGGCCTGTTCCCCCCTTCTGTATACTCGCTGCTTTGACCCTCCTGCCCTGTTACAGAGAATGGGAGGCTCAGAAAAGCCAGGACCTGCCTGTGGGCCACCCACAGGAAGCTTTTCCAGATGGACGCTACAGCAGTGTGGACTGAGAATTCGCACTTTAGAGGAAGGCCGCTGGAGCACAACGAGGTAAGGGGGTTTCAATGTCCCCTCTGCAACCTCTGAGGCCCCAGAAGCCGGCTTGGGTCCGCCCCAAGGGAGTCCACTCCTGGCTGCCTGTTGTGCGCTGAGCAGCCTCAGAGAGAACTCACTGGGTCCACGGCCTCTTCAGCCCCCAGGGTCAGGCTTCAGGTCAGGAAGATGGGCCTGACAGCGTAGGCAGGAGCTTACTGCAGCTCCGCTGGGGCTGGGGAGGGAGGGAGGCGGCGAGAAGGGAGCTTCTGTACCCCAGCTGGCTCTGCGGCTGCAGGCGCATCCCACCTGCCTACCCAGGGTGGTTTTGTGACCTGGTTTTCTGACTTGTAGCTGCAGGGAAAAAGCTTTAAAACCCAACCCCCTCAAGACCTGGGAACCAGGAGGCTGGGGGTGGGGGTGTCTGAAGAGCCGGTGGGACCACCTTGGGCCTCCCTCTGAGTTGTAGGTGATAAAGACTGTGAACAGGATACCTTGATTAAAACCATTAGTCGCTAGTCAAACTTACGGCTATTCTGTGGGGTCTATTTTGAGTCCCAAGGGCTTGGCTTGAATGGGGGGGAATGAGCTTCCAAGGAGGCCCCAAGACAAGACAGCCCAGTGCCCCCAGGCCTCTGGACAGGGAAGACCCTTGGGTCAGTCACTGGGGGAGGTCTGCTTGGGGAAGAGGGGCCCATCCAGGGGCAAAAGGAATTACAGAGAACAAGGCAGCCCCCCGCCTCCTGTGTGTGGGCAACACCCCCATAAACGCTGTGCAGCCCTCGCTCACTGGCATCCAAGGGAGAGCCCCTCAGGTCTGACATGCCACTCTATAGGCCCGAGAGAGAGGCAGGCAGACAGCCAGGCCCCTTTGCTGAGGCTGGGGTCCCAGGGGAGGGGGCTCTTTGAAGAATGTTGGAATGGGGGGGTGGGGCTTCTGGACTCTGCAGATGTTTGGAAAGCACTTCCTGAAGCCCACCAAGCTGCCTCCTCCAAGGACCCCCCGGCGGAGCAGCCATGACCTACTAAGCCACCAGACCAGAGCCCCTGCTTGGGGTTCACCCACCAGGAGGATGTAGTGCCCCATCCGAGCACTCTACTATCCTGGGCACTTCAGGGCACTGCCTGTGGGCCTGCTGCTCTGTTTAGTTCCCTAAGGTACCCTGCCCAGGAAGGGAGCCATGACCCCACTTTCAGGAGTAACCTGCTGAATTCCCACAGCACAGCCCACAGGCAGCAAAGCTAAGCTCTCAGCTCCGTTCCCTGACTTCTAAAGCCATGCCTGCTGAAGCCCCTGGTGCAGCTTCTGGGATGTGAGGGCCAGTGGGTCCAGAGATCTGGGTCAGCTGGGCTGAAGGGGCCCATGGTCCAGGGGGTGAGAGGCAGATGGCCAGCCAGCCCCCTCCCCGCTGTGAGGTGTGGTGCAGCAGGAAGGGGTCAGCGCCGCTGTGCTGCTGGCCTCCTGGAGCCCTCTGGGGGGAGGAGGCAGTTGGCGAGGGGGCTCCATGCCCATCGGTCTCCTGTAGATAGTGACTGCTTTTGCATCATTTTATCCACCACTCAACAAAAAGCAACCCCCTTTCCCCAACTCTGTCAAAATGAGGAAAAGAAAACGGGGTGGTGCTGGGATGCAGACAGCTAAGAGGGCCGGGGTCAGTCAACCACGCACTCAAGTACAAGGGGCTGGTCCAGAGGCTGGCGTCGGGGGCTCCCCAGCTGCCTGGTGCCCTGCTGGTCTTGCAGGTGGCTGCACGCTACGGATGCCAGAGAGTCTGTCTGCTGGCTTTCAGGGGAGCCAAAGGCAGCAAGGAGAGAGCCTCACCTCTCAACTCAGTCTTGTCCTCTCACCCTGTGTGCCCCACCCACTGTCACCTCCTGAGGAAGAGCAAGTACCAAAGGACTGAACTGGCAGTCAGTCCAGCATCTTCCCAGGCCTCGGGGCCTTTGCACAGCCTTTCCTCTGCTGGGAAGACCATGCTCAGGGATCTCCATGGCTCCTCTGGATCCTGGGCTGCAAGCCTTTGCTCATGTGACCTTCTCAGGTGGCTGACCCTCACCACTGTGTTTGAAATTCACATTCCATCTCTCCTACACCACCCCTACTTCTCTAAGGTAACTAGCTACAGGGCTGGCTGGCTTCCTCTTTAGAAAGAAGTTCCATGAAAGCAGGGATTTTGCCTGTTTTGTTTGCACCCATATCCCAAGCTAGGGCTTCGTGGATGACATTAGTGCTGAAGAACCCACCTGCTAATGCAGGAAACACAAGAGATGTGGGTTCCATCCCTGGGTCAGGAAGATCCCCTGGAGAAGGAAATGATAACCCAATCCAGTATCCTTGCCTGGAGAATCCCATGGGCAGAGGAGCCTGGTGGGCTACAGCCCACAGGGCTACAAAGAGTTGGACACGACTGAACAATAATTGTCGAATGTATATTGTTTAAAATGTCACATGGGACTTTCCTGCTGGTCCAGTAGTTAAGACCACCATTCTACTGCAGGGAGCACAGGGTCGATACCTGGTAGGGGAACTAAGATCTCAGATGCTGCCAGTTAATAAAACAAAATCCAATGTCTAATTGCTTAAAAATAAATACATACATAAAGTGTCATAGTATGAAAATATCCAGAACAAGGCTGGGTACAGGTACAGAGCACACTTGGGTGGGGATGAGGGGCTTGTGGCTGCACCTCCTCACTCATTTGACAAAGATCTCCCTGGGGGGTGGCAGAAAGTGAACCTGTGAAGGGCGCAGGTGAGGAGGGAGGGAAGCTGCTCCAGCTGACTGCTGCCTGTGGGATGCAGGACCCAAGGTGCCAGAGCCTCTGAGTGTTTCATAGAAGAATCTCTCATTTTAAAAAATGTGATCTGGGCAGAACAGCTAAATAGACATTTCTCCAAAGAAGACCTACAGATGGCTGACAGGCACATGGAAAGAGGCTCATCATTGCTAATTATTATAAAAATGCAAATCTAAATGACAATGAGGTATAATACCACCTCACACTTGTCAGAATGGCCATCATTTAAGAAGTCTACAAATAACAAATGCTGTAGAGGGTATGGAGGAAAGGGAACCCTCCTACACTGTCGGTGGGAATATAAATTGGTGCAGCCACTGTGGAGAATAGTATGGAGGCTGCTCAAGAAACTAAAAACAGAATTACCATACGATCCAGCAATCCCACTCCTGGGCATGTATCTGGAAAAGACGGAAACTCTAATTAAAAAAGATACATGCACCCCTATCTATGATCATAGCAGCATATTCACAACAGTCAAGACACGGAAGCAACCTAGATGTCCATTGGCAGAGGAATGGATAAAGACGGTGTGGCGAATATACACAATGGAATACTAGTCAGTCATAAAAAAGAATGAGATCATGCCATCTGCAGCAACACGGATGGACCTCGAGATCATCATTCTAAGTGAAGTCAGTCAGAAAGAGAAAGATAAATACAGCATGATATTACTTATATGTGGAATCTAAAATATGACAAAAACGAACGTATCTATGGAACAGAAACAGACTCACAGAGAAAAGACTTGTAGTTGCCAAAAGGTAAGGGTGGAATGGATGGGCAGTTTGGGATCAGCTGATGCAAACTATCACATACAGGCTGGATAAACAGAGGCCCTGCTGTGGGACACAGGGAATTGTATTCAATATCTTGTGATAAACCAGAATGAAAAAGAATCTGAAAAATAGATATATGTATAACTGAATCACTTTGCTGTAAAACAGAAATCAACACATTATAAATCAACTAGACTTCTATAAAATTTAATAAAATGTTATCAACCAAGCAAAAAAGTTTAACACCCCAGAGATCCAAGAGAACCGGGCTTCAGGCTGTATTTGCTCACAAGCTCCCTGGTGTCAGACCAAGGTAGCACTTGGCCTGGGCAATGCTGAGGGGTGCCTGATGTGAAGAGGTGGGAACAGGAGCCCCCAGAACACTCCCTGGACTCTGGGAGAAGCCCTGAGACCAGCACTATCCACTTAAGCTGTGGAGGGCAGCACTGTGAGCAGTGGGAGGCCCCATGGGACCAGAGCTCTGGGGGCTGCAAAGGCTGGTAGTAGGAGACCCAAGGCCACAGAGGTGCTTATAACCCTCCTCGGAGCCCCACCCCAGCACCGATTAGGGAGGCCCTGCCGTCTCCCCCCGCCCCACAACATTGCTGGGTCCCTGCCGGGCTCCCTAGTGGCATCATCACAGTGGTAATTACATAATTAATGGTCTAATGAGCCACTTCACCTGTGTCTGCCTTGCTGGAAAGTAGCCTGAGGAGGGCAAGGGCTTCATCTGCTGCATCCTAGGCTCTAAACCTAGAAACTGCTCCAAGTAGGTGACTTTCTAAAAAAATACTTTATTTGACTGCGCTGGGTCTTCGTTCCAACAGGCGGCATCTCTAGTTGCGGCACGCAGGATCTAGCTCCCTGACCAGGGATTGAACCAGGGCCCTCTTCATTGAGAGTGCAGAGTCTTAGCCACTGGACCACCAGGAAGTCCCAGTAGATGCCTACTAAATGCTGCCTGGACAGAGGGGCAAAAGTACATTACCTAACCCTCACCACAGCCCTAACAGTGGATGGCAGGCCTGGAGGCCAGGACACGTGCAGCAGCCAACCAGGAAGGGACGACAGAGCTTCTGCTCTGCCCTCCACAGCCCCTGGGTCACAGCCCTCAGTGCCCGTACTCACTCGCTCACCAAGCCTGTCTCTTACAGGCTGCGCAGGGGCAGAGCTGGGTGCTGAGGATCCAGAGGAAAAACCAGTGACTTCTGCCCTCCTGAGGCAATCAGACAGGCAGATGACTGTGGAGGTGTGACAACCACAAGGGGCTCTGGGGGTGGGGAAATGAGGTGGTCAAGGCCAGCTAGAAGGAGGGGGCCCACTGATGGGAGGCAGGGCTGACCAGGTGGGTGGTCCCAGTTACCACCCCTCCCAGATGGGGAGTCAGATGCCCACTGTCCACCTGGTACCACCTCCCCTGCCCTCCAGCAGTCCTTCACAGTCACCTGCCATTTATAGCTGCTGCCTGCTCACTGCTCCCAGGGAAGGGCCACTCTCCCCACTCTGTGGGGCCCATTGGTCTACAAAGCTGGAGTGGGGTCTCCCGGCTTGTTTCTGACCAGGGCGCCAGCATCCCCCTCTACTGCACCGCCAGCAAGGCCAGCTGCTGTGAGCAGTGAGCCACCAGAAGCCTTCCAGGTCAAGCCACCTCCTCGTTTTGCAGAGGGTTAGTGGAAGCCGTCTAGGGCTAGACAGGGGCCGTGACTTGTCCAGGAGGTCCCTCTGGGCTGAGAGACCTCTACAGATCGTTGCTCCAGAATGCCCAGCGACCAGAAAACCAACTTGGAGCTGGAGGCCAGAAGTGGGGGTCCAGACCCTTCTTTTGGACATCCAGCATCCCAGGGGTCCTAGAACACCCCCTCCTTTCCCCGGCCTGGGCAGGAACCTCCCATCCCTTCCTTGCCTGACACCCCCTCTCCGCTGCATCCTGACAGCCCCTCCCGGCGCGGTTCCACCTGGGGAAGCCGGGAAGTGGCGCCCCTCCCTCCCCCAGCCCCAGGGGAGGAAGCCGCCTGTCAGGCCGCCGCGGCGTGTCAAATCCTCTTGCTGCCTAATTGTGAGACGGCGGCGTTTAAAGAAACGCTTTTCTGGCCGCCTGCCACACCGCAAACTGCTTGGTATAATTTTATTATTAAGGAGAGAGAAAAAGAGGGAGGGGGTGGAGAGAGAGAGAGAGAGAAAGGGAGTGAGAGAAGGAAATTGCTTAGTCCGAGTCAGCTGGTGGAGTATTCTCAACGTGAACGCGGCCCGGCTTTCCAGTTGGCAAGCTGACTTCGTTAATTGCGCATTCAGTCTCTACTTAGGGTAATTGAAACGAAGCGGGGCCCGGGTCTGACAATTAGGGTCTGCGAATAGGCCGTTAACCCTTCCGCCCCCGCCCCCGGCTCCCACGCAGCCCTGGGGGCGGCGACTGAGCGCCCCAGCGTCGGCAGGGTTAACGCGGCGCGGGCACCGGCCGAGCGGGGGATGGGGCGAGGATGGGGGGCGTGCGGGGGCGCTTGCTGCCTCGTCGCCCCCCCCTCCCCCCGCAACAGATGTTTCAGGCGTGTAAGACAAAGGCAGAGCTCCTGCCGCTGCCGGAGAAAATCCGCAGGACTCCCTCAGGGGCAGGTAAAATTTCACCTTCTATTTGTGTTCCCCCGCCCGCCCGCCCCCGCCCGATTTCCCGGCCTCTGCGCCAATCCGGAAAGCGCCACCAAAGACGCCGGGCCGCCGTCTCCGCCGCCCAACCCGCTGACCCCAGCAAGGTCGCGGCGACCTCGGGCTCCGCCAGCCGCGCGCCGGCCCCTCCTGGGGCGCCCCGGCCGCAGTCCCGCGATCGCAGGCGCCGGGAGCAAGGAAGGGGCGCTTTTCTCGCCACGAGGCGGAGGCGGCGGAGACACCGGGCGCCTCCCTCCGGCCGGCGCTGGGACCCCGGGGGCTGCGCCCCCCCGGCCCCCATCATTCATCTCCCTGATTCCCGCTGTAGCCGCCCTCGGAAGTCAGCCGAGTGAAGCAGCTGTTCCTTGCACACTCCACTTGACCAAAGATGATGATAAATGAGGCCCGGGCTGCGTCGGGAACGCGGCGGCGGCGGCCGCGAGGGGCGCGCAGGGCGGGGCGTACAGCCCGAACCCCCTCCCAGCGCCCCGGGAAGGGCGAGGACGCTAAGGACAGAAGCCGACGGCCGCAATCAAAGGCCCACACTCCCCTCTCGGCGCTCCGCGCCGCCTCGATGCGGGCGGAGAGGAGCCAGGCAGAGGAGCGCCCCCAACACCGAGGCCTACGTGAAGACCCCCTCCTCGCGGCGGCACGGCCCTCCCTCCGCATCCCGGGCCCGAGTGCCTTGGTCCCCACCGTGCCCTCGCCCGCGCCTCAAACCTATTAACGCTCGTAAATAATGAATAATGGAGCGAAGCTTCCCTCCGCCGCCAGCTGCGCCCGGTCCCGGGGAGGGGGCGCCCCGGCCGGGCGCGGGGGCCCGGGCGCACGGCCCCGCACACGTGCAGCCGCGGCGCGCAGGCGGGCACCCCGCCCGCCGAGGAGGGGGAATCCCGCTCTGCCCTCCCCAACGCCACCTCCCCTGGAGTCCTCTGGCACCGAACGAGGCGAGAGCGCGCGCGAGCTTCCCAGCCGGAGAGGGTTATTTTTAACCTGCCCCCCTTTCCTTCCCAGCCTCTCGGGTTTGCGCGCCCGTCCGCCTCCCCCCCCCCCCACGCCCAAGCAGCCGAGGACGCAGGCTCCTCACCTCGCTCAGCGCCTCCGGACTCTGAGCGCCTCCCCCGGCCCGCGGCCCCCGCCCCTGCACGGGCATCGCGCGGCTAAATCTCAGCCTGGAAAGGACCGATTAGGAGCCGCGTGCCTTTCTGCGAAATATTGGAACCGGCTGGGCTGGGGGCGGGGAGCCCGGCGCGCTCGTCCCCTCGCCTCCCTCCGCGCTCGCTCAGCTCTCCCTCTGCAGACGCGGGGCGGCCAAGTCAGGGCGCCTAGACCCCCTCTGGATTTCGTCCTTCTCTCCTCAACGCCCACCCTTCTTCAATCATCGACGAAGCTGGAGCTTCTAACACGCGGACCCTCCGGCAGCGGCGGCGCCAAGTGGGGCGCTGCCTCCCCCATTTCCAGCCTCCTCCCTAAGCCGCTCCAAACACACACACCATTTACACAGCAGCGGCCTTGCACACCGGCGACTTCAAGGCGGACCGCCAGGCCGGGCCTGGGGCGCGGGGCGGGGTGGGGGGGGCCGCGCTCCTCCCCCAGCCTCCCCCTTCCTCCCGGCCCCTTCCCCAGCAGGCCCAGCAGACAAGACCCCCGCCCCCTTCCTCAGAGGCCTGAGGCACAGGAAGTCCACGTCCACTCCCATTACCCTGCTCGCCAAAAGGCCACCCACCCAAACCCCAGCCTGTCCTTCGCCCCAGAGAGGGGGGCGGCTAAGGATAGGGCTGGACCCAGAAACCCCTGGGGGCTTCGGCTGGATCAGTCACTTGACATTTTCCAGACTGCTCAGGCATCGACCCCCTGACCACCTCCCTCCTGAAGGGGGGGCGGGGGGCGAGAGAAAACGGCTGCAGAGCCTCCAGGGGTGGGGGGTAGACTGGAGGTCTGGCCTGCTGGGAAGGGGGAAAAGGGCCTTCCCGCCGGGAGTGCTGGCCCAGTAGCAGCAAACTACAGGGCATATTTGGGAACTGGGGCCAGATTTCTCTCCCAGGACTAGCTGAATGGGGCGGGGTGGGGGGGGGGGGCAAGCAGGCGAGGCTCCCACCCTAGGGTAGCAGCCTCTGACCAAAATTACTGCAGAGGTAAGAAGCCTGGCCGGTTGGAGCTGGGGTGGAATACAGATGTGAGAACAGCTGGTCTGCTGACACCCTTGGGCCATCTGCGAGGCCCAGCCTGGCCTGGACAGGAGGAGGTTTGAGGACAGAGCAGGGATCCCCTGGGCACACACACAGCCTAGCAGGGCAAAGGGGGGTTGTCACGGGGCTTCTCTCCTCAACCAGCCTGGATACAGAGCCTGGGGCCTCCCCAGGTCTTGAAAATTCTCAGTAACCCTCAGACCCCGGAAGCAGGTATAACAGCAGGACAGCGTGTCGGTCCCCTCCTAGGGCCTTGGCAGATCATACTGCTGACCCTCAAGCTGCCATCTGGAAGGTGATGTAACCTCTCGTTTCACAGATGGGGAAACTGAGCCCTGGAGTGGGGGATGGGGAGAGGGCTCCTAGCTCCTCCCACCCCAGCTTGTAGGAGGAGTCCTCCCATTCTAGGGCCAAAGATGACAGGGAGGCCCTGGTTTGCTCCTTTGAAAATGTCAGAAAACTGTTTTTCTTGGGAGAAAAAAAGGGCAGGGGCTTGGTGTGGTGAAGAGCTGGAGAGAAATCACACCGTCCACCAACTACCCCATCCATCTCCTCCCCTCAAGCCCCTCCCAACCCCTTCAGACCCAGCCACCCTGGGGATGGGGGTCTTACTGAGGGTCCCAGGAGGAACCTCATGTGCAGCCCAGATGTGAATGTCACAAGCTCTTCACACGTATCTGGCTGTGTAGGACAAACCACAACTTCACATAGGGCCTGGCAGTTTTGCATCACCCAAACAACAGGCAGCTCCTATTTTGATATGAGAGGGAGTCTCCATCTCAAGGCTGGATTCTGGATTGGGGGGACTCTGCCAGATGAACAGCTGGGGCCACCCTGTGCTCCGGGCTCCCCTGCTGCCCCTCTGCTGGGAAGGGAGCTTCCATTTCTGGGCAAGGCTTGGATGGATGAGCTGCTGCCCCCTCTGCCCCCCACTCCTGGCTCTCCCCAAAACCAGGTGGATCCTGGGCAGCCCCCCTAAACACGTTGCCTGGTGACCAGAAGCACTGGCTTTTGGGGAATGCACTGCCAGCTCAAATCCGGAGGCAACCTGGGACCACTCTCCTCAGGATGGAAAATATTTGCCTTTGGTTTTCAGCTGCTGCTTTGTCCTGGCTGACTTTCCTCTCCTCCATGCAGCCGTGAGACGTGGAGGTGCTGGGGTGGGGGGGCGCAACCAGGGGGAGGGCAGCTGTCTGAGTCCAGCATCCAGCTGTTCTGAACAGCACTCTGTTTCTCTCCCAGGACGGACAGGATACTTTCTGCCCATTCTCTGTGCTCGTAGCTGAAAGCGTGTTTCTTTCTCCCCAGGCCTGGCCCTCAGGCCTCCCCTCCAACTAAACCAGATCTCCCGGCCTGTCCCAGATTCCCATCACTCGGTGTCTGGGGGAAGCGCCTCTCTCAGTTGTTCGCAGTGAACTCAGCCCGACCCCAGGGAGCCTGTTCTGGAAAGTTGCGGGAGAATCTTTGCTGGCCAGCTCTGTGCTGACCACAGGGAGAGGGCAGTCTTCTCCCAAGACAGGAGCTCCAGAGATGTCAGAGTCACATCCGCCAGTTGTGGGGGCTCGCTGGTGGCTCTGGAGCACTGGGAGTTGTCACCTGGCCCAACTCGGTCCCCATCTTGTAAAGACCTGGGCTCTGATGCCACACAGCTCTGCACACCATGCTGGGTGACCTTGGGCCGCTCACTTCACCTCTCTGAGCCTCATGCTCCCCAGCTGAAGCCTGCGCGTTCCCTGACATGCCAACATGGGTCTGTGAGACTGGTGGAGATACCGTGCTTGGTGCCTGGTGGAGGCAGCACAAGTGGCAGCGGTTTCCAGCGCTGCCCATGGGGCGAGAGCCAGACCCTGCACTGCCTCTGCCTCCCAGGGAGCTAAGGGTGGGACAGAGCAGGTCCTCAGGAAGGGGTCAGGGCCGGGCGCTGGGACCCAGGGTTAAGGTCTGTGCTGAGACGTGTCCCGACCCCCACAGCAGATGAGCCGTCCTCTTGGCTGGAGTGCCGCTGTTGTGCGTGAGCTGGGTGGAGGGCAGAGTCTGGGTTTCTGTGACTCTTAACGAGCTCCCAGGTGAGGCTGCCTGCTGGCCTGGGGGCTGCAGAGGGCAGCAAGCTCTCAGCCCCTGGAGGAGGCTGGGCTCGGCGAGGGCCTCTGAGTCCTGTCCTGTCCAAGGAGGGCTGTCCAGGACCTGGCGCTAGCCTGTGGCTCCATGTTCCTGAGCCGTCTGTCTCAGAGCCGGGGTCCTGCAACTCTGCCCCCCGCCCCCCAGACTCTGCACCCAGCCCTGCTTCCTGGCAGCACTGAAGGGCAGCTCATGCTGCTGAACCCACGGTCACTTCAGGTCCAGGCCTCCTGGGCCTCAGTGTCCCTGTCAGGGCAGTGGGAAACTGGGCTAAACTCATCCCCCCTTTCCATTGATGGTTCCAAACCTTCTCCCCTTCCCTGACCCCTTCCAAGGGGCAACAGATTCAGACCCTAGCACCAACCCCAGGAGCTGTAGACCTGGGGTGGGTACAGGGCTCACCCAGACCATCCTCACCACCTCATGTGCCCGGCGCTGCCCTAGTAAGCACTTTCACAACAAACTTCATCTTCATGCCAGTCCCACGAGTGGGTCCCATGACCACCCTTGCTTCACAGATGACAGGGCTGAGCCCAGAGACTTGACGCCCGGGGCCACACCCTGGAGGAGGGGCTGGGGCGGACCTGGGTTCTCTCAGGCCGGCTTGGCCCCTAGGCGTGCCAGACCACGGAGGATTCCTCTGGGGAAACCACTCGTTTTGGCCCCTCCAGTGCTGGTGTGGATATGATGCCTGTCTCTCCCTGGCCGGCAGCAAGCCCCGGTCGAGTTACGGAGGTGGGGTAAGCCGGTGCAGCCACTGAGAGAGCTCTTTGGTAAATAGGAACCAGCAGTGCCTCTGACCTGGCCCAGCCAGGCCCAGAGCGGTCTGCAGAACATGAGCTGCAGTGTCGTGTGCAGAAGCCAAAGCCAGGAGATCCTACGTGTGTCCCCATGAGGGGCTGAGGGACACACATGTGTGGAGGTCTGTACCGTGGATGCGGGCTTCATGTGTGGATAGGGTGCAGCCTGTAGGTTGGTGAGCAAACCACAGTGTGGACAGTGCGCAGAGAGGCCCCACCTGTATAAAAGAGGAGGGGTACTTGATTTTTCTGTTTTCACCATGAGCCTGTGATACGCACTTAAGATTTTAAGCTTACACGGTGGATAAATACCTACCCTCCAGGCTGGCTCTGAAGATGGCTGGAGAGTGCGCCCCATGCCGGGCTCCCGTCTGGCCCGGCGGTTTTCCAGTTGCCAGGCTACAGCAGGCAGTGGCCATCAGCAGGAGGGACAAGCCCAGCTGCCAAGAGGAGGCAGCCTCACTGAGTCCTGCAACAGGCAGCACGGCGATCATGCATCATCTTACCGATGAGAAAACAGGCCTGAACCCCCACAGAGGCCATGACCTCGCTTCTGGGTGCACCACCTTGGGGGCAGCTGCCACGGCCAGGGCCCCTGATGAACGGGGCCTGGGGCTCACAGGGATGGCTCCTGGTCTGTGGGACACCGAACTTCTTACTCCATTTCTACCAGCACTTTGCTCCCCTCCAATCGCCAAAACAAAGGCAACACTCGTGATAAGGGCAGAGGCGTCTCTGGCTCCCAGGGGCTGTGAGGGCGCGGCTGACCGTCTGGGAATGCTGGGCTGAGTCCCAGCTGGGCCGCCTGCGAGCCCTGGGGCTGGGCCTCGGTACCTCAGTCGTGAACAGGCATGGGGGTCAGTCCCTGGAGGGCAGCGTGTCTAGGGACAGTGCCTGGCAGAGCAGAGCCCAATAAGCAAGTTGTTATTTCTAAGAGGAAAACATTTGTATGATTTTTTATAATAGAGGGCAAGTTCGGGAAAATCCTTGACCAGTCCTAGTGCTGGCTGAGGAGTGGGGTCAGGAAGCTGGGAGCTGTCTAGGGTGGCAGGAACCGGGCTCTGGCCTCAGGAGCAGCTGGTGCCTGCCTGGGTGGGCGGCCATGCTGTCTCAGCAGGCAGTGGCCAGAGTGAGGCCTGGCTGTCTGAGTTCTCAAGCTGGCACTTTGGGTAAAAGAGACTTGGCTGGCTGGCTGGAGGCCTCTGCAGGCCCGGGCCTGTGGAAAGAGGACTCAGAAAGGCCCCTCTGTCCGCCTGGCTCTGGGCTGCTCTTTTCCAGACCAGAGCCTCCTGTGTCTGGAAAGAGCATCGAATACCCATAGGCTGCTACTGACTCGCCGTGTGACCTCGGGTGAGCGCCGCCCGCACCCGCGCACGCCACCCCCCCCCCCCCCGCCACCTCTCTGGGCCTCTATGTCCTCACCCAGGAGACTGGGCCCACCTCACGGGGTTGAGCAAGAGCCAATGAGAACATGGACAGAAAAGTGCTTTGTCATCCTCACCCTCGTAGCTGCTTCTCACACGATGCTTACGTGTGCAGAGCCCTGTTCTAAGAAGCACTCTACGTATTTTAACTCCTCTTACCGATGATGCGACAGAGGCTCAGAGAGATTAGGGCACTTGTCCAGAGCTGCACAGCTTGTGGGGACCAGAAGCACCACGATAGCAAAGTGCTGTGAGGCCTGATTTTATTATAGTTCAAGGCTGTGGGTTGGGTCAAGGATGGCCAGGCTGCACACTTCCCAAGGCAGCTTTGGCTAGTCCGGGAGGGCGGGCGGGGCAGATAGGGCCCTAATCACACCTGAGCAGGAACTCAGGCTCAGAGGAGGCTTCCCGGAGGCCTCCCTGGGTCAGCGTGGCAGGAGGCCTTGGGGGCCGTGGTGAGGGTCTGGAAGTGTCAGGCAGGAGCACCGACTCAGCAGCAGGTTCCAAACACTGATGGGGAGAAGCAGGGACAGCTTCGGGGTTCCCCAGAGCCCACACTTCCAACCCACCAGGCGACACCACCTCCAGTACATCCACCAGCTCGTCCCCAGTGGCTGCAGGGTCAACACCCTTGTGTGACAGATTGCACATCTGAGGCCCAGCAAGGGCAGGGGTTGACACAGCACAGGGGCTTGGAACCGCTTCCCCCGGCTCCCATCTCTGGCCTCCTTCCTCATGCCTACAGGCCTGCACCAGCCTCGTCCCCATCCCTGTCCCACTGCAGGGACTGTCTGACACCGAGGGGGTGGTGGTCTCCCTCCAGTTAAGACCTCCTTGGCACTGCTATCTCAGTATGGATGGATGAAGCTTCCAGCACAGCGAGGACAGGCCCCTGGAGACGTGGAAGGGCCTGAGATTCCCATGGGAAAAGGTTGGCTCCAGCAGAGGCCCCTGCAAGCCGGCTTTGATGGTGGATAAGCCCCAGCTGGCTCCTCAGGCAAACTTGATCCTAGTGAACTGGACAGGCCCGCAGGTCCACGCGACACCCCCACAGCCCCAGAGCTCCCAGCAGTTCCCTCCATCTGCAGAGCCAGCGTGAGGAAGGTTTTGTCCTCCAAACACCCTGTATTTAAAGATCACCGTGTGTTCCCTCTCACAGGTGCAAAAGGAAAGCTAATTAGGCCTTTGATGGACGTGAGCAAGCCAGGGGTCATGGGCCTTGTGTTTGTCGAATGACTGAGTGAGTGAATGAATGGATGGATGGGTGGGTGGGCAGACAGGCAGCAGGTGGAATTCCAACCCCAAGCAATGCCATTGCTACCTTTTTTTAGCCTGAGCGAAATAAGACTTCCTCAAGGCTTTAAAGAACATGGCAGGCAGGGACTTCCTTGGTGGTCCAGTGGTTAAGAATTCACCTGCCAGTGCAGGGGACACGTATTCTATCCCTCATCCAGGAAGATGCCACATGCCGCAACTAAGACCGGGCGCAGTCCAAGAAGAAAAAGAAGAACATGGCGGGCAATTTCCAGGGTCCTAGGGACCCCCTGCAACCACCCCTGTCATGACACCTGGGCCCAGAAGTGGAGGGGCACGGGGAGGGGTGCTGGACCCCAGCTGCACCTTGCTGTGTGGGTCATCCCAGGGCCTCCAGAGCTCATCAAGAAGCCCCCTTTCCTGGGCCCTGTCCCTGCGCTTGGGGCTCCCAGCATCCCCTGACCCACAAGTGTGCCCAGGGTCCCTGGGGACCTCTTGCTGGGGACCCAGAAGGCAGGTGAGGAGGAGGGCTGCATGCCTGCTGAGCCCGCCCAGCAGCTCTGCAGAGCTGGGGAGAGCAGGATGCTTGTCATCCACGGGGACACGGGGACGGTTTAAGGTGAAATTTAAGCCCATTAGTGCCTGGCTAATGACATCAGCAGCGATAGTGAGAATGAAGATGGCAGGGTGTGCGAGCACCATAAATTGTGGGGCCGGCGCCCGCCTCTGTCCTTGGGCCTGAGTCCCACCCCCCACCCCCAGCCCCTGGCGGCCCCCCCAACCCCCGCCCCGGCCCAGCCCCCAGGGTCAGCGTGTGGCCGGGCCTTAGCCAGAGCGTGAGAAGAGCTGGGCTAGGGAGCTGAGCGTGCAGGCAGCATCTCCCTAATCTCCCTCCTTTGATAACTTCTGTCTTTCCGTGCATACGCAAGAACCTAGCTCAGCCGCCAGCATCTCTTCCCGGGCTGAGCCGTCGCCCTGCAGCTAATGCCTGACAGCTCTGTTTATGTCTCCCCATAATTCTCCAGTTTTATGTTTTTTTTTCGGGGCCATTAAGCTCCCAGCCACAAGCTCCTTCCCCTGCCCCCGCCTGTCTTTGTCCTTGAGGCCTGGCCGCCCCACCGCCCTGTGGGAGAAGGGCTGCCCTCCCCCAGCAGGTGGACGGAGGGCTGAGTGCTCACTCTGGACATCCCTGTCCCAGTCCTGTGGCTTCTCATCACAGGGCTCGTCCCGCCCATCCCCAGGGACACAGGACACCAGGGTGCCAGGGAGCCTGGTGAGGCCCAGTCTCCCTCAGACTCTGGCTTCCTTTCCTGAGTGGGCTCTGCTCTTCCCCCAGCCTCGGCCACTCCTGAGGGCAAAGTCCCCTGCCTCAACCCCCCTCTGCAGCTCCACATCCCCAGATTCAGCGCGCCCATGTCACCCCGAGGCCCCCCTCCGTACACACCTCATCCTCTGCCCCGTCTCCTCATGGTCCATCTGTGAGGAGGCCCCTCAGAGTCCTCAGGGCCCCCCTCCTGTCCCCACGACCACAGCCCAGGTCTGGCCACGGGTCAGACTGGGTTCCCAGTTCCCAGCCTCCCTACCACATGGCCTCTCACAAGCTCAGCCCCAGGCACTCCCTTGCTCTACAGCCTTCACTGGCTCCCCATTACTTAGTCCCCGTCCTCAGTGTGCCACTCCCACTGCCCTGGCCTCCTGCATGAGACCAGCGGGGGATGACCCTCGCCAGGCCCGCTCAGCCCTCCCAGGGCGTCCACCCCCACTTCCACAGGCCAAACCCAGGGCAGGAGGACTTCCTCAGCAAGAAGCAGCCCTTCCCTTGCCTCTGGGTGCCCACAATGCCCTCACGTGGCCCCTGTGGGTCATGGAGTCCCTGGTTGCCGCAGTTCGGACGCCTGGCTCCCTGAGTGCCTGGGGCAGGCAGCTGCCACTCAAGAGCCGGCTTCCCCCACCGCTGTGAGGGCAGTGCCCCAGGGCCCACGCAAGGCCAGGTCTCCTCAAAGAGGCCAACTCGGGATGCCAGAAAGCAGAGCCTTCCAGACCCCCTTCTCCTGCCCTCCAGGAGTGACAGAGAGGAAGGGGTGGCCCCCCAGCCCCCTGCTTGATGCCCTGTCCGCCTCCTGAGGTAGAGCCACTCCTCCTGGGCCCTCTAACTTCCACTTTCCTTTCAGCTGAATTGCCTTTGCAACCAAAGGCCTCCTGCCCAACCTGCCCCTTCCCTGCACCTGCGGGC
The DNA here is from genome assembly GCF_001704415.2 of Capra hircus. Classification (NCBI taxonomy): domain Eukaryota; kingdom Metazoa; phylum Chordata; class Mammalia; order Artiodactyla; family Bovidae; genus Capra; species Capra hircus. The sequence continues at coordinate 34,328,868 of NC_030826.1, forward strand.
ACCGAGGCGCCGCCCCTCCCTGGGTGGGTGCTTTGGGACGTTTGAGCCTGCATCCCGAGGTGGGGGAGTCGCATCCCCGGGGCGTGGGTGCTGATGTTGCAGCCCATCCTCCTCTTCACAGGCGCTCGGCTCGGTTTCAGTTGATTCTGACCTTGTTGTTCTGCATCCCCCGGGGTGTCTGGCCACAGCTTGGTAGGTCCCCCAACCCACCCACCTCCCACCTCCCACCAAGACTTCCTGCCCTTGGCAGGTTCCACGGCCATGTGGGCAGCCCCTGGCCCGCCTTTCCCTCACACACAGCCCTGGAGCACGGCGCGGGGTGCTGGCCCAGGCCATCCTATGCTCTGCTCCCTACAATCCTGTTGTTAAGAGTAGGGCAAGCTTCATAATTTGAGGGACCCAGTGCAAGATGAAAAATCCAGTTCCAGCTCAAAAAGCAACAGAGCCACACAAGAGCAAGTGCAGGGTATTCTGAACACAAGCCCACAAAGCCAGCCCGAGGAGGTGAGCTGGCCAGCCGCCTCTCCCGCAGCATGAAGACCAGGGTCTGACCCGCTGGTCACGCCTGTAAGGATGGCTCCTATCGACTGCGCACTTGCTTTGTGTTGAGAGCAATGAACCTGTTAAGTCAGCAGACCACCAGACTCCACGGCTCACGGGGGTTCAGGGAGGTGTGATCTGCCCAGGACCCCTCTCCGAAAGTACGATGAACTCTGCTCTGAGGAGGAGGCTCCCAACTGAACCCGTGCTGATGAACCACTAAGACTCCCCATGTCAGCTCTGAGTGGAGCCCAAGAAACCACAGTAACCTCTCCCTATGTGCAGAGATGCGGAAGCGAAGGCTCCAAGAGGGTGTCCAACTCCTGCAAGGTCACACAGCATGGTACGACCCCAGATCCCAGCCTCAGCAGCCCTGTTTCCAAAGACCCAGGCAGACACTCATGGACTGGTGCACAAGGAACTGGGCGGGATGCGTAAGCTAGGGGGGCACACACAGATGCCGCACTGGAGGGCCGGGCAGTGACATCTGTTCTCTCTGCATTCTTGGTTATTTTCTGTATTTTCTCCAGCAAGCTGAGATTTTTGAAATGATCAACAGCTCACAGTTTTGGGAATGAACGAGGAACAGAGATTTGTGGAACCGAGTCCTGTTAATGGAGATACTGTGGATACAGAGCGGGGTTTACTTGCTTCCTAAGGCCCAAAGCTTTCGGGCCCCTGGTGTCTGGGTCTCCTTCCCTTCGTCACTGAGGGTTTAGAGGGCTCATGGAAGCTGGTGGGGCCTGGGCTGTCCCTGGGACGACCCCGCCTGGTTCTCTGGGGACGCCTGAGTGCTCAGGAAGCCATAGGCCCTGAGGAGGGTGCTCACGGCAAGTCTTGGCATCCCCTTGGCCAGTCAGGAAGCAGGGCTGATATCCACTGGACTACTGTCCTGCTGGACCCCTACTCCAGATCTTGCTGGTCCCAACCTTTCCCTGAGGGGTCCCCCACATTCCTGAGGCCCCCCCAAACATGCCCTACCCTGCACTCCTGCTCACAGCCCAGTGGATCCTAGCCACCCCAATACCCACAAGATCAGGCTCCACTCCAGCCCCTAGCCACCCTTTCTGGCCTCATCATCTGGTGCTGGACGCTGCCTCCAGGCCTCTGAAGCCCCCTCCTCAGCCCGGAGCAGGGGTTGTACCCAGTTCCCTGCCACGTGGTAGCTGCACAGCGGGATCAGGACCACACCAAAGCAGGTCACCCCCGCCACCCTACCTGGCCCAGAGTGGTGCCCAGGGATCCACCTGGGCCCTGCCTGCCCCCGGGAGGCGGGACTGGACCAGGGTCCCTCCCACCCATGTGGATGCCAGGCCTCCTGCAGACAGCTCTGGGCCGCCTCCTGCCCTGAGAGCCCCCGGGTCTCAGGCTGAGAAGAGCTGACAGCTCCTTAATAAAAGCTGCCACAGACGCGCCTGAGTGACATCGTGGCGGCCGACGAGAGGCAGCCCACATCAAAGCCCCATTTTTCTTCTTCCTGTGCGGCACTGAGACGGTTTCATAGAGAGCCCCACGTGCATCTGCAACAAAGATGCTTCTTCTCACGACTGGCCATGGCCCCAGCCTCCCCAGATGCCCCGCCGGCGCCTGGCATGCTTCCCTGAGAGTGTGGGTTTCAGGGAGCACCCTGTGCTGAGCTCACCCGGACATGGGGCCAGGGGCGGCCAGTCACAGGAACAGGCACACTGTGTCTGTTAAAACAAAAACTGACACCAGCCGACCCTGAAGGGCTCGGGCCCACAGGCCCGAGGATCTCAGCGAAGCCCTTCTCTGGCAGACGGTTGGACAGGGGGCTGGTTGGGGGCTGGCAGGACACAGTGGCCCCACCGAGCGAGTCACCTACCTGCGCTGCAGACCCGGCCTGGGAGCCAGACTCTGCTCCCTACCACCACCCAGGCGCACTACTCAGCCCCTGCTGCAGTGTCTGCTCTCACGGCTGGGGTGGCTCTAGGTGAGGGGCCAGACAAGCCGGGGCCTAACCATCTGTGCTCCCAACTTCAATCTGGGCAAAGAATCACCCTCTCTTGTCCCCTTTAAGAAATACCATCTGGAGAGGTGACCCTGTAAACCATGACCCCAGACCTTTATCCCATGCACCCAGGGTCGGGGAGTGCATGGGACCCCAACCTCCTGGCCAGCCGCAGTCTCCCCAAGTGTCAGACGGACTCGGGTGCTCCCCACATGTGCACTGGCGCAAGAGAGTTCCAGGCACTAAGACACATGACCTCCCTGCCACCCTCGAGCGCGCACTGTCACTGCAAGGCCTGTGCGTCACCATGGGTGGTTGTGGGGCTGAACGTGCAGCCCATGTCCAGGCCTTGCTTCTTGGGACTCTGGGGGCACTGACCATATGTGACCTCACTGACCACGTGACCTTCACCTTCCAATCCCACGGGAGATGAGACTACACTGGGGACATCTCTCCATTCTGAGGCCAAGCGGGCTGAGGGTCCAACCCACCCTCCAGCCCTTCTTCTCCTGTTCTGGGTCACTCCCTTGGTCTCCTCTCTTCCTGAGCCCAGGGGGCACCTTCTTAACCCCGAGATCACGGCAATCCCACCTCCAGAAACACAGCAACACGAGTGCCACACACCGCCCCCAGACCCTGCGTTCCCAATGCTCCTGGACATTCCCGGCAGGCTTAGTCGTAGGCTGTAAACTGCCTGGACTTCCTGGGGTGCCACACAGCGTGCCTGAACACTACGCAGGAGGAAATAACCACGCTGGCTCCATGCAGCCCAGGCGTGTCAGACAACTGGACCCGCGAGACCACACAGACAAAGTTCCCAAGCTGACACTTGGATCCCAGGTAGGCCAGGCCTGGGGGGACATGAGGCTGGTGATGCCCCCTCCTGATGTGCACGCGGGTCAGACAATGGTGTGTCCACTCTGTAGCAATTCACTAGCCGGCCACTCGGGATACGTGCCCTTCTCTGCATGGGATCAATAAACAGTTAAAAAACAAAACCAATGAGACCTCAGCCTCTACTCAAGGCCTCCAGAGGTGCCTTGCTTTACTCGGAATGAAGTATAGGACCCTCCTCAGCCTGGGGGTCAAGGTCAGCTCACCTCCAAATACTCCCTGCTCTCCTCGGTCAACGGTAGCCTGCATGCCCCATCCCCCACCCCACCAAGGAGGCAGGGTGGCCACAGGCCCGCTTTAGTCAGTGGAATTGGACTGAAAGTGACATGTCACTATAAGAAGCTCTGTGAGCCCAAGTGTCTCCTTCCCTCTGGGGCCGTGCAGCCCTCACAAGGCTTCTGTGGTTGGTGGGCCCCTTAGTGACCACCAAGAGCCATCCCTCTGCCATCCAATTGCAACACACAGCTCCAGGGAGTGGAGCCCTGTCTCCAGGGGCTGATCTTTGGGGATGCTCACTACACGGGAGCCCTCTGGTCCTCACTAACACTCCAGGCTTCCCAGGCCCTCTGTGGTCTGGTCCCTGACAAGTTCTTTAGCTCCGAGAATCAGAAATGCGCTGGCCGTGAACCCCACGGGGCCTCTCTTTCAGGCACACTGTGATCTCAGCAGTTCAGATGCAGCCAGGTCCTTCCTGTCCTAGGCCTTCGTGCCTCTACCCGGCACCCATCTCCCTGGCCTGCTCTGCCTGAGAGGACTGCCACCTGCGGCCCCAGCACTTGGGCAGCACCAGCTGCTCCCTCTGGACACCATGGCCCCAGCTCATATCATCCTCTCCTGATCCTCTCAGGGGCTCCGTCATGGGGAGGCATGCGGTCAGGCATCCATCGTCTCCCCCAGGAGCAGCAGGGGGTAAAGGCTTGGTCTTGACCACAAAGCCAGGGGTGGCTCAGGAGGCTGCGGACACCCCAGCTGAGCTCTGGGACCCCTCCCAGACCTGCAGAGCCAGTGAGCGTGCTCTTAAACCCACCCTCCCTCCTCTGGTGTCCAAGGATGGCCATGATCTCAAGGGCCTCTCATTGGGAAAGTCAGGGTGCAGGAAGAATCTGGGGGCACTCAGGGGAGACGGCACCACCAAGTAGCCTATTTTGGGTAATGCGGGTTACGGTTCTAGGGAGAGAACATCTTTTCCAGAGAAGACTCTGTTTGAGGCCATGAGAGAAATGACTTCAGCTCAGCTGCAAACACCCAGTAGTGGCTGGGGACCCGCCTGGAGCAGCAGGGTTTCAGAACGGCCACCACTGGGGTCCACCCTGGGCCTCAGCTGAGTCTCCAGTCGTGGTGACAGGAGAACCAAGGCGGGGCAGCGTGGGCAGGACTCTGAGTGCATAAAGGAGCGAACCCACTGCCAAAAGAACAGGCCCTGTGGAGCTCCTCTCCAGGGGGCTCTCAGTTCCATTAAGTCATCCCACTTGCCCCTCCAAGTCTGCCACCCAGAGCAGGGTCAGTGGGCACAAAGATGATGGCAGCAGCCACGGCAGGGGGCGCTCTCCTTGCCTCTGAGCACTGCACAGAACTCAGGAGCTCAGAGAGGGTGGGTGACATGGTCAAGGTCACACAGGGAAGCAAAGCTGGGGGCTTGCTCTCCTGCCTGGTGGGCGGGTCCCCTCACTGCCAGCAGGCAGACCCACCCCCTCTGTTCAGACTGAGTCCCTGAGCTGGGCCTGCACTGCCCACGTGGGGGCACTGCTCTCCTGTGTGATCTCCCACCCTGCCCTCCCGGCACAGGCTGGCGGGGAGCGGGGGTCGGTGGGGGCGGTGAGGGGACGGCAGGCATCTCCCGGCCTTTGCACACACTGTTCCCTCTGCCTGGTTCACTAGTCCCCTGAACCTTCTCATTGCCCAAAGCCACCTCCTCCTGGAGGCCCTCTGTGATTGCTCAATAGCTATAGGAGCCCCTGCCCCCATGGCCCTCACCGCTCTCTGCAATCACCTCCCTCCTGTATTTGTGGACTCCCTTCTGTCTGTTGGCCCCATGGATGGTGAGTTTCATGGATGGTGAGTCCCCCGTGGATGTTGAGTCCTGTGGATGGTGAGTCCCCTGTGGATGGTGAGTCCCGTGGATGTGAGCCCCCCATGGATGATGAGTCCTGCGGGTGGTGAGTCCCCATGGATGGTGAGTTCCCCATGGATGGTGAGTCCTGTGGATGTGAGCCCCCCATGGATGATGAGTCTCGTGGATGGTGAGTCCCCGTGGATGGTGAGCCCCGTGGATGGTGAGTCCCCTGTGGATGGTGAGTCCCCTGTGGATGGTGAGTCCTGTGGATGTGAGCCCCCCATGGATGATGAGTCTCGTGGATGGTGAGTCCCCGTGGATGGTGAGTCCCCTGTGGATGGTGAATCCCATGGATGTGAGCCCCCATGGATGATGAGTCCTGAGGGTGGTGAGTCCCCATGGATGGTGAGTTCCCCATGGATGGTGAGTCCTGTGGATGTGAGCCCCCCATGGATGGTGAGCCCCGTGGATGGTGAGTCCTGTGGATGTGAGACCCCCATGGATGATGAGTCCTGTGGGTGGTGAGCCCCCATGGATGGTGAGTTCCCCATGGATGGTGAGTCCTGTGGATGTGAGCCCCCCATGGATGATGAGTCTCGTGGATGGTGAGTCCCCGTGGATGGTGAGCCCCGTGGATGGTGAGTCCCCTGTGGATGGTGAGTCCCCTGTGGATGGTGAGTCCTGTGGATGTGAGCCCCCCATGGATGATGAGTCTCGTGGATGGTGAGTCCCCGTGGATGGTGAGTCCCCTGTGGATGGTGAATCCCATGGATGTGAGCCCCCATGGATGATGAGTCCTGAGGGTGGTGAGTCCCCATGGATGGTGAGTTCCCCATGGATGGTGAGTCCTGTGGATGTGAGCCCCCCATGGATGGTGAGCCCCGTGGATGGTGAGTCCTGTGGATGTGAGACCCCCATGGATGATGAGTCCTGTGGGTGGTGAGCCCCCATGCATGGTGAGTCCCCTGTGGATGGTGAGCCCCGTGGATGGTGAGTCCCCTGTGGATGGTGAGTCCCCTGTGGATGGTGAGTCCTGTGGATGTGAGCCCCTCATGGATGGTGAACCCCATGGATGGTGAGTCCCGTGGATGGTGAGTCCCATGGATGGGAACCCCCCATAGATGGTGAGCCCTGTGGGTGGTGAGCCCCCATGGATGGTGAGTCCCCTGTGGATAGTGAATCCTGTGGATGTAAGCCCCCCATGGATGATGAGTCTCATGGATGGTGAGCCCTGTGGACGGTGAGTCCCCTGTGGATGGTGAGTCCTGTGGATGTGAGCCCCCCATGGATGGTGAGTACCCTGTGGATGTGAGCCCCCCATGGATGATGAGTCTCATGGATGGTGAGTCCTCATGGATGGTGAGCCATGAGCATAGGGTCCCGCCTGTCATGCTGAAAGGCCAGGCTGCAGCTGCTTCCAGCTTCCAGGCCACCCTCACAGCCCACAGGCTCCCAGCTGCTGACAGCACTCCCTCCCTCCCCTTGCACCTGCTTGCCCTCCTCTCAAGCCCACTCCCTCACTCCCAGCCCTCCCCATGCTCAGACCCCTCCTGGCTCACCTCTCCAGCCTGATTTGAGGGGTGCCCCCTGCCCACCTTCCCAATTCCCAAGCCTCACCAGCAGCACTAAACCACAGGGCACTACATGCACCCACCAGCTCTCTCATCCCCAACCCCTACTTTGCACTCACTGGACTCAATCATCTTAACAAATGCTCAGGGTCACCTCCTCTCCACTCCTGTGTGACTTCCCTCCCTGGACCCTGCTGTCCACTGTGCCAGCAGTCTGCCTACCAGGATTGACAACCGTTTGCCTCCCAGAGTGCCCCAGCACCCAGCACATAGTAGGTGCTGAGAGAAAGAGAGTGATGTGAGCTGGTGAGTGGACCAGGGCCTTGTGATTTCAGAGGCCGGAGCTGGAAGATGAACACGAGCCTCTAAGGAGACCAGCGAGGACTCCGTTGTGGGTTCCCTGGGCACCAGGGTGACAGTAGCCACTTTCATCCGCTCGCTGTACGCCAGTCATTCACACATGGATCACCTCTTCCAGCCCCGAGTCAACACCAGTGCTGTTATTATCCTCAAAGTAGAGGTGAGGATGCTGAGCACAGAGAGAACAAAGAATTAGCCCAAGGTCACACAGCCAGGAAGCAGAGGAGCTGGGACGTGAACCCAGGTCTGTTTGACTTTCAAACACATGCTCTTCAGTCATGAGGAGCTGTGAGCCCTGAAGCTGGCCATTCCAGGAGGCTCTGGAAGGCTGCAGAGAGGGGCTGTCTGTCAGGCATCCCTCCCAAACTGCCCCATGCTGCTCTTTACGGCCCCGCCTTGTTGCCAGATGGCTCCTCCCTCAGTCCATCCCCAAATCCTTTGACTGGGAGGTAGGAACCCCTCAGGAGCCTTTCCCAGCCTGGCTCAGGCGGCCTGGGCCATGCAGGGTGGGCCCAGTGGGCTGTGTCACCATGGACAGCTGAGGCGACCCAGGCTCAGCCAGGCTGGGGGACATTCCCAGGCAGTTCCCACCTCTGCTCCAAGAAGGTCCATGGGTGGCTGCCGGCTGAGGGCTGTGGGACCACTCTGGGGTAGGACTCTGGGTGTGGGCCCTGTGTTTGGGGGCTACTTTGCAAAGCAGTGAACCTGAGGCCAAGGCACCAACTGAGCTGCCATCAGCTATCAGCATCCGGGAGCCCCTGGACCAAGGGACACGGGACTGAGTCAAACTTCTGGTTTGGGTGCCTTTGGCTCAGACAGTGAGCCTGAACTGAATCACTGGGCCCTTGCGGTCTATCTCTCCACCATCATAGCACTGAACCCATACCACTCATACCAGGCATTTATCTGTCTCTCCCAAGCCTGGCAGCCCCGTGTGGCTAGAACCCTAACTGGGTCCCCAGCCCTGTCCACACAGGAGAGGCCCTTATGCAAGTGTGCCCTTCTGTAATATCCCACGGCTCACCTCCTCCAGGAAGCCTTCTCTGAACACCCTGTTCCCTCTACCTTGGCCACTGCACACCCTTAAAGCACAGATCTCACTCCAAACCTCCAGTTAATGCCAGATCCAGTTCATGGCATCCCTGTGGGCTCCACCCAACCTCTGCTCACTCACTTTTGGGGACAGAGGGCTCACTCCCCACAGCTAGAAGAGTGAGCACCTACCAGGTGTCAGCCTCTGTTCTGGCCACTTGATGCTGCAGAAGGACAGCCCTGGCCTCTGGCTTCCAGAGAAGCGCTAGACATCCTAGTCCAATCAGGCCCCTCTGGGGAGCTGCGCCCTTGACAAACCCCCAGACACATGGGGAGACAGGAGCTGTTCCCAGCACACTCAGTGGGAACAGCCGGTCACCCAGGGGTGCAGGATGGAAGGATGCCGCTTGCTTTTAAAAAACATGTGACTGTGTCTGGTTCCAGAGTAACTGGACCCATGATGCAGCCAGGGCATCCATGGGTGGTGAGATCCTGGTGAGGAGGGCCTCGTCTTCTCAGGGTCGTTGCTTATTTGCTGAGTTTCCCACAATGAACATATATTATTAGTCACTGGCGGGGGACAGTCTCCCACTGACGCCCCCATTCGGCCGGGCCCAGGTCTGTCCTGGTTTGTGTCCTGCTTTCCAGTGGCAGACAACCAGGGACACCACTCCTCTCATGTGGGCCCTGTGACCCGCTCGCTTCTCCAGACCCCCTCCTGGTCCATGCTGTTCCCTGTGGGGTCTGTGCTGGTCAGGCCCCCACTGTATGGCAAAGTCCCCTGGGCAGGGACCACGAGCGTGACATGGGGCTGGGCACACAGCAAGTGCATAGTGACAGCTCGCAGAGAGTGGCTGCCTCCCCTGCCTCCCACCCATGCAGGCGGTCTCTCCTCTCCGGCACTTACAGGCGATGCCATCCCCCAGCCTGGGGCCCTGAAACACTGCGACAAGAGACAATATCTGTGGCTTCTCATAAACCAAATGCAACTCTCTTCCTCCCCAGTTTAAAACCTTCCACAGCCCCTCAGTGTCCCCGAATCACCTCCCGCAGCTCTGTATCCACAGTCTCGCACATTCTGACACCTGCTCCCTCCTACAGGTCCCCTCCTCTACCAAAACGGCTTGACCTAGAGCACACCTGCCACCCGGGCTGCCTCATGCCCCTGGGCCTTTGCACATGCCAGTCCCTCTGTCCAGAGCAGGCAGACTGGCCCCTGCTCATCCTTCTGACCAAAACCATGGGAAGAGGCCTCCTATCCCCGCCCCACCGAGTCCATCTTGTACACAGATTGATCATTGCACTCAATGCAATTAGAAGCTGGCACGTCTGTCTCCTTCCAAACTGGACGCGACAGGGCCCAGGCCTTTTGTCTTTGTTTTAAATCCCTGGTGCCCAGATACTGCCTGCAGACAAACAGGCACTCGGGAATGTCTAGCTGACAGGTGGATGGGTCGGTAAACAACATCTGCACAGCCCTTAACAGCTTACGAAGGCTTTTCCCGTCCTGTGTCTCCTGGGCTCCTCCATCAGGGCAGCAGGGAGCAAAGGCCCCAGACCCCAGCCCTGAACATGGGCACTGCCTCCTAGGGGCCCCAGGCCCCTCCCCTCCACCCGAGCAGGAGCTTCGCTTTGCTGGGAGCCTCCAGCAATCTCACCAGGAGCAGCCTGGACCCCTCCTCCTGTTTTCAGCAGGAAGGAAACTGTTTCCCCTGCCAGAATGGCACCCCCCGACTCCTGGGGAAGGCAGGCGGGTGCCCAGGTGGCGGCCTGGCGGGTCCAGGCTCGGCCGCTATCCCGCCCAGAGCCGTGGGATGCGGCGGGCTGGAGCCGCAGCCCCACCAGCGAGTCTTGGTAACAGTTGCTATGTAAAACGCTCGGAGGGGGGATTTACTGTCAGCGTTAATAATAGATGAAGGTTTCAGAATTTTTGATGCCTTACGTTCTAAGCTGTTTGATTTATAATGTCTCTGAAAAGGGAAGGATGAGGGTGGGGGCAAGGGAGGAGGCCTAGAGGCGCAAGCTGGGAGCGTATCCCTGCCACCTGGCCAGACAGGGAAACCAAGGCCCAGAGGTGGGGACGCCAGGGGCCTGCAGATGCCTGCAGCCCCGACTTCAAGAGGGGAGCCGAGGTCTGGGCCCCTCCCGCGCCCTGGGTTGTTTTGATGGATTTCTGCTTCTCCTTTTAGCGCGAGCAGGTGTGTCTCGAGTAGGCTCCGGAAGCTGTGCTGATGGTGCCCGTGGCAGGGGCTGTCGGTTACTGGCTCCACAGAGGCAAATCCAAGCCCCAACTTCCCTTCTCCTGCCAGTGGCAGACAGTCTTCCGAGGGGAGTGGGCCTTGCAGGCAGGAAGCAGGGCTGCTGGCCGGGCCCACCACCCCACCCGAGGGGCTGGAGGAGGAGCAGGAGAGGCCTCCCCTGGGCCAGGCTGCCCCACACTGGGGCGACTTGGTGCTGGTCTTCAGAAGGGTGCTTCCCCAACCTCCCCGCCCGGCCTCTTCCAACCCTCCACGGCCTCTCTGTCCAAGCCAGAAGGTCTTCAGACAGGCCCTGTCCTCCCTGGATTCCCAAGACCCCAGTCTTTGGGCCAAAGAAATGGGGCCCTGGGCCAGGCACCCTCACACCCAGACTGTGACCCCTCACTTCAACAGCTGTCCCCCAAAGTCATGTCATCTCCCACTTTCAAACAGGGGGTCCTCCCGCCTCCCTCCTCAGGCCCAAAGTCCTGGCAGACCCTTGCTCCAAGAACATGAGAGAGCCCCACCCTCTCTGGCCCCCATTTCCTGGTTCGGGAATCAGGTGAAATGTGGAGGACCCCCAGCACCATCCTGCCACCAACACCCCTTGGGGCTATGAGCACCCTGCTAAGAGCGATGACACAGAAGTCACCACCAGAAGACCATCTTCACTGGGTGGGCACATCACCCCGTGGGCAGGCAAGAAGACCATGGCCTTGGGAGGACCCCCACCCAGCCCACCACCCACCTGGTTCACTACCAACTGGCTCTCCGCCAGGCTGGAGCCAGGCACCCCCAGAGCCAGGACACACAGACCCAGCTGCAGGACTTGAATACCCCCAGTACCCCAGATGGAGGGCTGCTCCCCTGGATCCTGCATAGAGCCCCTGCCTGTCCTGCCGGGCACTTGCATCAAGAAGGGTACCTATAGCAATAAGGAGGTCTCTGGGGGGGGTCTGCCCAGTGGGAGGAAGTCCTGCCACAGTGAGGTGGGGAGGTGTTCTTCTAGGTCAGCCCCGCAGGACCCAGGAGCAGCAGCCCCTTCTTCACTCAGCTCTCCAGTCACCAGATACCCACCAAGGCCCCTCTGTGAGCAGGCCCTGTTAGGGACACACTGGGGACACATGGGAGTCTGGCCTGGTCCCCACCTGGGAGCCCCAGGAGACACACTAAGTTGTCTGCAGGGCGCCAGGGGCCACAGTCTCAGTCACACCTGAGGGTACAGGGACTGGACACCGAGAGGCAGGTCCAGGGGCCTGGGAAATACCCCCTCTTCTGGCTCAGAGAAACACCCCTGGTGTGGGGGAACCCTGGATGACAGGGACTCAGAGTGCTTCCTGGGGAGGGGGCTTTAAAGGGTCATGGATTCCCAGTGTTTCCAGGATGCTCGCTCCCCAGAGGCAGGTGTCCCTTGAGAGGACTCTGTCCAGCCTGTGGGCGGGACGGGCATCGCTCCTCTGAGGGCCCAAGGATCTTCAGTGGAGAAAGATCCCTGCATGGGGACCTCTGCTTCAGCGTCCAGCAGCCTCTGTTCTCCGGAGCTTCACTGCTGGGCTCTGCCAGCCGCCTGCCAGCCAGGCTGAGCTGGAGGGCAGGGCAGCAAAGGTGGCCTGCAGGCTGGGCCTTGGCAAACAGGAAATTCCAGCTCACTCTTGGGTGGGCTCGAGTGCTGACTCCCCTGGTCCACTCCAAGCCTGCAACCCTCCTCTCTGCATCAGCTGCCAATACCCAGGCCTCCCAGCCTCCCTGACCCCATTTCAGGTTAGGGCCTGTGGTGGGCTAGGAGCAAAGCTGTGAGGAGCCAAGAGCCCACTTAACTGGCCACTGATCTTTCATAATCATTCACACACGGTGTGCCCTGCCCTGTGTCTAGGGCTGACGGCCTAGAACTGGGTGCTGCCAGGCTGTGGGGACATGCTGCATAAACAGGCCGCCAAACCGAGGTGACAGCACTGTGATGGAAAAGCCCAGGCTGTGTGAGCCCAGAGGCCTCTAGCCAGCCCAAAGATCGGGGAGGCTTCCAGGAGGTGGCGTCACTTAGACTGGTCAGCTGCATGATGTGAGGTGCTGTGGGGTGTGGCTTTGTCTACTTCCTCTCCCCGTCCTCGACCTCCTCCCTGTCCTACTGCAAAGCTTCTGTTCATCAAGTCTCCCCAGAGAGGTGGGCCTTCTCCACTTCAAATGATTAGCTCCCCGAGCTTCAGTTTTCCTGACCCATAAAATGGACCCAATGTATCACTCATGTCAACTGAAGAAATATTTACTCACCTTCTCCCCCACTCTCTTGAAAGGTCGACTTCATGGACCATCTTCCTACCCCAAGCGAGACCTGTGGGCAACCCCAACCACTACACAACACAAGCCCAAGACTCTGGGAGCACCAGGAACCAAGCGTCAGCATGTGAGGGCTGCCAGGTCATTCGTCATGCCTTTAGTGATGGAATTTACGAAAGCCAGCTAATCAGTGATAATGAGCATAATTTCTGTCACTTGGTTGTTGCTCCTAACCTGAGTTATCATGAGAGGCAGGAGGGCGAGGATAGGAGTTGGGGGCAGGCCATATGTTACGTATGCACAAGATAAGAGAAGACACTCTAGGTGCCAGGCTGCACATCTTGTCCAGTGGAATGGAGGCTGGATTTCTGCCGGGCACTCTTGTGCTGTATACAACCTATACAACTGTACATTTTGGCCCTAGGTTCAGGTGAGTGCCAGCATGGAACCTTTCCCAAACAGGTTTCCCCAGCCTTTCAGATCACTCAGCCCAGGTGTGAGAACTACCTGAAATCAAATGCAAATTGTGTGTATCTGTGCATGTACAAGCACATTTTTCTAAGGAGAACAAGAGTTTTCTCCAATTCATATAGTGTGCAGAAGCCCTGTAGTTAAGATCTGGACTGGGCCCAGGGTCTGGGATGAAGTGTGAGACAGGGGTCTCAGTACAGCCTGGGGACACAAATATTTGACATTCTGTTTCTCAAACACTAAAACCACACAGGCTTGAAAAGGGGGCAGATTCTGGGCTGCTTCCCTTAAGATCTGTGGTTTAGGGGTGGCCTGAGCCCAGGAATCCGTTGCGGTACAAACTCCAAGGTTTGGATCAAACCAATGCTCCAGAAGCTCTGGTTTAATACTCCGCTACTACTGGCTTTGCAGGGCATGGTACTTTTTCTTTTGGTATTGGTGGGGAACAATGTCCACACCTCATCCAAACCCCAAAAGGTGGATCTGTGTACAGCAATGTGAGCATAGCAGTGTGTGCAGAGCAGTGTTCACAGCAGTGTGTAGAGCAGTGGGAGTGCCCGGGCAGAGGCTACAGAGTTCTGTCACCCCCACTCCGGGCAGAGTGAGTGGACCCTAGGCCTCCCAGGGTCTCTGTCCCCAAGGTGTCCCCTGAGTAACCCTCACCAGCCCATTTCTGTACCACGCTGCCTCTTGAGGCAGGGAAGCCCTACGGCTCTTCATGTGGCCAGAACAGGGGACCATTGACAGCGGACACACACCAAACCAGGCTTCTCCAGCCCAGGGTCCAGCCAGACACTCACCCCGCAGTCTGGCCTTGGACATAAACCCTTCTGTGTCTGGGAGTCAAGGGGCGTCTGTTTCTCCTCTTGAGTCCTAGTGTCCAGCACTTGGCCTACCAAGGAGGCCTTGGGGGCAGCCAGATGAATGGATTCATTCAAAAGTATAAACTGAGCACCTACTGTGTGCCAGATCACATGTAGGCCCTGCCTGGATGGCAGCTGGGTATGGGAGGGAGACGCACAATTAAAGGTACAACCGTCCGGGAGACATGGCCTAAAGCAGACCAGACACGTGGTCTGTGTGGAAAGCTTGCCCAGGAGGGGTGAGGGTTGGCCAGGAAAAATGACTTATAGTCCTGGAACAGACAGCGCACGTGCAAAGGCCCTGTGGCAGGAAGGGGGCCCGGTCGGCGGAGCGGACCATCAAGTGCACAGACCAGGATAAGGAGTCGGCCCTCTCAATGCCAGACCCTTAGGACGACAAAAAACGACCAGAGTCGGAGCCGGGCCGAGGCTGCCTTTGTTCGGATCGCGGCCCACGTTCACTACCTCCATTAATACGCCCCCAACCCGCCCAACCTCCGCAGCCTTTCCGGAAGCCACGCCCATCCCAGCCGCGCGCGCGCCAGAGGGGCAGAGCGCCCCGCCCACTTCCGGGCCCGGGATACTCCCGCCCCTCCGCATCATGCCGGCCAATCAGGGGTGGCGACCACATGGGGGCGAGGCCTGTGCGAACACAAAAGGCCAGAAACCCACACTGGCCCGGGCGCTGTAACCATGACTACCGGCGCCCTCGCGCCGCCCCGCGCGCAGCCTGGGACGCGCCCGCGAGCCCGGGGCCCGTAGGGGTCGCCCCCGCGGCCTGCTCAGCACAGCTTCACGTTTTGCCCAGGGCTGAATTTGCTCATTAAGTCAACATTTATTGAGCGCCTACTATGTTCAGAGGCTAAAGATCGCCACTGAATAGGCCAGACTCAAAATCGGGAGAGAGTGCAGAAGGGAGGCAGCCAATGAGCAAAGACATAAGCAAATTACAAGACCTGGTGACTAAGCGCCTCTTTGGGTAAAACAGATTGGAGCAAGCGGGACTGTCAGGGCCCGCCGTCCTACACGGGTGACACTTGAGGGAAGGCTCGGGGGAGGAATCGGCCCTGTGGCGGTGAAGAGAGGGGCAGCCGGCCCGAAGGCCCTGAGCGTCACCAGCTGGCCAGAGAGCAAGGAGGCCCCGCGTGCGTAGCTGAGAACCGGGAGGAGAGGGACCAGCCGAGAGGTGCCAGCACAGGCCGGGACAGGTGCTCCCTCAGCCGCTGCCCACTCCTTCCCCTCCTTCCTTTCCTGCTGTCCTTCTGTTTCTCCTTCCAGGACCAGAAGACACTCCCTCAGCTCAGGTTAGAAAGACCTGGGTCACTGGTCTGGGCAGCAGACCAAGTTCTGGGGTTCTGCTAGCCTTTGCATAAGCTGTTCCCTCTGCCAGGAACGCTCTTCCCAGCTCTACCTGACAGACTCCCGCCTTAGCCGTCAAGGCCTGAACAAATGTCACCTCCTCCAGGAAGTCCAGGAACTATCCCCCATACAGACCCTCTCCGACCCTGACCGACACCCTCCCTCAGCATTCTCGTGGGTCCTCTGTCCTTTCTCTGCATGGGTGGCAGGCAGGGGGTGGCTGCCAAGTGGCAGAAAGGCCAGCAAAGCCCTTGAAGTCATAACAGGTGGGGAAGACAGGCCTTGAAGTTGATGGCCAGTGGTTAGTAGCACGTGTGCACCTTCCCTGGTGTGGAAGGGTGGGTTCTGTTCCAGCCTCCACGCACAGGAGCCCCCCACGGGCCCAGAGCTGGTGACTCAGGAACAAGCAGAAGCTGTCCAAACACGCACAGCTAAAATGTCCCCCGCTCCCCCCCCCACCCCAGGCGAGGACAAAGCCTCACAAGACGAGGAAAAGGAGAAGCCAGTACCTACCGCCCAGGCTGCACACAGCTGCCTCCTTAAATGGCCACGTGTCTGGTGTGTCAAGACTCGGGGTGAGAGCGTCAGCCAGATCCTTTGGACAGGTGGCCTTTAGGATGAAGCAGGGCAGGGCAGCACTTGACAACGCGGGTCCTTGAGCCAGCTCTGGCCCTAACAGGTCACGTGAGCCTCAGCCTCCTAGCGTGTAAACAGGGTCAACAGTAACACTGTGAAAACCGCACTGATGAAGTCAACAAATCCTGTGTCTTCTTCCTGGAGCCCTAGCTGGACTGCATCTCCTGCAATGAGCGATGGGCACAGGACTGAGTTCCAGCCAATGGCATATGAGCACTGGAGAGGTGCCCCATCCAGATGGGGGACCAAGCCCAGGCCACAGGGAAAGGCGGGGCCATGTCACCACCTGCTGACCAGAAACTCTTGGGCTCTGGAAACGTCTGGGCTTGTGTGTTACTACAACCAGTCTCACACTGACTAGCTTGGGAACCCACTCACCCATTTCCTCTTCAGTAAATATCATGAGGGTCTTTGGGGATACTGTTGTGGAGCTCCCTAGTTAACAAAGGCTGTTTTCAGCAAGTGCTTAGGGCAGGGAGCTGGGGGCAGAAAGACTTCCCTGAGATGGGGTCTCAAGGAGAGGGGAGCGAAAGGGAGAGGCTGCAGGGGTGGGAGCCCTTCTGCCTGAGGAACACGATCCACTTCCAGGAACCCAGGTGGGGAAAGAAGTGGCCAAAGTTGTTTGACTCCCATCATCTCCCAGTTCTGAGCCTCAGTTTTCTCATCTCTAAAATGGACATGGTGCTAATAACATGGTCTTACAGGGAATCTCTGGATCTCAGGGGAGAGAAGGCCACTTGAAATGTCCCCGGATGCCCTTTCATCCCAACATCACCCAGAGCAGGAGGAAGGTCTCTGCCTGCAGCTGCACAGTGCAGGGACATGGGCTCAGGAGGTAGGCAGGGCTGGTCAAGGGGCCAGGGCTGCTGCTATTAAGGCTCCTGCCACACGGGCTAAACGTCAAGGAGCGTCTCCAGCCACTAGAGCTATCAGGCAGCAGCGGAAGTGCTGGCTCTCTAGGGAGGCGGGTTAGACCGTCCCTGGAGGCAGCTCAGGGAGCTGGTGCTGAGAGCGGGAACTCTGCTGACGGGCAGATGCTGGCAGCCGTTCAGCCTCCTTCTGGACAGGGGATGGGAAGCAGAGTCTAGGGGAAGGTCTAGGAGGTCCCGGGGGGCTCATGTCTCGGGCATGTCCTCACTGCCCCATGCCAGCCTGGCTGCTGTCTCCTGAGATCGGGGGCAGGAAGGACACGGCAGGTCTGGGAGGTGTGCTTGCTGCCAGGCAGGCAGGGAGGTGCGACCAGAGCCTCCCACCCCTCACATACCCGCCTGGGCTCCCCAGCTCTCTGCTGCTAGCACCCAGGCTCCCAGGACCCCAGCCTGCCTCTGCACCACAGCTGTTCCTCTGCCATGTTTCTGCACTCACTGTTTCTTCTGCCAGCGTGCCAGGCTCACCTCCCATCCCTTTCCACCTTTCCTATCATCTTTCTAAGAGCCACTCGGAGTTCTAAACCTGGCTGAGTGAGCTGGCCGAGCAACTTCCCCTCTAAGCCGTGGCTTACTCACTGAAAACATGTGGACGCTATTTCTTACCTCACAGGGTTGTTGGTGTTGGTGCAAATTAAACACAACAATGTATGTGAAAAGCACCTGACAGCAAACGGAATCAAGCACTGGGTTGGCCAGAAAGTTCATTCGTTTTCCCTCAGTTCAGTTCAGTCGCTCAGTAAACTTTTTGGCCAACACAATTGTTATTTTAAAAGTTCCCCACCCCCTGCAAACAAAACAAAACACAACCAACTTCTTGCAGCAGCACCTCTTCCAGGAAGCCTTCCCTGACCACACCTCCTGTATTGGCTTAAGCCTTTTTGCTGGTCCCTCACTCCTTGGGCATCCCCTGGCCTGACACCCCACAGGATGGCAATGATTTGTCTGGCTTCTGCCCCAGCCCCAGTAGGCTGTGTCTTCCCCGGCGGGTGCCAGGCCCCTCAGTCAGTGTCAGACAAAGAAGTTGAAAGAAGCGTTGAATGGCACAGGCCCAACAGCAGCCTCCTCTGTCTTGCCCTGGAAGGTGAGAGGACAGGCCTCTCAAGTGTCCCAGGACCCCAGGATTCTCAGCCTCCACGCTCAGACCAGTCTGCCAGGCAGTCCCCTGCACAGGGTAGTGCTGACCTCGGCCCAGGCCCTGACTCACCCCACTAAGCTGCACTGATGGCGGCTTCCATGGAGGGGGGGCCAGTCCACTCTACCCCCTCACCCTGACCGCTGCCGGTCAGCGGTGGCCAAGTGCCAAGCGGCCAACCCAAGCTCAGGGCTGGCTGGAGAGGCGGCGATAAAATATCCCAGGTGGCCCCAGGAGCCGAGGGAGGCAACGGGTGGGGGTCTGCGAGCTGTCTCCATTTCTTCTAGAAACCTCAAGGGTGCTGTGCATTTACCCCAAACACAGCCAGGCTGACACAAATCCAGCAGGGCCCTGCTCTGGGCCAGAAGGCTGTCAGCTTGAGGCCCCACTGGCCATCTCGCCCCACCCAAAGCTCAGGAGGCAGTTATGGATGTCTTTGATTAATAAGAAATGGGGGCAATGAATTAATCATTATGTAATAAATGCAGCTTGTTTGGCAGCCATATCTTTCAAAAACACGGCTCCTGTGTGTGAGAAATAGCAGAGGGGGTCCCTCAATAAACACACGTGGCACTCCGGGGGCAGCTGTGTGTTTGCCCCAGGAGCCCCTGTACCTGGTGGGAGGCAGTGACAGCCTCAAGCATCTTGGTGGGGGGCAGAGGGGAGGACTCGGTTGCACCTGGCCCAGAGTCCCTGGAGGTGGCAGTGGCGGGTGGGAGTCTGACAGAGAACAGGGCTCCGGGCTTGGCCCCAATCCCCACTCCCAGCCCAGTGCGGGCAGGCGGGGCTCTGGGCCCTGGGTCTGCTGCCCGCCTGCTCTGAAAGGAGAGGCAGGAACAGATGTTTCCTTGAATCAGAAAATAACGCTGGCTCCCAGATGGGCCGCGTTGTGGAGGCGCGTCCCCCCCACAACTTTGTGCCAAGGTTTGTCTGTCTGGAGAGCAGCAAAGGGTGGCAGGTGGGGGCTGTGGCACCAGCGAGGCACCTGGTGCTCCATCATCACCCACTGGTCTGCCAACCAGGGTGTCGGCAGAGGGCCTCCCACCCAGGACGAAGGCCAGGCCACCCCCCTGGCCTTCCCATGTCCTGCTGCTAAGTCCCCCATGTTGCGCACAAAAGGACTGACCCCTAGGTTTAGTGTCCCAAACCAGCTCCCAGCCGGGTGTTCCTCCTCCCCTCCTGAAGACCGGGAGGCCCTTCCTGATGCCCCCCTGCAGCCCCTTCCCTGAGGCCCTTATCCCCCATCACCCCCAGTGGGACAAGGGCACCCCTAAAGGCAGGGCCCAGGCCCACATCAACCCTAGATCTCAGGGTTCCATACACAGTAGGTGCTCAGTGAAGGGGCTTGTGTGTGCATGTGCAAATCCACAAAAAAAAAAAAATCCAAAGGGCCACGTTAAACTGAAAGGAATGACTTCTGGGGAAACCTGGGGCGGACCTTACCTATTGTCTGATACACCTCTATTGCTTTTTCCTTCTCTAGTTAGAGCTACCATTCCTTCGAAAATTAAAAATTCATGAAAACCACACTGCACCCTGCCCTCAGGCCATCTTAGGTGAATGGGGCAGCTTGGCTCAGAGGCCAGGTGTAGGGAGGTGGGTCCCAATCCCCTGCGACCCTGACCGGCCCGGGTCTCCCTCGGGCAAGTTGGTGGCAGTGAGGGGCAGGGGTGGGTCCTGGTAGCACGTAGGACCACCCGCGCCATCACGACATGAGTGAGCCGCCTCTCAGGCACTGTGTACAGGACTGTGCAGGGGGCACAGGTGACTGGTCCCACTGCCATTCCCACTTGCATCTCCCTTCCACCCCCTAAGCCCACGGGATGCCCCAGTGCCCTGCCAGGGTGCTGCCAAGCCGACGGGGCCTTGGCTGGCAGCAGACTCTAAGGGCTACCCTGGGGACAGTGGTGCAGGCAGGCCAAGGACAGGGACACCGTGCTGGCACTCCTGTGCCTCTTGGCCCAAGGGCCCGACCAGATGAGCCCGAGGCTGCTCCCAAGTCGGCCGGCTGAAGAGCAGTGGCCTGGTGCCCGGAGCGGACGCAGGCAGGGGGGCCACCTCCACACTATGGGCGGGAACACTGGGCCCCTGGATGCTGCTCAGGGTCCTCCTCACCCCTCTGGAACCATGGGATCCTGGGCCAGGGGCCTGGCACACAGAAGGGCACAGGAAATGCCTGGGGCAGGGAACTGAGTACAGAGTCCTTCCGAGTCACAAAGGCTACATTTATCATGTGTTCCACCTACCCGGGCTCCTTTAAAACTGGGACTTGAGGACCTCCCAGGTAGTCCAGTGGTTAGTACTCGGCTCTTTCAACGCAGTGGCCTGGGTTCAGTCCCTGGTTGGGGAACTAAGATCCCACAAGCTACCCAGCGCAGCCAATAAATAAATCCAAAAAAGGTTTTTTAAATAATAAAACTGGGACAGGAATGAAGGTATTTTTAACAGCAGAAAAGCCATCCACATGGCAGGCAGTGGACAGTGGAGGGGCCCTCAGGGTCACATGGAGTGAAACCCCAGTGGGGACTGAGAAACAGAATTTCCAGTGATGGGAGGGTGGACCCCATACCCCTGGGGAGCTCGGGCCTGGAGCTGTGGGAACATAAACTTCCAAGTTCACACACTTCTGTTGTTTTTTTTTTTTTTCCCAAACAATGAATGCATGCTGTTTTTGTTTTTCTTTTTGTTTTTTTTTTAAGGATATGATTTTTGGCAAAGCTTCCAATGAATCGGTGCCAGGGGCTTGGGGGGTGCGGAGCTGGCAAGTCCTTTCAGATAGGTGACCGCAGACTCTGGGGAGTGCGTGTGTACACGTGCAGTGACTCACAGGGCAAAGGTTTGACCCAGCAGCCCAGGCCTCAGTAGTGAGGGTTCATTCACAAGTATTTATTCCTGTCTGCCGTGGGAAAGACTGAGGGCAGAAGGAGAAGAGGGTGTCAGAGGACGAGATGGATGGATGGCATCACTGATGCAATGGACATGAGCTTGGGCAAACTTTGGGACTTGGTGAGGGACAGAGAGGACTGGAGTGCTGCAGTCCATGGGGTGGCAAAGAGTTGCACATGACTGGTCGACTGAACAACTGCCGTGGGTCTCTGGGCCTCTGGGTAGGGTTGGCGCTGCAGCCTGGGATGCACGGGTCCTACCTGCCCCTACAGTGTTCCCCAGAGATCCCTGTGGCCACAAAAGCCCACCATCCACCCCTAATCCAACAGGCCCGGCAGGCACCCAAAACAGAACTACCGTCTCTGGGAGAGACACTGGCATGAACTGGTTACTGTCTTTTCAGCAAACGTAATTCCTTTTTATTAGAAAATTAAAGGCTGGGACCAGCTTGCCAAAAACCAAAAGAGCTGAAATGTGCTTTCCTAAGATATGCAGCGCCTGATGAAACGGATTTGCTTGTCTGCCTCCTTTCCCACCGTCACCCCCGCCGGGGCCAGCCCTCCCTCCAGTCCAGCCCCTTCCATGGGCACCGAGCCTGGCCCTGGGCTTGGCAGAGGTGGCCGGCCCAGCACCCAGACGCGGGGAGCCTCTGGAACAAGGCAGGAGCCTCCCCAGGCCTCAGCCTTCTGACAATCACCTCGGTGTTCCTCTTGCCTTCCTGAGATGCACAGGCACCCGTGGTCTTGGCTAGGCTAGAGGGTGTCGGGAGGGAAAGGGAGGAACAATGAAGGACCAGGCTCCCAAGGAACCAGCTCAGTCACCTGGAGACCCAGGAGTGGCGGCTGCCGATAGAACGAGGCAGCCAGGGCAGAGCGCGCCGAGCATAGGACCGTCCCTCGCTGCCACACAAAAAGCAACTATTCAGAGCCACCCAGGGAGCTCTCTCTTATTGAAGAGTCCTTGATTCTTCCCTTTCTGCCGCAGAACTCAGGAACAAGGGCCCCGTCTTCTTAATGGGGTGATGGAGGGGCCGGGGGGAGGGTCCTCTTGAGCAGGAAGGTGGCCAAGCCCGCCCCACGAGTCACTGGAGCTGGAACTAAGGGAACTCCAGGACCGCATTCTCCTCCAAAGCCCCCTTCCTCTTTTCTTTCTTTTTCTCTGCTGGTCAGAGGCTACCTTCCTGGTTTACAGGGAACCTCAGGGGAGGGTGTAGAAAGCTGGGAGTGATGTGCGTGAAGGGGTGTGTTGTGTGTGCGCGCGCACACACGGTGGGGGTCATGTGTGAGCATGTGTGTGTGTGCGCACAGGAGCATGTGTGTGAGCGTGCGTGTGTGCTGAATGCTAAGATGGTGACCACACTCTCGATGTGCTAACGGGCGTGGGGGCAGGGGCGGCGTCTGTCTCAGGTGTGTCTGCCCCGGCCCCCTCCCCATGGCCCCAGCCCTCCCCACTCCTCCGCTCCCTGTTCAAGGGCACATCCAACAGGCCCTCCTTCCTCCGGTAACAAAAGGCAGATGGAGCCCCTTCCACCTGCTCAGATGCAGCCTCCACTGTGGCTCATCTCGCTTTGTTCTGGGGAAGCTAAGATGGGGGCCCGTTCCCAGCCTGCGGACGGGCCACAGCCTAGGGGTCAGAGACACACGCAGAATGTGGCCCACAGGCCTGCGCTGCCTAGACCTCTCTCCTGGGACGTCTGGGCCCAGGAAGTACTGCCACAAGGGCACCTGTCTGCAGTCCAGTCGCATCCCTGCCTGGGCACCATGGGAGGAGGGCCGTGGCCTAAGGCAAATTCTTTCGCTCTTCTGCCCAACTTGCTGGCCTCACCTGTAGGAAACCCCGGCACTGCGTCAGGTCTCTCCGCCCCCAGCCCCCGGCCAGCTCCCGGGCTGACAGTGGAGGGGCCACTTTTCCATGCGGGGCAATGACACCAGCTCCCCAGGGGCGAATGCGCAGTGTCCATAGCCTCTGGGAGGTTTCTGAAGAAGCGGGCAGGTCCCTGAGCTGGGGACCCAGAGCTTCTCTAGGTGGAGGAGGAGCTGGGACCCCCTGGCCAGGGTCCTCCCAAACGGAGGCCATGGAATGGCGAGGGGTGGGCAGGGGCCCTGGCCCAGGTGCCAAAAGTCGGCGTCCCTTAAGTCCACATGCCCCCCACCAGGTGGAGGCCCTGGAGGGTCTCCCAAGGTTCTGGTGGACATCAATTCCAAGCCCCTGCAGTGAGCAGTCCCCATGCCCTCTGGAGCACTGACGCCTGGGCCCCTGGCCATCCACCTGGAAGGGGTTCACCTGGCATCTGAATCCCTGGGGAGCTGCAGCATCAGGAAGGCCCCCTGTTCCCTTGGTGGTGAGGTGACCGAGCTCTCTGTGCCTGGGGGAGGGGCTGCCCCATCTGGCCCGAGGTAAAGAGGTCAGCTCAGAAGCTGACTGGCCGGTGGCATAGGCACCAGGAACCCACCCCAGGCAGCCTCTGGGGCTCCAGGCCCCCCACCCTAGGGAGGACAGGACTCCGCTCAGGGCGGGTGGTGGTGTAAGGCCTCAAAATTCCCAAGCAAGGGGAGGCCAGTGGGGGCAGCTGGGGGTCAGGGGGGGAGGTGCTGTAGCAGGATGGTCTAGGGCTGAGACAGGGCAGCAGGTGGAGGGGCCACAGCGCCTGCTGCCCCTGCCTGCACCCTCTTCCCTCTCAGAAAGCACCCCCTCTTCACTTCCCCAGCTCCCAGGGCTTGCATGCGCCTTCCCACCCATCTCTTGCCCCTACCCTTGGAGGGCAGCCCAGCCCAGGTGTCTCCCACCAAAGGCTGCTGTGTGCTTCTAGAGCCAGGGCTCAGGCAACCTTGCTGAGCGTGGTTCTCATCCTAATAATGTTTTTTCCATCCTCACTCCAAGTGGCCCCACTGTCCCTTGTCATAGCCTGCCTGGGGGTTTGGGGGTGGGGGAGCCCTTGCCCAAGCATTAATGGGTGCCAGGAAAACACCCCCAGCACTGACCCCGCACGTTAACACCAGGAGCGAGGAGGGCAACCGCACCCAAGAATGCCCACAAACCCCACTTCCCAGATGGGAAGACTGAGATCCCCAGGGCCCACAAGAACCGGGCCAGGCCCGCCTGCTTCCTGAAACCTCAGAAGCCCTCTCCCCCTGGAAGCCGGCCCTTCTCCCCATTTCCTGCTGGCCCTGGGGCCGGCTGTCCCCTCTGGCAGACAGGCCCACAGGGCCCATGAGGAGGCAGGGACCACCCAGGTGGAGAGAGCAAGAGAGTGAGTGTGTGTGTGTGTGTGTGTGTGTGTGTCCGCCCAGCTGACCGCAGCTGGGAAAACAGGCTCTCTGGCGCCCCTCCCCCAGCCACAGCCCACCCCTCGTGGCCAGCACCTCACCAAGCCCTGAAGCAGGCACTACCTGATCCCCTGCTTTCCTTGCCTCGGCATGAGCCAGACCCCTGGCCCACCCCCGGACCCCAGGAGATGGTTCTCCCAGTAGCCTGGCCCCTCCTGCTACCCTGGATCAGGGCCCCAACACAGGCCACCCCAGACCCACACCTGCCTGGGTCAGGCCCCCTGCAGCTCTCCCCTAGACTGTCAGGGGTGAAGGCTCAGCCTCTTAACTGCAGTTTCCCACAACCACCTGAGACCCCTGTCTCCCTCAACTGCAGCTTCTCCACCCATGCCCATGGCTGGCATCCGAGGTGTAGGGTGGCCCCCAGAGCCTGGGGGCAGGCACTGGCTCCCTCTTTCTGGGCAGGGCCTCCCTGCCTTTTCCCACCCTGGGATCCAGAGACGGGATCACTGAGGCTGAAATTTCAATTAAGGAAGAGAAATAATTACTTCAGAGCTCCGGGCCAGCTCAAGTAGTGACAGTCCTCAAAATCCAGGCCCCTGGAGTTGGGGGGTGGGGGGAGGTGGCCAGGACCCTGAGGTCACCCTGGGCCCAGCAGGGACTTGGCCTGCCCCCACTTCAGGCCTCATACCCTGTGACCCCTCTGCTGAAACAAGGCCAACCTCAGGGCTGCTCAAAAGTAGGGGGTGGGGGGTCCCCAGTGGAGGCCTGGGAAGCGAGCCCAGGTGGCTCCCAGGAAGCTGAGTGAAGTGAGATTAACCATTCAGCCACAGCCTCTGCCTGCAGTGAACCTGGACACTGCCAGGGCCCACAGGGCGGGGCTGGGGCCCCACAAGCAGGGCTGGAGGCTTGAGGAAGGGTAGGCCTAGGCAGGAGCCCATCCCACAACACCAGGGTCACAGGCCGGGCCCTCTGGGCTCCGAGGCCACCTCACCCGCTTCTCAAGAGGTATCCATGGCTGCCCTAACTGAGCCACCGTCACCTCCAAGAACTCCATCTCCAGAAGCACTCCATCTCCAGAAGCACTCCAGCCCCCACTTTGAGGGTGGCCCATGTCCTCTCCAGAAACCCTCTGTCTGATCCAGAATGTTCCGTCTCCAGAAATGACAGTGCTCTCCATCAAGGCTCCTCTCAGCTCCAGACATGCTCCGTTTCCAGAAATATCACATCCCTTCTCCAGAGACGTTCCACTTCAGCTCCCAAAATACCTCAGATCCAGAAATGCCCTATTTTACATCCAGAAATACTCCAGCATCACCCCCCCAAACACCCCGCTTCCAGAAGTACTACAGTCTGTCTCTAGAAACAGTCCCTTTCCAGAAATGTTTCAGCCCTGACAATGTCTAGAATCCAGAAAGGCCTCATCCTCACCCCAGAAAATGCCTTCTATTCCCCAAGTGCCCCTGTCTCACCTTCCAGCTGCATGCCCCTCCTCCAGAAAACCTTCACGTTGTCTCTAGAAACACCCTCAGCCTGGCCCAGACACGCCATGTCTCAATTCTAAAAACACCCCACCTCTGGACACGCTCCATCTGGGTCTGCAAACGCTCACAGTACATCCACAGAGGCCTCCCCATCTGGCCCAGATGCTGTGAAAACCCAGGAACCACTTTCTTCAGGCTCTCCTGGTTGGGCGGGGAGCGAGTTGAGCAGTGACCAGGTGGCCTCTTCCTTCCCCCTCCTTGTCCCCATGGTGCCCTGGGACCTCCCGGCCACCCATAGGACCTGCTGTCATCCTGGGAACAAGGATAAAGTAAGAGCCGGGCTGGCAGGTGTAGAGGTCCCTGAGAGAGGGGAGAATGGCTGGTCAGTGTTTGGAGAGACTGGGAGCCTCCCGGGTCTGATCTGGAGGCAGGGGCAGTGAGGGGCCTGGGTGGGAAGGTCTGAACCAGGAAGGGTGGGCAGGGCCTTGGCATACCCCTCCCCTCGGCACAAATGTGTCCACTGGCCCAGGTGCCCACACTCACAGCCACCCCCCTCCCAGCCCTGGGAGCCACACATGCACACAGCATCGCATCCTCTCAGCCCCACCCTGCTGGGCACACAGACACACCCTTCCACCCTCACCCACACTCCCTGCCTCTCTGGGCAGGTCTGGGGACCCGGAGAGGCAGGAGGCCACGGCCAGGTCCTCCAAGCAGTCAGGGTGGCCTCTGTTAACTGCTCTGTGTGGTCACCCAGGGAAGCCCATAGCCCAGGCCTCTGAGATCAGGAAGGACCGCAAGGGAGAGGAAGGCACACTTTGGATCTGCTCGCAGACCCTCTGGAGCAGCCCTGGCTGCTTCTGGGCCACTTTAAATGACAGAAAGTTCCCCTCGGGGTACGACTGAAAGTCCTCGCAGTCACCTCTGTCCACACGGCCGGCTGCTGCTCTCTGGAATCCCAGCGTCTGTGTCCCGCTGAGGCTCCATGTGGAGACACCCATCCCCAGCCAATGGGAGGGTACTGGAGACAGATGGGTGGAAGGCCGCCATGCCAAACACCTCCAGGCCCTGAGCCCGCCTGGGGGAGGGAGGAGGTGGCCCATCCATACCAGGTCTGTCCCTGAGACCTCGGACGGCTGTTCTCAGAGCCTCTAGGTGGGCAGGAGGGGAAGGGGTCCGACCCCGGTCCCCACTGCTGGTGGCATCAGTGAGCTCTGGGCCACTCCCACGGGAGGATAATTACCATTTACTAAGCCTTCCAATTTAGACTCAGCCTCAATTAACTGGAACCTCTCAAACCCCCTTACTGATCCTTTGGGGCCAAGGACAGACACAACAGATCTTCAGCGTGCCCTTCGATTTCCCGCAGCGAGGGCCCGGTTGTCTGCCGCCCCTACTGGCCAGCTCCTGCTCAGAACGGGGCTTCCCCATCTGTCCCCCCCCCCCGAACTCCATCCCTCGCTCTCCACGGAGGACCCCTCCCCCGGAATTCATTCCACTCAGAGACCAGAGACATGAGAGGGAAAAGCCCAACAGCCAAGCCCAAATATGAATGAATCTGAAAGAACTGTAGTCCCTGGGGCCAGGATGGAGAGTAGGGGACAAGGCCTCAGGTGGGACGACAGGTGGGGGTCCCCGGGGCTCCTGGTTCCGGGCTTTCTGGAGAGGTCTCTGCATTGGTATTCTCCGCCCCTCACAGCCCAAATTACACCGACTCTCCCGGGACCCTTTCACCACACGATGTCACTTCAGCAAAAGGTTATGTGCGAGAACATCAAAATCCTTCCCGCATATTAACTACAAGAGTGTTCTTTTTAAATGCACATGAACAAGCAGCCAACATTACAGTATCTGAGATGGTGCTGGAATGGGAGTCAAGAATAGGGTGCTGTCGGAGCCCCCCACCTCTCTGCAGCCCTCCTCCCTCCATCAGAGAGGCCCTGGGGCGGGGCGGGGGTGCTGCAGATTTGAGGCTAGACCAAGGGTCACGGTCACGTGTAGAGCCAGCAGAGGCTGTCAGGCTGGTGCCCAGGTGCTGCCCAGCAGGCACGTGAGGGCAGGAAGAGCTCGCTGACGCTCCCCAGGGCCCCTGCCACCTCCAGCCCTCTCTGGCAGCCTCCTCCTGGCACCCCCTTCCTTTTATTGTACTTATTTTCACCTGGAGAATTTCTGGAGACACTTTCACTGGACATTTTACAGAGGAGTTCCAAGATATAATCTACCCAAGATAAGCAAAAGCTGGGGTGCCGGGATGGGAGCCCAGGTGTTAAGTGGTGTGTGTGTGTTAGTCACTCAGTTGTGTCCGACTCTTTTGTGACCCCCTGTGGACTGTAGCCCACCAGGCTCCTAGGTCCATGGGATTCTCCAGACAAGAATACTGGAGTGGGTTGCCATTTCCTTCTCCAGGGATCTTCCCAACCCAGGGATGGAACCCAGGTCTCCTGCATGGCAGACTCTTTACCAACTGAGCCACCAGAGAAGCCCCAGATGTAAATGGGGTGAGGGGCAAACCTGGTGGGGTGGGGGTGGGTGGAGGTTAACTAGATTGGGAAGGGTCTGCAGAGGCCCAAGGGGTGGGCAGCCCTGTCTCAACTCTGTCTGCAGCTCTATGATTTCCAATTGTAAGAGGAGCGGAAAGTGGGATTTTTATGTGAAGCCCAGTATTATTTTTTAAGCCTTGTGGCAGGCCACATAGTGCCCACCTGAAGGTGTCACCGGGGACAACCTCTGGTCTAGTCTGTGGTCTTCAGCCTGAGTCTCTGGCCCCTCCGGAGTAGGCAGTCTGCTCAGACGAGTGTGGGGGTGGGTATGAAGTGGGGGGCGGGAAGGGCAGGACAGCAGAAAGCTTTTCACTTCTAGGAGATGGCTCAGATTCTCTTCTGTCAGATGGGGTGACAGTCAAGCCCCCCCACGCAGCGTGAGAGGTTCAGAGGGACCTGCAGGATGAGTGGGGGTGGGGGAGGAAGTCCCAGAGGTCACAGCCCCCCTCACCGCAGGGTCTGCCCTGTTGGCCACCCCTACTGTCTAGGCTACAGGAAACCCCAGGACAATTGGAGCCCCGGACAGGTGTGTAGACCCCCCCACGGAGGGGCGATCCTGCCTTGTTGCACGGTAGGCAATGCCGGATAGCCAACCCCCTCCAGCCACCACACTGTGAGCCATGATGCCAGGACCCCTGCCCCTCCCCAGACACAGGGAGGGGTGGGAAGATCTGCCTGGCCTGGACGTCATCCTGGTCATCCGTGCCAAGACTCTTACTGGCCCCAAGGACCTTGTCCCATAGGGGCCTCCTCTGGGCCTCGGTTTCTTCCTCTGTAAGACGCAGACAACAGGAAATCTTCCTTCACAGGGAGTTTGAAGACAGGAAACAGCTAAGTGCTGGGGCCCAGCAGAGGGAGGTCTCACAGAGAGGATGCTCTGAACGGGAGGACTCCAGGTTCCAGTCCTCTGTCCACTCCCCCAGCCTACCACCCTGCCTCCGCCTGTCCTCTCTGGGCCCCTCCTCCCTCTTCCTGCTGAGCTTTCTTTTAGGGAATTATCATCTGCTGGGCTTTAATTACTGGTCCCGGAGGCCCACCACCTCCCTCGCCAGCCGAGACTCTGTAATCCCTCTGGCTAGGGCACAGGCTCAGCTGCAGGCCTCCGCCTCCCTGGGGAACGGCGCCCCAGGTCTGCACAGCAGCTCCCATCTCCGGGGGCAGGAGGCCGCAGGAGGAGGAAGTTCCCTCCGGTCCACGTGCCACCAGCAAGGACTCAGGAGGCGGCATTCTGAGGGAGCACACTCAGGCCCTGGCGGGTCACTCTGGTCCTCACTCTGCTCCAGCGGGACCCCGCTGGGCCCAGACTCCTTTCAGCCTCCACCCCGGCCTCCAGCTCTCCTGCTGCCAGAGCCCTCTGCTCCAGGCCCTGTCCTACCTCCAGGCCGGCTGAAAGGTGTGCTCCCGACTCCTGGAGACCATCCTGACTCTTTGGGGGCAGGGCCCGAGGAAGCAAATGAGCCTGACCTGTGACCCCGGCGCCCATCAGATGCCCGCCCAGCCTGGCTGTGGGAGCAGCTGGGACCCCAGCTGTGTGTGCAGGAGAACAGGGCAGGTGGGCGCTTGGTCCGGTCCCAGTGTGCCCTCCACTCACAAACCCTCACTCTACGTGGGAGGGGGCACGTGTGCATGAGGCTGGCACCATTCTCAAGGCTGGACAGGGGGCAGTGACAGTGACCCCTGGGTGACAGCGATGAACCTGGAGGCTGCAAACGGGGCCTGCGCTCTGAATCTGGCCACAGGTGAGTTTCCAGACTAGGTGACAGCACACCCAAGCCAAACATCACGTGAATATCTGAGTTCCAGTTCCTAAGAAGGTGGGGGACAGCTCCTGGGCTGCATCCCCAAAGGCCACCTGGGAGAGCTGAGCTGTGGCCCCCGCCCTCAGTAGCTCTACCCACTGTCCCCGTGGGGCCTGGAGGGTGGAGACCCTGGAGCTGTGCAGACTCGAGCTCATCCTTGGTCACTCCCCCGGGGTGACACGCCTGCAGATGAGCAGGGCCTCCACGCGAGTGACGGAGGGGACAGGACGCACCTCTGGCCCTGGGAGAGGCGAGAAGGCTGATACCACGTGGGGTGAGGTGCTCAGGGGACGGAACCCCGCAGGGGCACATAGGCAGGCAGGGTCTCCTCCAGCTTCGGGACAAAAGGCTTTTCCTGGGAGGAGCCGACATCTGCCTCTCTCTGTCTCCCTGAGTGCTGCCCTTGAGAAACAACAGAGAACCTTTCTGGTCCCATCCGTGCCTCTAACTCCTCATGACGCCGTTTCTGGCCCCACAACCCTCCTTTGGCCAGGCTTCCCTCAGACTGTGGGACCTGATCCAGCAGGAACCGCCCCCCTTTGCAGACTCTCTCCCTTTGGTAATGGAGCTTCGGGTGAGTCCAGAGACGTCTGAGTCCCCTGGAGGCACTACTGAGACGACAGCCACCTCAACCCCAGTCGGCCTCCCAGAAACCCTGAGGGAGGAGCAGTGCATCTCCCTCCCAGAGGCCACCAGGCCCAGGGCCCCTGCCGAGGTGACAGACCGGTGCCTTGAAGGGGCAGACGCGCCTCCCTGTGCATCTGGCTGCAGCCAAGTACCCTCCGGTCCACTCCCCTCTGCGGGACGAGTCTTGAACAGACTTGCCCTGGTTTTTCTTACCTTCCTGACAGTCTGGTCAGGAAAGAGTTATGCTCCCACTGTACAAAGGGGAAACTGAGGCTCAAGGAAGCATGAGAGGCCTTGGCTTGTGTGCTCACGGCTCCTAGGCACACAGGCTGGTGCCCACTGCGTGGAGTGGAAGGGGCAGGATGGCAGGCCACCTTCTGGACACAAACACCAGGTGTCCTGGTTCACCTGAGTGCCTCCCTCTCGTGAACCACACCACCACCTGATTCTGGGGTGCGGACTGAGGGTCTCATGCCTTCTTCTTCCTATGACTACTTGTTCCATGACTGCAGGGCTTAATGGGAGCCAGACAACCAGGCCAGGCAGTGGGACCTGATCCAGACCTTTCCAGAAAGGGCTCGGCAGCATGGACCCAGAAGTGAGGGTACCTGGTGGCCAGCAGTCCCACAGGGCACCTGTAGCTGGTCTGCCCTGGTCATCAGCCAGAGTGGATGGCGGTGGGAAGGAGAGGAGCACAGCCCACTCCAGCTGGCCAGTCATCTGCTTGCCACATGTCTGGACACCACAGCCCTGCACCCCATGCAGCTCGGACCTCCGAATGAACAACATCAGGAGCACTGTGAGAATGACAAGGCCTACCCTTGGGCACCTCAGCTTCCCAGGGGTCATGCAGAGGGAACACCGCTTATCATGGAAGTCTGGGGGCAGCTGGGAGCTAGAAGGGGGTCTGGGTCTTGGGATCAGAGGACTTGGTCCCCAATCTCTGGCTCTGTGACCTCAAGCATGCCACTTCTCTAAAAAGCCGGAACCACAAACGCTGACTCGCAGGATCTGGGTAAACAGGCTCAGTGCCCGGCACAGAGGAATAGGGATCCACAGGGCTGGTGGTGCCATCCCGACTCACAGAGAGGCACAAATAGGTGTGCACACACACAGCACAAAAATGCCCAAATGTCCACACTCACAGGAGGACAGCTCTTAACCTCAACCTCTTGGCAGGAGCTCCACAGACCTCAGAGGACACAACCGGGGGGTGGGTGTCTTCAAAATTCAAACCAGAAGCTCAAATTGGCTGTGGGCACGTACCCTCAATGCCTTGCCACCTGCCCCCCAGGGCCGCTCCCCTCCAGGGGCCATGGGCCAGAGTCGGCCCTGTCGCAGTGGGACCCTGGGACCCTGCCACATCCTGCCTCTCTGGCCGCAGCCCCGGCCTCTCCCCGGCTGGGGGACGTGAGCAGGAATGGCTCAATCAGGATATAATCGTTTTTAATTAACGTGCGGATCATTTCACAGGCTGATCTCCTTGGAGACCGGAGGGAAGATGGTCTTTTAAGAATTTCTTTGCCTCCCCCCACCCCCCTCCCAGTCGAAGGCCGCCCCCCACTTCACCCACCCAGCTGCAACCTTGAAAACGGCATAGAAGCCTGGTGCCTGCATCCCTCTGGGGGCCATTAGGAGGAGCAGTGTGTGCCCACACACAGACACACACGTGCCCGAGCTCGAGGGCACACTGTCCCCCGGAAACGCACATGGGATCAGAGACCCACAGACATGTACACACAGGGACACACACAGATTCACACACACACAGGTATGCATGCAAGCATACATGCCCGAGAATATAAAAACAGGGCCCGAGGCACACAGAATACACGGGCGTACACACCCAGGCTGGCAGGCACACCGACCCCCAAGAATACACAAACAGGATCAGACACACAGACATATGCACACGCAGGCACACGGGAAGGCGTCCAAGTCGAGACACCAAAGAAAGGCCCAAATACCCACACTCACGGAAGGGCTGCTTCCAGGGGGGACACAAGGCCCTTGTCCTGGCGATGGGAAGTCAGAGCCATAATCGCCTCACCTGACGCACACCCCTGGCCCTGGCCTCTGACCTGGGGTGCCTCACCACCTGCCCCACGGGAATCCGTGACCAGAGGAGCTGCCACCTCCCTTCCACCCACCTGGTCTGGATCCTCCTGGGCCCCCTAAAGAGCTATTCCATTCCACCTTGACCCAGGCCACGCAGCTCTGAGCAGCCCTAGCTCCCCCATTGGGAACCCTGCCCCCAGTCGCTCCCAAGAGTGCCCAATGGGCCTGGGGGGGGGGGCGGGGACCTCCTCTCTCCTTTTTCTTTAACCAGATCCCTTCCTTCCCCATTTTCTCCCCCACCATTCTAATTCTTTCCTTTCTCTCCAAGCATCTCTGCTCCCTCTCCTCTTTCTCCCCTCCCTTTCCCTTCCTCCCCAGGGACCTCCTGGGGTCAAGCCGAGCCAGAGGGAGCAGCTGAGACATCGCTGGTCTTTCCCCTCTTCCCCACTGCAGGGTCTGTGCCAACACCCACCCCAGCCCCAGAAAAGACACAGAACTACTAGGACTGAAGGCCAGGGCAGGGGCATGACCAAGGGGGTCCTCTGACATCTGCATTCCCACTCTCTCTCTGCATCTGCTTTGGCTCCTCAGCTTTTTCTTCTGGAAAATGGGATGGCAGAGAGGAAGGGGGAGCCATGGGGCAGGGGCAGCAGGGAATCCACTGCTGGCCAATCACAGGCTGGCACCTTGGGTGGCCCCAGGCACCGTGGACATCATGGCCATAGCCAATGTGTGAGACACAAGGGCTAAGGAGCCTGTCTGGTGCTCCAGACATCAACATCAGAGGCGAGTGGGTGCTCCTCCTCTCCTGGGGTCTCAGTGCCCCCGTCTGTGAAATGGGCAAGGCCAGCCTACAGGACCCACTCTTCCTGAATTTGGAAACCAAAAGGCGAATCAGCAGCCTGTTCTTGGCTGCTATGTGACCTTGGAATTCACTTCCCTCTCTGGGCTCCCGTTCCTTCTTGTCAAAGGAGGGGGTTCAGACAGGTGATTCACTGCCGAGGCTCTTTCAGTTCTGAAAGAAGGTTCTGGATCGTGGGGAGGAAGTGTAACAGTGTCCCACTTATCAGGGGAAAAATGAGGAGCCTGTTTCTCCCACTGCAGGCGTGAGCAGCGTCATTTTGAGGAAATCGTCTTAAACATCAAAGGGAAAAAAAAGCTCTCCTCACGAAGAAATCCACTACCTCGTTCATCAGGGGCAACCAGAACATGGAACAAAAGGGTAATATTAAGTAAATGGTGGTGCATCCACCCGATTGGAAAAGCCTGAAGACATTAACCGCGGTGTTTATGAAGAGTTGGTTACAAAACAGGAAAAGGCTCCCATGAGCGCCAACGAAGAGAGCAGGATATACGTCTGAACAGAGAGAGTGCCGACAAGTCTCTAAAAAACAACCCAGCCACCAAGCCGAAAAGACTGCGGAAAACGACATCAAAATACTAACACTGTCACAGCCCACCGAGACTGTCCACAACCTTTTTTATTTTTCTCGATTTTTCAGATTTTCCCATTAATCATATTTTAAAACATATATATTGAAAAATTATTTCTTAAAAATGAACACCTCCAATTGAGAAACTTTCCCTTTCCATTCATTTATTCATTCATTCAGTA
Organism: Capra hircus; assembly: GCF_001704415.2. NCBI lineage: Eukaryota > Metazoa > Chordata > Mammalia > Artiodactyla > Bovidae > Capra > Capra hircus. The sequence goes on from NC_030826.1 coordinate 34,363,463, forward strand.
CTGGTTCATTCATCCCTGTGTCTGTCCAGCCAAAGCCCAGTGTCCATTGTGGCCAGGTCCGGCTCTCACCTGCAGGAAAGGGAACCAGGGGAGAAGGAAGACCGCCCCCCCCCACCCGAGGAATGCACCCGCGGTCATGGACCCTACAGGGGTTCTAGTGAGCAGAAATCAATCCTGCCTCCCTGTGACTTCCCAGGCTGGCCCTCAGCTGTGAAGATCTCAGGGTCTAGCCTTTCGGTCAGAAACCGACCTTCACGGTGGGGCTGTGGAGTGGGGAGAGTCCCCCCACGAGGCCATAGGCTCCCGCTGCACCAGCTTTCCCAGGCTCTCCCACTGCAGCACCTTCTCTGGGCTCAGAGGGGGGTCCTGAGAAGGCACCCCTCCACCTGGTGGGAATACAGGGCGGGAACATGCTGTGAGCTCAAAGGGTCCCCACTGCAGCCTCCTGGGTGGGGGCTGACAGGGTCGGGGAGGATTAACTCTCTCCACGCCTGGATGGAGCCACAGAACAGTCTTCCTGTGCTGCCCCCCACCCCCGCAAGGATCCCCTCTTTGAATAGAAGGATTTCCTTCACCTGCCGGGGCTAGCAGTCCCATCCCTGGGCCTGCTCCCTACCCCAGGAAGAAAAGGGGGGCCGCTCCCTGGAACGTAATGAATACAGATTTCCACCGGCTCTCTGCCCCCACTCACACTCCAACTAGCCTTGGCCCTTTCCACCCCGCCCCTCCCCGCAAGGCACAGAGGGATGGAGCGCTCTGTGTGCAGAGACCCCGCTGACCCCGCGGCCCCCACTCTGCGTTGAGCGCCCCCAGGCCTGCGGTCCCCAGAAATTCTCAGGGGTAGCACTCGCTTCGCAGTGCCCAGGCGGGAAAGGAGAAGTTCCCACCCCCTTCTCCCCGCCCCCAGCCCCTAGGGGAGGGGCGAGGGTCGGATCTCCGGGTCAAGGAGCAGCGCCTGCTGTGGACCGCAGGAGACAAACACCCCGTCACACACACACACTCACACCACCCTCAGGATCACCTCTGAAGCCCGCATTGTACGGGAAGGAGGGGGGAGTGGCTGATGGGGGGAGGGGGGCTCGACATGCCTGCACTCACCAGCCAATCACCAACCCCAAGAGAGGCTGGAACCCGCGACCCCGGCCCCCGAACCCGAGCCTCGGGCAGCCACCGCGCACCCCACCCCGCCCGACCCACCCGATGTCAACGTCTCTAACCTAAACATGCCCCACCCCCAAGGAGTCCCCCCTCCGGCTTCCTGGGGTTAGTAGCCCCCCGAGAGACCAAGCTCCGACCTCTCCCCACAACCGCACAGGCGCGAGGTTTCATTGTCAGCCTGTCCACTGGGGCGCGCGCGAGGCGGGGGTGCCAGGGCAGGGGACTATAGCGGCCAGTGGGGAGGGGTCTCCGGGGGAAGTGTTCGGAGCCGCTTCTCCTGCCCAGTCCAGATCCGGAAGCCGCCGGGGGAGGAGGAAGGCGGGGGGCGGGGAGAGCGCGACCTCGGTGCTCGCGAGCGGCGAGGCGGGGCCCAGGCGGCCGGAGTGAGCGCCCGAGGCGTCGGGGGCGCCGAGTCCCCCGGGAGGCTGCGCTCTAGGGAAGTTTCCCACCGGTGGCCCGGAGCAGGACGGGGCGCGCAGCCGACCCTCCCCGCCTGACCAGCTCCGCGGCGCAGACTGAGAACTTGAGCAAAACTCCTTCCTCCCCGCTTCCCTCCCTCCGGTCCGCGGCCACCAGCCCCGCCATCTCAGCCCTCAGCCTTCGGCCAGTGCCACGGTCGCCAAGACCTCTCACCAGTGGGTGGTGGAGAGAAGGGGAGGGGGAAATCCCCGGTACAACCAAACTGCGGCCAAAAAAAAAAAAAAAAAAAGAGAAATTCCTTCTGAGACCGATTCCCACAACGGGTGTGGAAAACCCCAAACAGGCAGGTCTGCAACTCCAGCCAAGACCGCGGCGCGGTAGGAGGGGTGCCGGGGGCGGGCGGAGACCCCGGCCGGCAGCCTCGGGAGCCCTCGCGCCCGGATCGTCCCCCCACCCACCAAGACACAAAGCTTCGCCGCCAACAATACCTGCGGGCTCCTCCTGGGTCTCCCGGGCGCGGGCGCTGCGCGTCTCGCCGCCTCCCTTCCCCGCGCCGCCTCTCCTCCTCTGCTCGCGCGCGCTGTCCCCTCGTCTCTTCCAGAACGCGGCGGCCGGATGAGATCTTTGGGAGAAAAAAATGTGAGCGTTCGCACGATTCCTTTCTCTCCGCCCGCCGCTCGCGGCGGCCGGGGGCTCGCTTTTTTCTCCCTCGCGCTCCCGCGCGCGCCGCGCCTCTCGCGCCCCGTGTTTCCTTCTCAGCAGCCCCTGCGAGCGCCCTCAGTAGCCATTATTCACGGGCCACCGGGGGACAGGAGGTAGAGACCGCCCCATGGCCGCATCCACTCGCCGAGCGCGATGCGGGCGCGGGGCGCGCGCGGGGAGGGGCGCGCGATGAGGGGCTTGGCTGCGCGCAGCCCGCGCCCCAGACGCGGGGGAGGGGAGGAGGCTGAGGGGGCAGGAGGGAGGGGGCGGGGGAGGACTAGGAACTGAAGGGAGCGGGAGGAGGGGGCGCCGGGGAGACGCTCCGGCGGCTCTCACCGCGGGGCTCGGGGTCACTGGTTAGGAAGCTCCGAGGCGCTTAGGGACCCGGGGTGGGCGGGGGTTGGGGGGGTGGTAAGTGTCTTCGTGCGCGCGCGCACGCGCGCGCGCGCGTGTCAGAGAAGGAAGGGGAGGGAGGGGACGCTTTAATATTTTCCCAGTGACTTACGAGCCCGTGGGTGAGCTCCTGGCTGCGCGCTCGGGTCCGTGTGTTTATTAGTGTGGCTGTGTATTTCTGGTCTGCCCCCCGTGTGAATGTCACAGGGCGGGGGGGGGCCTGCTGCGAGCTTGTGAATGTGCTTCTGGATCTCGGGGGGACTGAGTGATGCGCTGCCTGCGTGGGGTTGTTTGTGTGCGATTGTTTATCAAGGGCTGCGGGACTGCGCCTGTGTGGGCCGTGTCTGCGTGAGGTTGTGCGCGTATGGGATTGTGTCTGCGTGGGCCCGAGTGTGTCTTAGGGGTGTCGTGTCTCCGTGAGGGCTTGTTTGCGTGAAGCTGCGGTTGTAGGGGCGGGGGACCAGCGAGGGGTTGGGGAGCGCCCGCACGCGGTCTTGTGTGGGGCTAACGGGGCAGTGTTCTGCGTGCGGGGCCGAGGCCTGGCTGGAGGAAGAGGGCCGCGTGGCGTCAGGGACCGCACCGCCGCAGAGGCACGAACAGGCCGCTCAGGGGTCCCAGCACAGCGCGGCGAGTGGTGGCGGAGGAGAGAAGGCGGAGACCCGGGGACCCGCATCCCGCCCCCGCTCCACAGACGCAGTTTAGAGCTCCTGGCACTGGCCGGCCCCGCGGTCCTAGAGGCACCGGGTTTGGAGGACTCGACCGGGCCGGGGAGACGCCTACGGGCTGGGGGCAGCGGGGACCGAGGCTTGGAGATCCGTGAGCAGCCCAGAAGCGCGCGGCGAGGACTGCCCGCCGAGGCGGGTGGCGGTCCGGAGACGGTGGAGGACCAGGCCGAGACAAAGAAGCGCAGGGCCGGGGCCTCGAGGCGGGACAGTACCTCCGGTTCCCCCGCGGCCGAGGGGCGGGCCCTCCTGGCCCCAGTCCCGGGCCGCCGCCGTAGCGGCCCCAGAGCCCCAGGGACGCGGAATTGCGCGTCCCGGGCGGGGCCAAGGTGTGGGGCGAGCGGTTGCGGGGGGAGGGTTGCGCGTAGCCGGCGGGCGCCGCGCCCCGGGGCTGTGATTGAGCGCCTGGCGGCCCGCCCCTCGCCGGGCTGCTCACCGCCCACGCAGCCATTCATTCATTCATCCGTTTTCTCTCCATCCACCCACCTTCTACCCAAACACGTGTCCGGCCTGTCGTCCGTCCACCCGATTATCGCGCCAGGGATCACACTGACGCGTCAGCGCTGGCTCTCTCCACTTTCCTTGCCCGCCAGCCTGGCCGTCCCACTCTCCTTGGCCCCCACCTCGCGTCCCCCCAGGCCCCTGTCTGTCTGGCGGGAGGGAGGAGCGCACCCCACGACCTCTGTCACTCGGTCTTTGCTCTTCAGTGATGGCCAGACCCCTGTCCCCACCTACTAACCGCCCCTCCACTAAGGGCTTTGTACATAAGGGCTTCTCCCCGCCCTGCCGGACCTTGGCAGAGACCTGGTGACTCCCTGGAGGGCAGGGGCCAATACCACATCACACCACTGCTGGAGCGCCTCCTCAGCCCACCACCTCCTCAGCCCACCACCTCCTCAGCCCAGCCCCTCTGGGCTGGGCAGGCGGTGGTGGGGAGCAGCGAAGTGGGGGTGGGGGTGACGAGAGTGCATCGAGAAGGGGTTTTATGAAAGACTGCCCTGCCTCCAGGTCCTGGGCAGAAGGCTGTGCAGGTCCTAGTGGTCCAGGGGTCATTAGGACCCCGGGGGCCAGAACAGTCACCCCAAACCTGCCATTTGTAGGTTGTCAGCTGAGGAGGAAGAAAACAAGTTCCTGGTCTCTAGCCCAGACCTCATCCATCCAAGTGGCCAGAGCCCCTCCACGCTCTTCCTTCTGCCTGGGAATCAGCATCTAGCAGTCAGGCGTGGGAAGCACTGGCCAGGGACAGCTTCCAGTCTGCCCAGTCCTGAGGGTGCCTGCCTGGTGCCAAGAGCAGACCACTCCCAGAGACAGACCCTCTGCTGACTCCGGGCTCACCTGGTGAGGATGCAGCAAAACCTGCAGGTGCCAGATCCCCCAGCCAACCCTGAGCACCCCAAGCACCCCCTCCTCTCTGGGCTCTAGCCCCACCCACTTCTAATATGCAGATGCTTAGTCTTCAATTATCTGGCCTGGGAACCAGGGTTACTCAGTCCTGAGGCCACTGCATGCACCATTAAAACAAAAAGTCCCAGTTCCTTCTGGGACCCCCGACTCAACCTTAGCGCTGCCTGACCCTCAGCCTGTCTCTGTCACATCCTGACTCAGCCATCTCCTCCAGGCAGCCCCCCAACAGGCCAGGTGGTAGGTGGGGCAAAGGGTGGTGGTAGATACCCACTTTCCCTAAGGACAAGCACACTCACTCCCCTGCGCCCTTCACCACTGTCTCATTCTCACCTCGGGGCCTTTGCACTTGCTGATCCCTGTGCCTGGAATGCTCTTCCCCACCTTCTAATGTACCGTATGTAATGTATTTTGTAGGCGCTTTTGTTTGTCTGCTCATTGGCGCCTCCTCCATCCCTGGGATGGTGCCTGGCACAGATTCAATAAGTATCTGGTGACTGAACGACTGAGCCTGATCCAGACGCTTCCTCTTCTCTGAACCCAGGGCCCCTCTGGAGAACAATGGTAGAGAATGAAGAACAGTGGGGCAAGGACAGGTGGTATGACTCATCCAAGGTCACTCGAGGGCCCTTTATAGATTCTGGATTCCGATCACGTGTCCAAGGGGTTGGGAGAAAGGAGATGGTGGAGCTGCCGCTCATCCCAAAGGAGAACGGAGCCCTTTCCCAGGCAGAGGACAGACGCCCCCACCTGGCCAAGGCCCTTCCATCAGTGCTGTCAAGGCAGGGCTCTGCCCACCTCTGAGTGAAGCCAGGATCAGAGCCATCAGAGGGCTTGTCAAGAACACACAGCAGGACAACTGATCCCCACCTGACTGTAAATTTCCAGACTCTGGCTCAGTGCCAGGCCCAGAGCAGGCATTCAGGATGCTCTTAGCAAAGCAATGAATGAAGCAACAGCACCAAGATTCAGACTGAGGTGTGCCCGGCCCTGGACCCCTTGCTTGTTCTCTCAGCCCCTACCAGCGGGATCTGCAGGATGGTGGGCTGGGCCCACCACACAGCAGGTCTGTTCGTCCATGCTGAGGGGAGGCTGCCTGGCTGCTTGGCTCCCTGCTCCAGCCAGGGGTCTGAGTCCATGCCCTGCCATGTGAGTCCTGCTCCAGGCTTGGCAGGGAGAGGGAATCCTGCACTTGGCTGGCGGGAGAGTCCCATGGGCCAGGGTGAACATTCACAGTCTTGGTGAGGGGAAGCTGTTTCTTGGGGAGAGATGTGGTCAGAGCCTGAGAGCCTGGGCCAGGATGGTGCCCATTCGCTTGCTCAGCACTGTCTGCAGAGCCACTTTCCTACAGACCCAGTGTCCAGGTGCTGTTCAGGGTGAAATAATAAATAGGGGCCGAGGAGGGGGGCCGCCCAGGCAGATCATGCAGTCGGGGGGCTGCCAGATGCTGGGCTCACTGACAGGCCACCAGAGAAGGGGTTAGCCAGGGCCCACCCTCCTGGTGGGCACGAGAGGCAGAGAAGAGGGACACAGACTCCAGCCATCAGGCCCGGCAGGTGCTACCAAGACCCAGACGTCTCGTTCAAGCTCAGCCCTGGTGTGGTGACTCCCAGGCCTACTGGGCTTGGAGGGCTGTGGCTCGCGGAGGAAAGGACGCGGCACTGGACGCCTGGTCTGCAGGTGCGTGGGCCTCGGGTCAGAGGTGCGCCAGCAATTTCAAGTTTCCATCTTGTCCTCAGCTCGGCCACCCTTCCCATCTCAGAGCCAGGTCTCTGAGGGCCAGATGGCTGACTGGCCCCTGGCACCCAACCACTTGGGCAGTATTTATGGAGCACCTCCTATGTTCCAGGGACCGTTCTACGTGTGAGGAGTCAGAGCAAGGAGCAAAATGGAGCTCCCTTCTTCCTTGTCAGGACACAGTCACTTAGGTGAGGTGTGCTGCGACAAATAAATAAAGGAGGGCTTCCCAGGTCACACAGTGGTAAAGAACCTACCTGCCAGTGCAGGAGACATAAGAGATTCAGGTGTGGTCCCTGGGTCGGGAAGATCCCCTGGAGGAGGGCATGGCAACCCACTCCAGGATTCCTGCCTGGAGAATCCCATGGACAGAGGAGTCTGGTGGGCTACAGTCCATGGGGTCACAGAGAGTCAGACACGACTAAGTGACTGAGCATGAGCGTGGGGCTGGGAGTACGGGGTGGGGGAGCTGGTTTCCAGTCGGTGCCCAGGAACTGGCACTTGAAACAGGTGACAGCAGACCTGAAAGACGAAGGCAGGAGGCAAGCAGCTACCTGGGGGCAGAGCTGCCCAGACAGAGAGGACAGCACAGGTGGAGCCCAGAGGCTGGGGCAGGGCGAGAGCCCTCATGGAGCCGCCAAGGCTGGAGTGCAGGAGCCAAGGGGCACGTGGGAGGAGACGGGGACACAGAAGTGACAGGAGCCACCCACAGGCCCTTGTGCATATCTGTGAGGCCCCCGGGTCTCCTGAGGCGACAGATGAAGTATCTCTGGAGCAGGCCTCACAGGGGTGGCGCCTCACGGGGTGGGGCCTGGCCAGGGTGGGGGCTCAGAGAGCCAACAGGGCATCCAGTTCTGGGTTTATTTTGGAGGAAGGGCTGACAGCATTAGCTGTAGTGGGCAGCCAGGTGGGCATGTGGAGTGGGCTCTCCCATGGGCGGACCATTCTCCTACCCCTGTGACTGTCAGTGACCCTCCTGGCCATCTGTCAGCTTAGCCAGCCTCACTTCTAGTGGGTGTGCTGGAAGCCTGCCTGATCTACCATGGTGTCCATGCTGAGCCTCATTTTCCCCCTTTCATGCATCTGTGGGCAGGCCCACAGCCCTGGGGGCTGGCTGGGCTGGGGTCTGCTCACCTTGTTTGCTGAATGTCAGGCCAAAGGCCAGTTTTTTCTCCTCTGCCTTTGATCTATAAGGGCTTCCCTCATAGCTCAGCTGATAAAGAATCCGCTGCAATGCAGGATGACCCTGGTTCGATTCCTGGGTCGGGAAGATCCACTGGAGAAGGGATAAGCTACCCACTTCAGTATTCTTGGGCTTCCCTTGTGGCTCAGCTAATAAAAATTCCACCTGCAATGCGGGAGACCTGGGTTCGATCCGGGGTTGGGAAGATCCCCTGGATAAGGGAAGGGCTACCCACTTCAGTATTCTTGGGCTTCCCTTGTGGCTCAGCTAATAAAAATTCCACCTGCAATGCGGGAGACCTGGGTTCGATCCGGGGTTGGGAAGATCCCCTGGATAAGGGAAGGGCTACCCACTCCAGTATTCTGGCCTGGAGAATTCCAGGACTGTATAGCCCATGGGGTCGCAAAGAGTCAGACAGGACTGAGTGACTTTCACTTTCACTTGGTTCTGAACAATCTTTGATCTCTGCTGGCTGGGGTTTTCTCTGCTATCGCTCTGTTTGTCCATCCTTCTTTCCTAGACTAGAGCCCACCAGATGAGGTCGTATAGCTTCTGACTCAGACAGGGCAGAACCACCTGCTGCGGACACTGTCCCCTGGGCATGGGACCCAGCTGGGAGGCCCCTGACCTCTCTCTCACACACACACCCCTACTGGTAGACCCCCAGCCTCCCTCTGCTGGGGGGTCTCGGCCAGCACACCTGAAGCACCCCTCCCCCACCATCCTCTCTCAGCGTCCAGAGCACCTGAGATGCTGGACCATCTCGCTGAGCTTGGAGACCGCACGGCCCTGCCTTCTGAGGGCAGAGGCTGGTGGTTGAGGACAGGAATCAGTAGGAGAATGAAAAGGAAAGAGGGAAGACAGACAGACATTTGGGAAGCATGGATGAAGGCCAGAGGGTGGGGAAAGGAGTGAGGGTGAGAGACGGGAGCAGAGTGGAGGGCAGTGGGGACAGGGAGAAGGGAGGCTGGAGGAGAGGGCGGGCAGGGGTCTCCAGGCCCCTATCCCGCTCTGCATTCTCTGGAGACGGCACTCTTGGCTTCTGACTATGACCGTGGTCACCTGCCCCCAGTGCTTCTGGCCTGGCTGGGGTCCCGACTTGGTCCTGGGAGCAGCACCTTGCAGCCTCATGCCTGCCTGGTGCCCAGCGGGGCTCAGCAAGAGGCAGGGGCAGCGGTGTGGCTGAGGACTCACCAGTCCTCTGCTCCAGTGCAGACTGACCCCTGACCCCCATCACAGTGCCAGCACCCCCACCCAACCTCAGCCACAGACTGACCTCTGACCCCACCCCAGCCTGAACCCAGATGCTGGCAGAGGCAAACCATAGTGACCATCCCGTGGACACGTTCCTCCAGGGACTATGTGGGATGAAGGGCAAAGGCCCACTGCAGGGCCACTCACCCCCCAGGTAATAAGCACCATCAACTTGAGTGGCCCCCCAATAAGGCCCCAGACCTGCCCAGGCCAGTGAGTGCAGGCTGGACACACACACACACAACCAGGCCCGGGGCACAGCCCCAACAGACATGCGAAGACACACAGACGTGTGTACACAGACTGTCTCTGCCCCTCGTCCCGCTCCCTGGGCCACACAGCCCTCCTGCCTAGGCCCAGGGGTTCCCCAGACAGCCCCTACTTTCTCACGGGCCCTCCCTGGGCTCCAGTGGCTTCCTCTGCCTGCTGAGGTGGGAGCCCAGCAAGAGGCTGAGCGTTGCAACCTCCCTCAGACCCCCCACTTCCAGGAGAGAAGCTGCCCACATCACACAGTAGATCCTGGCCATCCAGACCTCCACACACACACACCCCTATCAGACACACACATGCACTGTATGCAGGCAAGGAGACGCACACGAAGCATGTACACACATGCAAGGGGCACAGAGCAAGGATACGCAGAGCCTCCTCTCTGTGCAGGCAACACACGCACACACGCCCACACCCGCCTGACTCACCCGTCTCCTACCCCACGCGCACAGGTGTCTCTACCTCTGGTGGTTCACGTGACCCCTCCAGCCCCTTCTTAGCTCAGCTCAGGGCTCCTGGGGTCTCTGCTCTCCCTCTCGAGCCCTCCTATCCATGCCTACCTAGACCAGGCCGGCGGTGGCATGTCCTTACTAGGGGCTGAGGTTGCACCCTCCCACATACCCTGAACCAGGAACAGCACCACCCCTGCCGGCCCCCGGGAGCAAGTCTGGCTCTGCCACATGCTGGCTGTGTGTCCCTGGGCAGCCCCACACCCTCTCTGAGCCTGGTTTCCACAGCTGAGAAAGAGGGGTGATGCTCCTGCTCGCAGGTGGCAGAGGTGGGATGGGGTGGGGGGACACGGGCTGAACAGCAGGCTGCTGATGCCTCTCTCCCTAAACTGAGCACAAAGCTCATGGTCTGTGACCCGGACAACCGCCCCAACTCCGCAGCAGCTGCAGCAGATGCGAGGACTAGCCCCTCCCACAGGCTGACGGAGCCCAGAGAGTTGAAGCAGCCACAACGGAGGCTGAGTGCTGCTCAGCCTCCAACATGGTCCCACACCCCCCCAGGACATGCGGCAAGAGACCACTGGCTGCTTCCCCTCGCTTTTCTCAGCCTCAGTTTTTTCACCTCTCAAAAGGGAGAGCAGCAGGGCCTGGCTGTGCCAGCTAACGGAAATGAGCGTGTGGAAGTCACCGGGGGATCTGCCTGCTTGATCTCTGGGGATAGTTACCCCTTCTGGTCAATGGAGAGAGCTGAGTTTTCAGTCTCTGGGATGAGGATCAAAGTCCACTTTCACAGTGACATTCAAAGGCTGCATTTGCACACCCTACTCAGCTACCTGCTGGGGCAGAGGCCCCTCAGCCCCGCTTCACCCCAGAACCTCATGGCCTCTGGCAGCCCAGTGAGGGCAGGGAGGGACTGGGGGGCCCCTGTGCCACAGACCCAGAAACGGGGGCTCAGAGAGGGAGCTGAGGGGGAGGAGAAGCAACAGGAGGACAGCGTCCCCTCCATATAAGGAAGAGTCTGTTCACAGGCAGAGCTGCCCAGGAACGGAATGGGCTGCCTCTGGAGGTGGGGAGCCGCCTGCAGCTGACAGCGTGCAAGCAGAAGGGGGTCTCCGGGTGGGGACACCACGCAGGCCAGGGGAGGGCCGTGGGCATCTCCAGTCCTGTGACTCGACCAAGGCCACGTGAGCAGGCATGGAATTCCAGAAGCCCGGAGTAGCCATATGAAAGCCCGCAGAACTACAGACGGCGCCCAGTGGGCCAAAGAAAGGCACCTCCATCGAGTCCCTAACCTCATCACAGAGCACTTAGTTTTCAGAGAGAAATTCCTAGTTTAGTTTAGAAGTTGTAAGGTATGTGAAAGTAGAAAGGAAAAAAATCCAGGGTTCCCCTCGCCCTGGGACAATTATCACTAAGTCAGTTTTGCTTAGAGTCCTGACGGGTTCCAAAGTTTTAAAACTTGGGTAGAATCCACATACTGTAAAATTCACCCTGTCAAAGCAGTTTTTGGTGTCTGCACACAGTCCTGCAACCATCACCACCATTTCCAGGACATTTTCATCAGAAGGAAAGCAGCCCCACCCCGCAGCAGTCACTTCCTCCTCTCCAGTGCCACAGCCCCCGACAGCCACTCATCTGCTCTCTATCTTTAGGGGCCAGGGCGCCCCCTCCTCCAGCCTCCCAGTGCCCACCGCCCCCCCTCCAGCCCTCCATCAGCCAAGGGATCCACTGAGACTCAAGTCAGATCCCGAGAACCATCAGTGGCTCCCAGTCCTGTGTGATCCAGCTTCCTCTGCTTCAGCCACACTGGCCTCTGTCAACCAGGTCCCACCTAGAACCTGTGTCTCCTGGTCTCTGCTTTCCCCACCTCTCCCAGTAGCTCCGCCTGCCTCCCCTCCTTGACCAGGACATATCGTCTGACATTCCTTCTGTCCCACCTTTTCCACTAAAATGGCAGCTCGCACCTAGCACGGAGTCAGAGGTCAGTGAATATTTGGGCTGTTTCCAGTAAAACTTCCCTGGTGGCTCAGACGGTTAAGCGTCTGTCTACAATGTGGGAGACACGGGTTCGATCCCTGAGTTGGGAAGATCCCCTGGAGAAGGAAATGGCAATCCACTCCAGTACTATTGCCTGGAAAATCCCATGGACAGAAGAGCCTGGTAGGCTACAGTCCATGGGGTCACAAAGAGTCGGACATGACTAAGTGACTTCACTTTCACTTTTCCAGTAAAACAGGCACATGCTAAGCCCACACACCCACAGGGCACTTGGATGAACTGGCAGTGTCTCTGCTGGTGGGCACGCCCAGTATAGACCACGCAGTGCCCCTCCTAACCCTGCCAGGGGTTCTCCTGACACCTCAGATCCGGTCGCCTGGGCCGCAGGGCCTCCGGACATGCAGCCCGGTCCCTTCCCAGGCCCCCAGAGCCCCCGCCACGCTGGTGGCTGCTGTGCCCTGTGCCTGCTCTCGCAGCCCTGCTAAAGGGTCCACCTGACCTGCCTGCTCGGGTCCCCCCGCACACCCCCTCTGACAGAGCTGGGGGCACCCTGTCCACCTGGCCTCCCCTGGCCTCAGCTACACCCAGCACAGTAGGGCTCCTTAGGAGGCAGGCTTCCTGCCCCGAGGGTTCTGCTATGACTTGTGGGTGAGAAGGGTCCAGCTGGGGTCAAGCTCAGCACCCACACTTGTCAACCACCTACTGTGCGCCAGCGGGAGGCACAGTGTTGGAAAACTCGGGGTTGGTGCCCGGCGGGTGGGGAGGTCAGATCTAGAGAAGAGGTGGGAGGGCTGGAGCCCAGAGGTGCTGCTGCAGTTGGGCCCACACGTATGTGTGTGGGTGTGCCTGTGTGTGTGCATGTGTGCGCCTGTGTGCCGGTGTGTGTGTGCGCCAGTGTATGCATGTGCCTGTGCATGCATCTGCCAGTGTGTCCGTGTGCACACATGCACGTGTTTACACGCATGACAGCAGGCTCCACGGTGGCCAGCGCCTGGAGCTCTCCCAGGGCCTTGGTCTCCCCACCTGTACGCAGGGCCCCCTGACTGCCAGCCTCCCTGGCCCCCAGCTCAGTCCGCCTCCCTATCCTGGAGAGGTTTCCGGTACTGCAGCCCTGCCTCCTCATCCATCAGGATTTTGCTGCATTCCTGTGAGTCATTCTCCAAACAAACCGTGCGAGGGAGAGAAGGGAGAGCAGCAGAGAGGAGAGGAGGGGAGGAGAGGGGAGGGGAGGGGAGGAGAGGGGAGGGGAGGGGAGGGAGGGGAGGAGAGGGGAGGGGAGGGGAGGGGAGGGGAGGGGAGGGAGGGGAGGGGAGGCTCGTTGGGAACCCAGCCCCACCTCCTCCCTCCCACCTGCTGCCCCTCCACACCCCTACCATGCACACATGGGGCCCCCAGAGTTCTGGTGTAAGTCTGGTCAGCTGTGCCATGGACTTGCTGTGTGACCTTCGGCAAGACACTTGCCTTCTCTTGGCAGTTGGAGAAAATGGCCCTGAAGGTCCTATTGAAGAATGCACAGGCTTCCCAGGGGGCAGTCTCAAAGGAGGCAGGGCTGGGGGGGGTGGTGTGTGCCCAGCTCCCTGAAGCAGCCTATCCCCACTTCCTTGTCTGTCTCTCCACCTCCGAGGTAAGGGAGGGCAAGTCCTCGGTAGGCACAGGTGCTGCTGGGCAGGTGCCAAGGTGAGGGCGGAGCAGCCCGTGCCAGTCACAGGGCCTAGGCCTGTCGCGCCCAACATGGGGCCAGCGGGGCCTCCAGCAAAAGGCCCATCTCCTACATCAAGAACGCTGGGCAGGTCTTCCCCATGGGCCAGGCATGAGGGGGTCTCCCGGCAAAGCCCAGCTCTGGGGAGAGGGTGATGAGACACGGTCAAAGCCAAGAGGAAGAATCCCCACAGCAGCAGCAGGGAGCAAGCCTCTGGCTGTATGTAGGTGTGCATACGTGTTTGTGGGCAGAGCAGCACCCGCAGGAGCCAAGGCCTGCTCCTCAGTGACCAGCTTGTTATTTTCACCGCGGCCACCAGGCCTGCCTGGGCTCTAGGGGCCACAGAGCCCAGCAAGTGTGCGCGTGATTGTGTGGCCAAGGCCAGCTGCATGTCTGTTCACAAGGTCCTGCAGGGTGTGGGAGGGGTGTGAGTGTCCCTGAGCTTGACCAGTGGCAGGGGACAGCTGGCGACCAGGGGAGTGCGGGCTGGAGGGCTTTCTCCTGAAACAACGAGTCTTGGAACTGCCTCTTCAGGCTCCCACCCTCTGGCACCAGGATAAGCAGATCCCCTCCCCAGGAGCTGCAGCCACACGTATGCCCCAGGCCCAGGGCTGGTACCCAGGGGCCCCTGAGACTCAGAGCAAAGCTGCAGGCTTTGTGCTCGGGCACCCCACAGACACGCCACTCTGGACCCGATACCAGGGTTCAAGGAGCCAGAGCAGCGACTTGCCTTCCCAAAGTCCAGCTGGTCCTCGGTCAGGCCTGGAGGCCACAGCCTGGTCCAGAGTGGGGAAGTCAGGGTCTGCAAGGGCACACAGAGCGGGTACACACCCAGGGCTGCATAGGATAGAGACTGGGGGGCAGTCGGGGTGCTCAGCCGCTGCTCCAGGCTGGGATGGGGGGCAGCCATGTGGTGGAGGGTCAGCTTACAGGTGCAGTGGAACAGGGGTAACAGGAGCTGGAGGCCAAGAGGCCCGCAGGAGGAGGAAGTGGGGACCGAGGCGGCTGGGGTGGAGAAGGGGCATTTCTGAGGGAATGGGAATGGCTGAACCAGAGGAACTGCGAGGGGCAGGGGTACTCCCAGCTCTGTTCCACACAGGCTGGGACAGGACCGTCCTCAGGTGGAGGCCGGGGCACAGGGGAAACCCCAGGTTGCAGCCCCACTCCTGCCGCAAGCCCCTTCTCCCTGGACCTGTCTCCCCTCTCATAAAAGGGGCAGCCCAGCCCAGCCCATCTCGAGTGCGCCCCCCGCGCCTGGAGCTGGGGGCAGGGGCCCAGGGCTCACCCCACCCCCAACAGTTGCAAGGTCAGGACACTGTGGGCGCTTCTGTCAGGGCCGAAGGATTTGAGACAGCACAGGCTCGGGTGAGTGGGCTGGCACCCGGCCCAGGGCAGGGGCCCGGTTTCCAGGCTCTGGGCCATCGCCCTGTGTCCCTCACCATGTCTGGAATCCCTGGTCCCTAAAAGGGAGTGTGGTAGAGACAGCCACCCCTGAAAGACAGGGACACAGGGACACAGAACCTCTCTGAGTCTCAAGCGTGACAAACAATGATCTGCTGGGGACGTCACAGCAGGTGTGCAGGACGTGGGAGACCATGACCACCCCCTCCTCCACAGACCCTCCCAGGAGCACTGAGATCTCAGTTCCGCCTGATCTGCAGCCTCACTGGGGAGGGACAGCAGCCAGAGGAGCAGGCAGGAAGACGCAGGAGCCCAGCCTTGCGATCTGGGCTGTGAGTACTCACATTCATCAGGGGGTCTCCTCCTGGAGAGGCCAGTCCCACCCCTGCTGCCTCCCCCAGGTCAGGCACACTTGGAGAGGATGCAGACCCACAGGCTGAATGGCCCTGGGGTCAAAGGGAGCAGAGAGGAGGGTGTAGGGAAGCTGGAGGTGGGCGAGGTGGCGGGGTGAGGCCTGGGATGGCAGGGTCCCTGCTGGGGAATGGGGTGGCCCCAGGGCCTGAGGGCTTCAGGAACCTTCTCTTGCTCTTTGGGCTCTGCTGACCCCTCCAGTCCCCAGGGAGCCTGTGAGCCCAGGGCAGCTCTTGGGGTGAAAGCCGGAGTTCAGCCAGGGCCTGGAGGCCGCTCCCAAGTCCAGACCCCCCGCCCCCACACTCCACCCCATCACACTGGCCCCTTCGTTTGTGCAACACAGGAAACACGTTCCTGCCTCAGGGCCTTTGCTTGGCCTTGTTCCCCCCAGACATCTCCCTAGCTCCTGCTCAGTGAGACCTTTCCTGACGCCTGAATTTAAAGCTGCAAACGTCTCCCCAGTCCTGAGCCCGTTCCCTGCACTGCTTTTTTCTCACTGCATCTATCACCTTCTGACATCCTCCCCCTAAAACAGACATTCCAGCAGAGCAGGACCCCCATTCTGTTTCCCAGCGTACACCCTGAGTGGCACCTGGCCCAGGGCAGGGCTCAGGAAACACACGTGCTCTGCTGTGCTCAGTCACTCAGTCGTGTGTGAGTCTTTGCCACCCCATGGACTGTGGCCTGCCAGACTCCTCTGTCCATGGGGATTCTCTAGCCAAGAATACTGAAGTGGCTTGCCTTTCCCTCCTCCAGGGGATCTTCCCAACTCAGGGATTGAACCCAGATCTCCCGCATTGCAGGCGGATTCTTTACCAGCTGACCCACAAGGGAAGCCCCAAGAAATACATGGGAACAGGTAGAACACCTGCTCTCTGGGAGAGGAAAGCCTCCACTCCAAACCTTTATAACGCTCCCCCTGCCGGAGGACCAATCGGTTTTCTCCCGAGACGGCCCAAGGAAGACATGTGCTGCCCCTCCCAGCCCAGGCCCGTCCCCAAACCAGTGGTCAGATCTGGGCCTGGAAGGGTGGTCACCCTTTGCCTTCAGTCCACTGACGAACCTGCATCCTGGACGTCACCCCTGGATGTTGCTCAGGCACTGACCACACTGGCCCCCCAACCTTCCCTGTCCCTGTGCAGGATGTCCCCAGGACCCACTGGCCACCCCCCTGGCTCTGCCTGCCTTTCTTCTTCAGACCCCGTCTGGCCCCTGCCCACCTGGGTCTTCCATTCAGCCTCCTACCTGGTCTCCCTCTGCAAGAGCTGGTCTTCTGTTTCACCCAAGATTCAGTCTCGTCCTTCAGCCAAAGGCCAAAGTCTCCTCCAGCCTGGCCGTGACCTGGCTCCAGCCCTGCTGGCCACACCCAACTTGCCCAGTTCTTTTGCCACCTCTCAGCCTTTTCTGGGACAGAACCCGCTACCTGACTCTGACAGTCTGGTGCCTACTACCCTTTCAGGTTCCCCACTCCACCCATCCCTCACTGTCGCTCCACACAACGATCTCCAGCTCCCCAGTGTCCTGTGGGCTCCCTTGAACCAGTGGACAGGTGCTCAAAGGACACTGCTGAATGAATGAATGACTGAAATGATTAGTGAGAAGATGAACAGATGAGACTGTGAGTGGACAGACTCCAGGAACAGGCCAGTGACAATGTTCTCTCTGCCAGATCTCCTCCACGGCTCACGGTCTCCCGCACGGACCTGGTGGGGATCAGACCTGAAGATGATGCTGACAACGCCCACCAGGCAGCAGTCCAGGTGGGCTAGGCTATGCTGCTGTAACAAAGCCCCCAGACCTCAAGGGCCCAAAACTACAAAGGCTTATTTCTTATTCACACTGCAAATCTGGCGGGATGGCAGGGAGGCTCCTGCCCCCCAAGGCATCACCTCTCTACCAAGCAAGAGGCCTGGTAGGTGGCCCTGGCAGCGACACACCTGGGCACAGAAGGACCCACAAATCAAAACTGGTCACGTAACCCCCAACCCAACCACAAGACGTCCAGCCGCAAGCTCTTTGTACTGTGGACTCAGGAGGATAGGAAGCCAGGATTTTGGGCCAAAAGCTGGAATGACACCTCTGATGACACCACCGTCAACATGAACAACAAAGACCACTCAATGCAGGGCTTCCTGTGCCCTGGATGCTGGGCTGAGGCCTGAAGTGCAAGTTCCCCTAATGCTCACAGTGCTATTCTGAAGTGGGCGCGGTGAACAGGGCTTCCGCAATGACGGAAGCCCAGGGAGTGAAGTGAACCTCTGAGATCACATGGCTTGGACCCTGAGGTCCCTGCATGGATGACATGCAGACCATGAGGTCAGAACTCGCTTCAGTGATGCTGGGCCCTCACGAACCCCACTGAGGCCCCTCTGCCGGGCACAGGCCTCAGCTTCCTCTGCCGAGACCGGTCAGGGGCAAGGACTGCCTTGCTTTGATGACCGTCCCCAGCACAAAGAGCCTCCTCACCCTGTCGCATCCCAGTCCCAGATACCCCTGACACGGGCTCCAAATCTCACGAGGAACGGAGACTGTGAGAGAGGCGGATGGGCCAAGGTCACCCTGTGGGGCTCCACGTGGCCAAGACGAGGCCACAAGTCCCTGTCCACCACAGCCTGACTGTCCCAATCCCTCAGCACCCACAGCCTCAGCCAGGGACCCCAGCAGTGATGGTGGTGATATACATTCCACCTTCCTGCCGAAAGGTCCACTGAGGGAGTGTCCCCAGTTCCGGGCCAGCGAGCCTATGGCCCTGACTGTCTGGGCCACGCTCTGAGGAGCTGGGCTGAGTGGCCAGCACCTGCTCCCAGAGACAGTCCCATTGGGGAGGCCATAAAGGGATGGAGAGTGGTGCCACCTTCCAGGATGTCTGAAAACAAGGCTGAGGGGCCTTCGGAGAAGCCACACTGCAGGGGGGTCTGTGCAGAGCAGTGAAGAAGAGAAGAAAAGAGGGTGGTGGGGTCAAGAGCAGATCCACCTGGAGCCAGACCCCACCTCACTCTGACCTGAGCCCCACCCCCACCCGAGCCTCTGTCTCCTCATCTGTAAATGGGGTGTGAGTGATACCTGACATACTGGTTTTGCCCCCTCCCCCCACCAACCTGAGCCCCAGATCACAATTCATCCTCTTCCTGGGCCTTGGGGCACCACGCCAGGAAGCTTACAGGTGCAGACTCCCACTGTGGCTGCCAGGAGAAGGTGCTCCTCTCACCTGCTCCCTCCCAAAGTTTCTGTGCCCAGGAGCAGAAAGAGCCCCCCTGCTTCACGCCCCCGCAAGCAGTGCCCCTCAGCCCAGCCTCTGAGGGTGGCTGTCCTCCTCAAGTCTCGAGTTTCCGAGTACCCTGCCCCACTAAAAGCCCCCACCCCTCAGTTACTGGGGTAGGGGCAGGAGAGAGGTGGGAGGCAGAACCTTTCACTGCCTGGGGAAGCTCACACTCACCCCGTCCCGGGCCTCAGCATCCATGCAGCATCTGCTACATGCATCCACCTTGAGAGAGAACTGCAAACGGCATGGCCCCCTCCCCAGGCCCGTGGGAACATGCACAGGCTTGAAGGGGCACAACTCACCCCCACATGAGTGACTCCAGCCGCTGCATCATCCTGCAAGCCTTGGCGCCTCCATCTGCACCGTGAGACGGGGCAGGGTCCCCATTGTGGGTGGCGCCAAGGGCTTCCCACAGAGCCTGGCACACAGCAGGTGCTCAACCACGTGAGCCTCACTTCCCCTGACAGGCCAGAGCAGAGCCTGGAGACTGCCCCCCAGCTTTCCACCACCTCACTAACCGGAGGGGACTGTCTTTCCAGCTGGGCTACCACTTGACACCCCTGGCAGTCTGCCCGCTCACCTCCGTCCTGTCTGCAAGGATGTCTGGGCTGGACAGGGCAGGCTGCCGGGACCCTAGGCAACCAGCAGAGGCCCGCCCAGCAGGCCCAATTGCCACTGAGCCCCACCAGGTCCCTGCTGACCCCCCACCCCCACCTGCCTGCACACGGCCGCCCACAGTACACACCGAGGGCTGTGCTGCTGGAGGGGAAGCGAGGGCTGTGCTGCTGGAGGGGAGGAAGGCTGAGGCCAGACTGTGTCCTGAGATGAGACGGTCAGGATTCGGTTCACTTCAGTTCAGTCGCTCTGTCGTGTTCAACTCTTCGCAACCCCATGGACTGCAGCACACCAGGACTCCCTGAGTCTCCTCAAACTCACATCCATCAAGTCAGTGATGCTATTCAACCATCTCATCCTCTGTTGTCCCTTTCTCCTCCCGCCTTCAATCTTTCTCAGCATCAGGGTCTTTTCCAATGAGTCCATTTTTCACATCGTGTGGCCAAAGTATTGGAGTTTCAGCTTCAGCATGAGTCCTTCCAATGAATATTCAGGACTGATTTCCTTTAGGATGGACTGGTTGGATCTCCTTGCAGTGCAAGGGACTCTCAAGAGTCATCTCCAACACCACAGTTCAAAAGCATCAATTCTTCGGTGCTTAGCTTTCTTTATGGTCCAACTCTCACATCCATACATAACTACTGAAAAACCATAGTTTTGACTAGACAGACCTTTGTCGGCAAAGTAATGTCTCTTTTTAATAAGCTGTCTAGGTTGGTCATAGCTTTTCTTCCAAGGAGCAAGCGTCCTTTTAATTTCATGGCTGTAGTCACCATCTGCAGTGATTTTGAAGCCCAAGAAAATAAAGTCTGTCACTGTTTCCATTGTTTCCCCATCTATTTGCCATTAAGTGATGGGACCGGATGCCGTGATCTTAGTTTTTTGAATGCTGAGTTTTAAACCAGCTTTTTCACTCTCAGGTCAGAGTTCAGAGGGACGAATCCGGCCTCCAGGAGGCAAGGAGCCACTGCAGAGGGTGGGCTGGCCAATGGGCCTTGGCCCCCACTTCTATCCGTCTGTGAGTTCATGCAGTTGTCGCCCCTCCCCTCTGCCTCCCAGGCCTTTACTCCAACTTCCCGCTGCCTGGAAGGCAGTACCAACCACTCTGAGGAGCTCACGCCCTCTCCTGACCTTCCCAGGCTGGGCTTAGAGATGCTCCCTGCTTCCTCCGAATTGTTCCTTCTCTCACTGGGGCACAGGGATCCAGCAGGGGTCTTCGGCAGGCAGAGCTCCAAGGAATCTGACAGGGCCCAAGTCGTAGTCTGCTTCCGAGGCAGCACAGAGTAAGAGCCACTCGGGAGACAAGGGGGTGCAGACCAGAGGGAAGGGGGCTGGGGTGCCAGGGGAAGGGGGAGGGCAGGGTGAAGAAGGGCATCTTGAGGAAACCACTGACCGGTCCTCCTGTGGCCCCTTCCCTTCTCCCCTTCCACAAGAGAGAGGACAGGGTGGGAGGGAGAGACCCAGCAAGAGAAGGGGCCATGGGCTGCCCTGACCTGGGGTCCCCTCAGCAGCTCACAGCAGGCTGGGGAGGAGCAGGGCTGGTCCCACAGGGAGCATTTTGAGCCTCAATGCTCCCAAAGGTCCCCATCACTCCCTACAGCCTCAGGGCCCACAGCCTGGGCAGAGGGCACAAGGCAGCCCCACAGCCCCCCACCCTTGTGCCCGCTGGGGGGCATGTGGGGGCAGGGCAGTTAGAACAGGCAGCCTGGGCTGCCCCACCCCCAGCACGGGGACCAGACTGCACTGCCCCGGACACAGAGGCTTGCCTCAGAGGGGCAGGGCTGGACCTCAGGGACGATGGAGAAAGCCATTGTTCAGGCAGCAGACTGGCCTCTGAAAGACAAGGAAGGTGAGGCCGAGAGGGAGGTGATGGGCCTTGGAGAGGGGACTTGGAGTCTGACCCCGAAGGCCTGGCACATTGTTACTGTGGGTGCGAGAGGGTGAGGCTGGATCATGGGCAGCAGGGCCTTGAACGCCAAGCCGGAGAAGGCCGGGAGGCAAATCAATTATTCTAACCTCCAGGCCAGCCCTACCTCAGTCCATCCAGCTTCCCCCCACCCAATGCCCTTTCCGGGTAATGAAGGCCGAAGGGTTGGCAGTTGGTAAGGGCAATTAAACCCGTGCTCAAGGCCATGAAGCATCCACGCAGCTCATTAGCAGATGAACAAGAGGATGCTCTGAGGGCCATGGGCCCCTGGGGCTGTCGGGACCCAAGTCAAGTCAGCGTGGAGTGGGGGACCCCACCCAAAGGAGCCCAAAGGAGCTCCATTCACAGGGGCTCCAGTCCAGGTCCTGAGACTAGGTCGCTGGACGGCGAGGCACAAGGTCCAACAGGTGTCTCTCTCCCAAAGAAACAGCTGGGTAAATAGGCCTGGAGTTGCATGTTACACACAGGGTCCCGGGCAGTGGAGACAAACCCAGGCTTCAGCCAGCAGGCACCTATTGATTCAACACCAGAGCAGCAGCTGACACTGAAGCCAGTTCTAAGCACTTAAAAATTCTCTCACTCAATTCCTCCTGTGACTCTAGGAGCTCATGGGTACTTCCTGTTGTAGTCCCCGTTTAAAATATATATTTATTTACTTGGCTGTGCCAGGTCTTAGGTGAGGCACACAGGATCTTCAGTTACAACATGTGGGATCTAGCTCCCTGACTGGGGATTGAACCTGGGCCCCCTGTACTGACAGCACGGAGTTATAGCCACTGGATACCAGGGAAGTCCCCTGTGACCCCCATTTAACAGAGGAGAAAACTGAGGCCTGGACAGGGACTTGATTCACCAGGTGCTCTGGCTCCTGAGGCTGGGCTCACAAGCAGGAAGCCACACCACCACAGGTGAGACGGCTGGGCCGCCGGGGAGGTGTGCAGACTGTGGCCAGGAGGAGGCCTGGGCCTTGGGCTGGGGGCCGCACCACCAGCTGTGGCCTTGAGGGAGGCAGATGGCAATGGTCCAGGTGAGCTGTAAACCGGAATTGGGATGAAATCTCCCAGGATTGCTCCCTGGCAACTCATTTGCTTTCCCCCCACTAAACACTGGTGAGCCTTCATACTGGGCGTGGGGGCCAGATGTGGCATGATGACACGCATCATGGCACCTGGTCTAATGCACAGCAGGGAGCCTGGCAATTAAAGGTGTCCAGGACACAGTCGCAGGCAGGGGAACAAGTGAACTGATGCCTCCCTCTGCCAGGGAGGGGCCTGATGCTCTGGCTTCACCTCTTCCAGTCTCCCACAGTACCCCCCACCCTGCCCCCCGCCTCTCCCAGTGGCCTATGTGAGAGCAAAGAAAGGAATGGTGGGCCTCCCGGGCCCCCTGGGGCAGTGCCTCTGGCATTCCAAAGTCAAGGCTGCTGCTGAGATATCCTGAGGGCCCTGGTGGGGAGGGCAAAGAGCACTGGGAGAGGAGAGACCTGCCTTCTGAGTTCCACAGGTGATGGAACCCAGAGGAGGCGGGCAGTGGCCTGGGGCCCACAGCACGAGTGTGGGTTTCCTGACTCCCTCAAGTCCTGGCTGAGCCTTTCAGGTGAGGCGAGCAGCCCCCCTGCCCTCCATTAGTTTGAGGAACTCTGCAAGACTGCTCCGGGTCTGCCTCAGCTCCTGATGAACGCGTGTTCCCATTCCTGTACAGGCCACATAATGACGCAAACAGCTGATATGATTACTGTCTTTCCTGCTTTTGGCAGCTCCATGAGGGTGGGGCGCAGAAACACCCAGATCTCAAGAGAATTCTGGTCACACACACAGTAGGCCTGCAAACACGTCTATAGGCCAAATGAAGCTGTGATTATAAACAGTCGCAGGGCCAAAGGAAAAAAATGTGTGCTGGGGTGGGCTCCAGGACCTCCAACCTCCACACAGCAGGCTCAGGGCCTGGACGCACCTCAAGGCCCCTGTGGCTGGGGGCTGCAAGCAAGAGAGGGGCTCACCCCCTTCCCCAGCCTGACCCTGAGGCCAGCCCACCCCCGCAGCTGCCGGCTGGCCTGCAAAGGTATGGCTCCCAGGGGGGCCCTGGGCATCCTCATTAGGAAAGTAGTGACAGACGCATTAGCTGCTGAGGTGGGGGGAGCTTAGG
This sequence comes from Capra hircus, assembly GCF_001704415.2. Lineage (NCBI taxonomy): Eukaryota > Metazoa > Chordata > Mammalia > Artiodactyla > Bovidae > Capra > Capra hircus. The sequence continues at coordinate 34,386,610 of NC_030826.1, forward strand.
GCTGTCACGGGCTGAGGAAAACCAAATGCCATGGGCCACGTCTGGGCCGCATCTGGGTGAAGGGCTGCTGCCAGGAAAGGACAGAGGTGACGCCCTGGCGCCGTGCTGCCCCCAGAGCTGGGACTCCCTCCTGGGACTCAGGCCCCAAGCTGAGTGCCCCCAACATCCCTGGCTGTCCTTGCTGCCTGCCTCTGAGCAGGACTCAACTTGCCAACCAAGCTGGTGTCCGCCAACCAAGTCCTGCCTGCCCTGTGCCACAGGAGGATGGCTGGGAATCCACCCCCAGGGCACAGAAGAGGAAGATGAGGCAACAGGGGTGTCGGGGGTGCCCTGAGCAGAGCACTGCAGCCAGAGCCCCGCCCAGCATCAGGGCTGCCGTGGCCATCACAGGCTGTGTGATCTTGGACCCTGGCTGTCCCCATCCACAAGATGTGGGCCCGGACCACCCTGACCCGAGTTCCTTCTGGTCTCTGAGTCACAGGGCAAGGAAGGCTCAGTTCTGCTGGAAGAGTGCCAGGGGCTGCCAGTGTCTCTTCAGCCCCCAACGTCAGTCCTTCCCAGAGCCTGAGGCCCCGCCACACAAGGGTCACAGTACACAAGCGCGTCAGGCATCAATTCCTCCCGGGCCACGGCTGGGGCGGCAGACAGCCCACAACCAGCCAGTGCCACGGACTCTGCCTTTGACATGTAAGTCCTGCACCACACCACGTGCACACAGAAACGGGCTCACACACAACAGACACACACTCGGCACACCTGTGGCCCCACCACAAATGCAGACACACACACAGAAGAACATCTGTCCCCCAACCCTAATCCCATGTTGCGGACACAACCACAGACATGAGCACACAAACCTGCTTGCAAAACCCACTCCCTCAACTCATTCCTCAACCCCTCCCCTCCACACCCACAGACACCACATTGTACACACAGGCACACTCTCAGCAATCTTATACACAGACTCATATACACGCCTGGACACAGCAAGCATGTGAGAACTATCACCCTCCAGTACGGAACCCCCTCAAAGATGGACAGACACACAGCCCTGCAAGCCCAGAAACACAGACAGACACACACTCATCTTGGCGCTTGATTACATTCCATACGGCAGGCAGCACCCAGCCCAGAAGAGCGGCTCCAGATAAATAAGTCATGTTCAGAGCATTAATCTCAGCCCCAACCTGGCTGCCTCCCTGCTACAGGTAAAGCGAAATGGGGCTTCAATATTTCATAAACGAATAAACCTGCTAAGAGAACACAATTTACAAGGCTGTCGGCTGCAGACTCCCGACGGCCCTCACACATCTTTTCACTTTGGGAGCATGTGGTGGTGACTGCGGGTGGTGGCCAGTGGGGCATGCTGCCTGGTACCCCACTTGCCCCCCTCTTCCCGGGGTGCTTCCCAGGGAAGGGTGCATTCTGTGATTTTCCATCCACTAAATCCAGCTGCTGTCCAGGGACAGGGCCCTGCACTCTCTCCCCTCTTCCGCCTTCCTCTCAAGTCTTGGATGCCTTTTAAATGCCAGTCCATCCTTGGCAGCTCTGATTTTCCAAGGTCTGTTTCACGCAGGGATGGGATGCGTCAGAACTGAACTGCTTAGGAATGGAGAAAGAAGGCTGGTAGAGGGGATGGGTAGGGCCAGGGCAGCTTGGAGTTCAAGAGGCAGCTGAGCTGAGGGAGGCTGCGCCTGGTGCCAGGCCCACAGGCCCCTAAGGGGAGGCCAAGCAGCCCAGGGCAGCAGAAACCTGCTCCTAGAACATACAGTGGGAGCAGAAGGGGGCCCCAGGGCCAACCACGGGCTAAGTCTGCATGTGGCTGGGCAAGGGGGACCCGGATGTGACTGAGGTCTGGGACCTTGGTGTGGCCTTGCTGCTGGAGCCTGGTCTCCTCAGGGGCAACAAGTCTTCAACAGCTCTGCACAGGCTGGGTGGCACTGGCTGGGCTCGGTGGCCCCTGCCCAGACTGCCAATTAAGGAGCCAGGGCAAGGGTTCCTGGGGTTGGCAGATGGGGAGAGGTCCAACCAAGTCAGGAAGCAGCCATCCAGTCCGACTCCTCTCTGAAGCTCCCAAGATCCGGTTCCAGTTCTCTCCAGACTCACAGACTCAGGGAAAAGGAGCAGGCTTCACACAGGAAGGGAGAGAAGCAAGACATCAGATGGCTCACGGAGGAAGAAGGCAGCACCCTTTAACAAAAGACCCCAGGACAGGGCAGAGAAGAATCAAATGAGGCTGGCTTCAGGGCCTGGGAGTTTGGGTGAACTGCTTTCCTTTACATTTGCCTTACTTTCCAGAAGTCTATAATCAGCCCATCCTCTTTCTGTAGTGGGAGAGAAAGCTATTAAAACACAAGGGCCTTACAAAACCAAATATACAGCATGACTCCATATTTTATATTTATTACATCTATCGTGTTGTTTACCATATGTCTAGAGCAAAAATGCTGACAATGATTATGTTCTAGGGGTGGAATTATAAGAGGTTTTTGCTTGTCATCTGGCATTTTTAGGTTTTTCTAAAATCAACATGGTCATAACCTGGTGAAAGTGTTAGTTGCTCCTTCCTCTCCTACTCTTTGTGACCCCCATGGACTACAGCCCCCAGGCTTCTCTGTCCATGAATTTCTCCAGGCAAAAATATTGGAATGGGTTGCCATTTCCTTCTCCAGGGGATCTTCCCAACCCAGGGATCGAATCCGGGTCTCCCACATTGCAGGCAAATTCTTTACAGTCTGAGCCACCAGGGAAGCCCTTTATAACCTGATTTTATTTAAAAAAAAAAAAAAAAATGCTCAGGCCTGATAAGTTCTTTTCCACACCAAGTCTTCTCCCGCGGCCGCTGAAGTCCATTCTCACCCTCCCAGTTCTCGAAAGGCCAAGGACAGCTGACCCCGCCCAGGACACCTCTTCCAAGGCCCAAGGCTGCACCCTTCAGCGGCCTGCCCAGGCCATGTGCGGGCGAGCAGAGGTCAGCCGAGTGCCCGAGGGGAGACGGGGGGAAGGCCCGGGAGTGACCAGCGGGACACCGAAGGCGCGAGGCCCGAAAGGGCATCAAGCAAGGGAGGCGGCTGGCGAGGGAAGCGCAGAGCCAGGGCCAGACCCGTAGGGCAGTACGCGACGCAAAACAACAGACCCGGGCCGGGACGAGAACCCGGGGGCCGCCAGCCCCTCCGGAAGCCCCGCCCCATGCCCCGGTTCCCGGAAGCCAGGGGCCGTGAGGGGCGGGGCCTGAGCCACGCCCACAGCCCCGGTTCCCGGAAGTCGCCGTCCGGCGAAGGGAGGGGTGGGGCCTGGAATCCCCACCCCGCGACTGCGCGGGGCACGCCGGGATGGGCGCTGCCATGGCGACACAGCGGCCACCCCGCCCCTCCCCGCGCCCTGGCCTCCGGAGTCGCGGTCTCGGCCCTGGCTGGGCTCGTCCGGCCCGATGCGCCGAGGCCCCAGCGTGGCCGCTTTGAGGGCGCCGCTGGGAGCGAGGGGAAGCCAGGAAGCGCGGGCCTTTGCCCTCCCGAGGTCGGGGAGAAGAGGAAATGGCCCCCGAGGCGGTAATGCAGCTGCCTCTGTGTCTGGCCTGCCGGCTCCTACCAAGCCCCCCCCCCCCGCCCCAGGCGGGGCTGCGCGCGCCTGGACAGGCGGGCCAGCCCGGGCTGCCCTGTTAGGATCCAGGATTTGCCCCCCGAGATGGCCCCTCCACCAGCGCAGGGGATGCTGGGCTCCAGGGCCTAGGACCCGAGATGCCAGCCTCTGTCCACCCACATGCCAGGCATCTGCTACTGAGCAGTGCGAACCCCTTTGCTCCGCTGCCCTCCAGGCCCCCTCAGGAGACCCAGCCAAGCTGGCAGCCCGCCAGGCAGACCCTGATCCCTTCTTGGCCTGTATCCCTGTAGGGTCGGGGTTCACATGACGGGCCAGGCCAGTCGGGCCAGATGACTATCTCCCCAGTCCTGTGTGAGTGACTCTGCCCCAGTAGGTGGGCAAACAAGCCCAGATTTGTTAAGGAGTGAAGTGGCAGGGCTGGGACACAGCCAGGCTGACTCCAGAAGCCTGTCCACACACAGTGGCACTCCCTGCTCCCTGGCCGCCCAGCCTAGGCTGGTCCAGCCGCCTATCTCTGCCCAGAGCACTGGCCTGGCCTGCAGTCCCCTCCTCCCCCCTCCTCCTTCCCCTCCCACCAGCCGGCTTCCCTTCTGAGCCGCCAATCTGCAACCACACAAAGCCCTGTTTGTTTGCTTTCTCTGCTGCTCCCCCTGGATCCTATGTCTCTCTGCTACCTGCCGGCCTGGCTTCCTCTCCAGAAAGCCTTCCCAGACTCCTGAAAGGAAGGAGGGGCCAGTCATCCTCCCTAGAATCCACCTTCTTGGTGCTGGGGGTACCCCGCCAGAGCGGTCTGATGGCTTTGCAGCCCCCTCACTACCTCTCAGAATTTGGGGGTGCCTCCTGGGCAAAGCAGGGGAGATGCCTGCAGCCAGAGGCTGGGACTGGGGAGGGGAGCCAGAGCAGTCCTGCCAACCTCCCTTCTTTTGTGAGCAACGCTTGTTTTGTCAGTCGGGAAGGCTGCCCCTGACTTCCCTCCCAGCAACTCAAGGGGGCTGCCAGAAGATAAGGAGATGAATGGGGCCAGGACAGCCAAATTCAAGGAGGCGAAGGGACACCCCAGGTTCAAGGCCGTCACCCACCCTTGCTCTTCTGAGGGTACCCAGGCTCACCAGGCTCTAGGATGAAGGGTTACAGGCTGCACTGGGAGCCTGGCTTGGGAGGTACCCTCTCAGTGCCCACACTAGGCAAGCACCTGGGCAGATCTGTCTCCATAGCAGACACTCTCTGCAGTGTCTTGAGACACCCTATCAGCCTGAGCTGAAACAGGGCTTTCACAGACACAGAAAAATAAACACCCACATTCCACACCACCTTCTCTACCTGCAGAGTGGGGGCTGCCCTCTCTCCCCATTCAAATAATGAAACCCAACACTGATACTGCACAGAGATACCACAATCTCGCCTGGTTCCTTCTACCCAGGGTTCTTTCACTGCACTCTGTCACGCTGGGTGGCCCAGGGCAGGTCCTAACCTCCCTGGGCCTCTCTCTTCCCCTTCCTGTTCTCTTCCATGCAGTTTAACCCTTAAAAGCAACTCCAGGACAAAGGTGTGGTTGTGCCCACTTGACAGATGAAAGCAGGCTCTGACTGAGAAAGCTAGAGACTGAAACTGCTCTAGTCAGAATTCAAGCCCACTTCTGACTCCGAGGCTTAAAAAAAAAAAATCCCGCCAGGTCACAGTATTATTTCACAGAGATTATCTGCTGAATGGATGAGTGACCACCAGGAAATGAATGAGGAGCAGGCAGGGCCTGGCTTTGGAGCCCAACAGATTGTGGTTTCCAATCTTAAGTCTGCACTTGGTCGCTGTGTGACCTCACGCAGGTCACTTAACCTCTCTGAGCTTCAGTTTCCTTGATCCATAGGAGTTGGTTAATAAGGCTTAGAGAGGACCACCCAGTGCTGAGCACAATAGCAGGCACTCATTAAATGACGGCTTTTCTCCATGATCCCTCTCAGCAGCCAAAAAGCCAGGCATCCACTTATTAGAGGAACCAGGTCTCTCCTACCTCCACTTTCACCCACCTGGCCCTGCTGCATCCCCCCAGTCACCTTCTCTGGCCCTCTGCAATGCTCAGGCTGAGCTCCCCGGGCTCCTGTCCTGCCTGGGAGAGCAGGGCCTCTGTTTAAGTAGCCAGCCCGGGGGCCCCAGGGGGTCACTGTCATCCCAAGGGAACAAAGTCAGCACCGTCCACATCCTGCTGGACTCGAAAAAAGAGCCAATCAATTAAGTGTGATCTGGCCAAACGTCTGTTTTTCGTGCTATTTCGGTCCACGGTGGGGATTTTCTGTGCTCCTCTCAAAGGTGTCCTAAACCAGATTCCTTCCCACCTCCCTCATCCCTGTGTTTGAAATGAAAATATTGTTCTTCCTCTTCTTTTTTTCCTAGTTCTCTTTCCCATCTATCAGACAGATGCAAATGAGGGAAGGGGCAGAGCTGGGACCTCTCCGGAGGGCAGCAGTGCCCTCCCACCAACCCACCAGGCCTCCGCAGGGCACCCCCCACCCCAGTGCCCTGGAGCACAGCATGCTGGGAGATGCAGTTGCCTCAAACCAGGCAAAGCAGAGAGGTCCTTGGCCTTGAGGCTGCGTCACTCACTGTCTGCTGTTGCCCCAGACACACACCAGGCATCTGCCCCTTCTACCACACACCTCTGCCTTTCTGCTTCTGAGCCTTTTCTGGGGCTGCACCCCTCCACCCCCACCTCTACCTGGATGCCCTCCCCCAAGGCCTCCCCTGCAAGGGGCACCTTCTCAGCTGCAGCAGGGTCACAGGTGAACGAACCTACATCCACACAGTCATGTCTCTGAGGTCTGCTCACCTACCAGACTGAGGGCTTCACAAGGGCAGGGGCACAGCCGTGTCGTCATGTGGCTCCAGGACAAAGCTGCCCAAACCCCTCAGCACTGCTGACGTTTGGGGCCAGGTAACTTGTGGGGGTGTGTCCTGTGCATCCCAGGATGTTAAGCAGTGTCCCGGGCCTCAACCCACTAGATGTCAGCACCCCCTCCCCTGGTGGAGGCAACCAAAAACATCTACAGACAGGGCCCCAGGCCCCCCGAGGGACGAAATCACTCCCACTTGAGAACCACTGCTCCAAGGCCTGCACCCCAACCTCTGCCCCCCGCCAAATGAGCAAATATACATTTCTCCCTACCCCACCACCCACCAACAGAACAGGTGATTTTTATTTTACCTCTTATCATGCATGCATGCATGCAAAGTGACTTCAGTCATGTCTGACTCTTTGCGATTCCACGGACTGTAGCCCACCAGCTCCTGTCTATGGGATTCTCCAGGCAGGAATACTGGAGTGAGTTCCCATGTCCTTCTCCAACCTCTTAGCATCATCACATGCAAATTTCATTTCCCACCATATCAGAAGCTTCCACAAGACAGGCCCACTTGAGCTCAGCTGTATATCAGTGCTGATCCGCGGTTACCATTTGCTGCAGGAATAACTCAAAGCATCACAGAGCACCTGAACAAAAGCCAACTCTGTTCCCACTTCGGCACCCTGCCCTAGGCTCCTGTGTTACTGTGCTTCAGCAGCTAAATGTCTGGGCCTCAGAGTCTCTGCCTCATTGTAACAATTCTTTGTCCCATGCTAGTGAGAGGCTTACAACTTCACATCTCCAAGGAGCTGTGGCCCTCAAGAAGAAATCTTTCAAGTGTTTGGTGTTTTTAAAAAATATTTATTTATTTATTTGGCTGCACTGGGTCTTGGCTGTGGCATTTGGGATCTCCTCTCTTCATGTCAGCATACAGGATCTTCATTTGTGGCATGTGGGAGCTAGCTCCCCGACCAGGGATCGAACCCAGGCCCCCTACACCGGAAGCTCAGAGCTCCAGCCACTGGACCACCAGGCAAGGCCCTCAGGTGGTTTTTAATTGACATATTCTGAGAACTATTATCACTAATAGGCAACATTTATTAAGCATTTTGCTGTGCCAACTGCAGCCAAGTGCTTTGTAGGCATCCTTTCATTCAGTCCTCTTAGAAAAGAAACTACGAAATTGGTACCATCATTTCTGTTACCTGATATATGAGGAAAGAGAGGCTCAGAGAGCTGGAGGAACCTGCCTAAGAACACCCAGAGGTGGTCTGGTGGCCTCCGTCAATTGAAGGTGTCAATCGAAGGTGTCAATCGGAAAATTCATTCAGCTTCAGTTCTCTTTTTAATTTACTTGCCTGCATTGGGTCTGCAGCTCATGGGGTCTCCCTTGTGTCACGTGGGATCTTTCATTGTGGCAGGCGGCTTAGTTACTCCAAAGCATGTGGGAGTTCAGTTCCCCAACCAGGGGTCCAACCCAAGTTCCCTGCATGACAAGGTGGCTCTTCACCACTGGGCTACCAGGGAAGTCCCTCAGCTTCAATTCTTGATACTGAAGTTACTTTCTGAAGTCTGAAGCCCACCTGGTGCCAGGCAGGGTTACAGCTTCCCACGTGGACAGGCCTCACCCTCTGGGCTCCTGAAGCAGACACCTGTCCCCAGGGCTCCTTGGAAGGTTCGACCCCGGAGGCTGTGGCTTGCCGGGGTGAGGGCTTGGGGGCGGGAGTTCGGAGGGCTACCACCTGCTTCCTGGGTGTCAGGCCTCTCAGGAAAGCCCTGGCTGCACTGCCCTCCCTCAGCAGGGAGCGGGTGCCGAGATTCTTCAGGGCAAGAATAAAAATGAACCATCTTCTAGCACCTTCTATGTATTTGTATGCATTAAACAGGCTCTGTCTGAAGAATTTTACCTGCATCAACTAATTCTCCCAACAAACCCATGAGGCGAGTGCTGACATACCCCCAACCCCCCGCCCCATTTCACCAATGAGCAAAGAAATAGTAAGCAGCAGGGCCACGATGCGAACCCAAGACACTGAACTCCGAAAGGCGGGTGCTTATCCGCACCGTATTAGAAGTGTCTTGAGTTGACAGCTGTGTTCCCCGCACTCCGGTCTGAGCGAGGTACTCACTATGTGATTTAGGAACAAATGCACGAAGAAATGAATGAGTCTGTGGTTACGCTGCCACCCGAGTCCACCCCACAGCACCAGGGCCAAGCCCCTTTGCAAGCAGAAACTCTGGCCGGAAAACTAATTCTCACCTGCCCCAACAGGTGACCAAGACCCACACGATCCATCCACCTCTACCTGGCTGGGGAAGAAACAGGCAGCAAACTCTCAGTTTCAGCCCACGTCACAGCAGGACTGGAGCGGTCACAGCGACCTCTTCCCACAAAGTCCTTCAGCGGGAGGAATAACGACTTGAGTCTCCGCACAGCAGGCTCCTGGGGCCGGGGACTGCGCCCATGCGAAGGTGGGGAGATGGAGCCCCCAGCAGGATGGTCACGCCTGGACTGGACCCTGGGCTTTCCAGAGGACAGAACATGCTGCATGCAGAGCTTGGACAGGAGGGGCAATGTGCTGGGGGGCGGGGGTGACTTTCCTGCAGCAGCAGCTGGAACTCAAACCCTGTCCTGACTCCAAACCCAGGGCTGTGCCACTGCTCAGCTGTGCTGCCCCGACCGGACCAGACGAGACCGAGGCATGGTCTCCAGGGAGGGGACCAAGTATGACAGAGTCTGTACACCTCACGTGGGACCCCTGTCTGGGGCCCATCCCGGCCCTGAGCGGCCCCAGTCCCCCACTGACCCCCACCTCCCTCTCCCCCACTGGATCTGCTCCCCTCCCGGGTCCCTGGGCCCCCTTCCTGAGCCCAGTCACCACGCGGAAACTGGATGACTGCTGTCCACCAGCCTGGAGCCTCTCAGCTCTGAGCCCTGCAAGCCCAGGGCCAAGAGGTGGGGACTTGGCAGGGAGGGGGTGTCTGCTGGGTGAGTGATGGTCGGCTGGTCCCATGGGAGCCCTGGTGCTTCTGGCCCATCCTCCTGTCCCTCCTGACCAAGTGCCCTTTCCCACGTTGCTCTTTCCTCCCCCCCACCCACCCCCACACACACTCTTCACACAGATTCGAGAACCAGCAGAGCAAAAGCTCTCCGCTGGCAGCCGAGACAGTCTGCGCCTCCGGCCGCTGGCACCCACCCTGGTGTCACATTCCAGTCTCGGATCCCGGTGACCCACCCAGGCACAGGGCACGCTCTGCCTCAGTCCCCAGGGAAACAGGATGAGCCAGTTCTTCCCACCCGCCCCATCCCCCCTCCCGGGGAGTAGCAGGGGCCCCTCACTTGTCTCCTCTATGGTCTGACAAACAGAATCCTCTGACCAGCACCCTGAGAGTCCCCAAGATCCCAATAGGACCCCCAAAACAACACTCCGCCCCCCCCAGCTCACCTTCTCGCCCACCCCTTCCTGCTCGGAAGGCTTCTGAGTGCTCTGTGCTCCCCCGCCTCGCCCATGGAGCTGATGGGGCTGCAGAGAGGAGGCAGCCAAGCCCTGGGCCTCGATGCCCCGGCCTCCTGGGGAGGACAGATACCGACAGAATTACCGCTAATTCCGTGATGAACGCTATGCTTCAGCTGTAGACAAAGGGGGATGACTCAGTTCTGCCGAGGAGGTCAGAGCAGGAGACAGGACGTCTGTTTTGGTCCCAGGAGGCAGGGAGAAAGGTGCAGGGAAACCCAGGTGGAAGGAACAGCTGGGGCCAACACAGCACAGAGGCAGCAATGTCAGGGCTGTCTCCGGGGAGGTGGGGGTGGCGGTCTGCTGTGGCAGAAGGGGAAGGGGCTTGAGTCGGGGCAGAGCTGGCGAAGGACAGGAGAGGCCCCCACCTGGGAAGGACTCCTGAGCAGACCTTTATTCAGAGGCAACAGGAACCCCAGGGCGACACTGCCATGGTGGAGAAAGGTCACCCTGTAGTGGGGCCCACACAGGAGGGGGCAGGATGGAGGCAGGGAGGCCCATGAAGGGGCTGGGCAAAAGCTAGACTCTCCCGTCACGGCCTTTATGAACCAAGTCCTCCCTCTTGGCCACAGGCTCCATCTGCTGCAGCCACCAAAGAACCACTGGTGTGCTCCCGCCGCCAGGATCGCCCCCTTCCCCACCTACCTGGGCTCCAAGTCCCCTCGGCCATGAAGCTTCACCTCCACAAAGCCCTCCACCTCTGGCCAAGTGAAGACACTCTCACCTCTGGACTTCATGCTCAGGCTATCTGTCCCACATCCTGAAACTGATTCATGTGGTCCCCATCTGCCCCTCCTCACAGGAAAAAGTCCCGCCAAAGATGCTCCTTCCCTCATTGTCCCCAGCACACCTGCCAGCTCTTCCATGGGAGGCCCTGCTTCCGGCCAAGACCTGGCAGGAGCTCCCACTTGTCCCTTTGGGTACCTCATGGGTCCCAACCCTGGGCTGTGACCTTGCAGGCAGGTGTATTCTGCTGCTAAGTCGCTTCAGTCGTGTCCGACTCTGTGCGACCTCATAGATGGCAGCCCACCAGGCTCCCCCGTCCCTGGGATTCTCCAGGCAAGGACACTGGAGTGGGTTGCCATTTCCTTCTCCAATGCATGAAAGTGAAAAGTGAAAAGGAAGTTGCTCAGTCATGTCCTACTCTTAGCGACCCCATGGACTGCAGCCTACCAGGCTCCTCCGTCCATGGGATTTTCCACACAAGAGTACTGGAGTGGGGTGCCATTGCCTTCTCCAATATTAAGCACAGGACTTCGAAACAGTGGGCCCTAGAAATACCTGGTGGGCCCGCAAGCCCAGGTGCCTCTCCCATGGGAACACTGCCAACCTGCAGGGCTCTACCTGGTCCTGCCTGCTGAACCACATGTTGGGGGCCGGGGGAGAGACATCCATGCACAGCCACATGTGACTATTAAAGCATGAGGTACAAACACAGATGGCCATGGAAAGGCAGTGGTGACAATAACGGTGTCAGGGCCAGCTGGCATTTATTGGGACAAACACTGTTCTCAGATTCATGGGGTTGCGTGGACTCATTAAAGCTTCACCATAATCCAGTGAGGCTGGAACTGTTATTAGCTTCATTGTACAGATGGGGACACTGAGGTACAGAGATAACCCATTCAATACGTGGTAAAGCCAGGAATCACCCAACACCTTGCCCTGGAGCACCCCCCCATGACCCCCGCATGACCCCAGGAAGGGAAAGGGGAGCTGAGAAGAGCACGAGGCATGGTCCAGATCGGGGTAAGAGGAAGCTCTGTGTTTGTGTGTGAGACATGTATGCACAAATGAACAGCAAACCACATTCAAAGTGTTAACTGGGGTTACTGGGGGCACTTATACCCTATATACCTCTGGGTTATTTGCATTTTTCACAATGAGAACAAATTCATGTGTCACCTGAGTAATTCAAAAAGAGAGACACTGTCAGGGCCTCAATTCATGTTTGTCGAGTGACTAGAAAGCAGACTCATTTTCTAGGCCTGTTTTTTCAAAATCTGGGAATGACCCATAATCAGATCGTGACATCAATTCAGGGGTCACAGAATGCTATTAAAAAAATTAAATAGACTAGAACAGAAAATATCAGACCAGGACACAAAACAGAGGAAAGAGCTCTTTCACTCGACTTTCGTTTCAGTTACACATAGTGGGCGTGAATGAAGCTGGGACCTGAAATGTGTTTCTTACTGCAGGTCACAGGTGAGGGCTTGGAACCCGCAGTCCAGACCCAAGAGTCTGAGGAATCAGCCCAGGCCCTGCTGCACAGGCCTCCTGGTCCAAAGTGGCAGAGTGGGTGACCTCCTTGTGTTTAGGAAGCTGTCAGGACGCCTGGCTGTTGGAAAGGTCACACTCAGCCCACTCTGGATCACCCGCAGACACACAATCCTGGAACCAAGGCTTCTGACTGTGAGGGGCTCCCCCAAACCACAATGTCTGTGTCCACTCCCTCCGGGTCACCCAAAAGGCCACTGCTCCTAAAGACTCACTCCTGGATGCTCCTGTTGGGGGGCGGGGTGGGAAACTAAAAGATTCCTTTCCAGTTTCCAGATGCGAAGCCACGTCCCAGGGAAGCCTCTGGAAACGCAGCCGTGTGGTCAGTCGGGAGGGGCCTCCACTGAGTCTGCAGCGAGGGCCGCTCCCACCCAGGGTGGGCCTGACCCCAGGCAGAGTCGGTCTGCATGGAGAATCTGGTGCGGGCAGAGAAGCAGAGCCCCCAGCCCGAGGCTCCCAGGGCGCTGGCGCCTCCACATCAGAGCTCGCCTAACTCACCCCGCCTCCCTTCCCAGGGCAGCAGACAACTAAAAAAAGATAAAATAAAAAGAAGTAATTCCCCTGCTTTGACGTCAGCTCGAGGTCTTAACAGCCCAGCAGCGGCATGAAACTGGATTGCAACCAGATGTAATGCCCTTGAATCCTCCACACGCCACTGCGTTGGAAGACAAATGGCAGGGGGGAGAGCGGGTGGAAGGAACCGTGCGGGTCCCGCGTGGGTCCCGGATCAGAGCCTGCGGAAACCCTGGGAAGCCCAGGCCCGGGTCGCCATTCAGGCGTGCTGCCTCCCCTCCCCCAGCCCCCCAGAAGCGCATTGTTACTCCGGATAGAGTCTTCATTCAGGGCCAGAGCCCCAGCGCCACCCCCGTCGGGGGCTCCCCGGATCAGGGCACGACTCGGGCCGCGCTCCGGCCCCGGGCGTGGATTTGAGGACGACCCAGAGCCCAGGAGGGGAAATCGCTCGCTGGGAAAACGGGCGCCCCAGGAAGCTGGGGCCGCCACGGCCTCGGGCCTGCGTGGTGTTTCGCTTCCCCTCCGCCCCTCCTGGGCGGCCCCCAGCAACCAAGGCTCCAAAGTCACCCCCGCGTCCTGCCACCCCCTCGCCCCCGCCGCGCTTGGCGACGCCGCCTTGAGCCCAGCCCTCGCGTCCTCCTCCGGGTCTCCTGTCTCCCAGGCGCCGGCCCAAGGACCTGGCCGGTGGTGCGCCGCCGTCCGTCAGGGGACTCGCGTGGCCGGAGCCCCCACCGTGACGTCACCCCGAAAGGCCCCTGCGCCCCGGGCCTGGCCGAGACGGAGCTCCCCGGCCTCCCGGGCTGCTTCCTGCCCGGTCGCGCGGCCTGCGCACAGGCCCGGGCGCCCCTGCCCGCGTCGGGGCACGGATGGGGGCTCCCCAGAGGGCCTCACACGCCGCCCCTCCCCATCACGGCCCTCGCTGCCCCGGCTCCCACGCCAGGGCCCCGATAGGCCCAGAGTCCCCCAGAGAAGTCGGCTCCCCGCCCCCCACCCGGACGCCCTCACAAAGCTCGCCTCCGGTCCCGGCGCGGCGCGAATGCCCCGGTCCCTACCCCGCGCTCGGCGTACCCCCGGGGACAAGCACGCGCACAGCCCTCGCACGCGCGACCCTCGATCCTCGCGCCCCCGCCTCGCACCAGCCCCGGCCCTCGTCCCGCGGCGCGGGGCGCCCCCACCCCGCCGCATCTCCTCAGACTGCCATCCGGTGACCTCGCGCCCTCCGCACACAAAGCGACTTCCCCGCGGCCCCGCGCCCCCGCCCCGGCCCTCGGTGCTCACCTCGGCGCGCGCTCACTCGGGGGCCCGGGGTCTCGCGCTGCGACTTCGCGGCCCGGAGGTCCAGGCGGCCATAGGGGTCGGGGCGCGGCGGCCCGGCCGGCCCGCGGCCAGGCAGGAAGGAAGGTGGGCCGCGGCGCCCCCTCCTCGCGCCAGCGCTCGGGCGGCGGACTAGGCGGCCTGCTCGGCGCGCTCTCGCCCGGCCGCGCCTCGCTCCGCGCCTCGCCTTCCGAGCGCAGCCGCGGGCGGGGGCGGCGCCCAGGGCGCAGGGACCAGGCCCTGGCCGCGCACCTCTGGCGTCGCAGGGCCGCGGGGAAATGCGGTCCCCTCCGCGCAGGAAGAGCGGGCGGCGGGCGGTGCGCGGGGGGGAGAAGGCGGCGAGAGCGAGAGGAGAAAAGTTCCCGGCCGCCTGGCCGCGCTCGCTCACCGCCCGGGCGCCAGGTGGGCCGTGCGCCCCGACAGCGCCCCCTGGCGGCCCGCGCCCGCTGCGGGCCTGGGGCGGGGGTTTGGACCGGGGGACCCCAGGGGCCCTCAAGGACGCGGGGGCCAGGGCCGGAACCTCGGACGAAGGACGTGGACTGGCACCGGCGCTCGGGTGCTCCGTGCTGCAGCCGGGTCCCGGGGCCAGGCCCCTGCCTTCACTCACCACGGCTCTCCCTGTGACGTCCTCTTCCCCGTCTGGGAAACGTTCCGACCTCTAAGCTAGGACGCCGCCGCGCAGAGCTCTCTTCACTCACTGGCACCTCGGAGGGCTCAGAGTGAGCAGAGACAAGTGGTCCCTGCCGTCCGGGTGCTGGCGGCCTGGTGGGCAGGGACAGAGCACGCGTGAAAAAGGCCGCTCCCAGGAGCAGTGAGGGCTACTCGGCGAAGTGAGAGGCAGGGGTTGCTTAGCTGGCTGTGAGCGGAAGGAGCCCGCCACGTGGAGCCTCAGGAGCAAGTGCAAAGGCCCTGAGGCAGGTGGGACGGGGCGGGGGTGGGGAGGCGGACAGGCGGTGGGCAGCAGAAGTCAGAGCCTTGGGGAGGACCAGGGTCTTCAGGGCTACCTGAGCCTAGTGGGGAATTCGGATGCAATCCTAGTGCCATTGGCAGAGCCAGGGCAGAGGGATGTTGAATGAATGGGTGAGTGAACCTATTGTGACCCTACAGACCCCCTGGCAGTCCCTGCCCCAGGCCTCCACTCACCCAGGTCAGGCAGAAAGTCTCCAGCCCCCATCCAGCCTCTGGGGTCTGCTGGTCCTGTGGTTGGAGGGCCATCAAAGCCTCAGGCTCCCAGGGGACTCAGCCTCCTCACCTGTAGGTAAGAACACATGGTGGGGAGGGTGCCCTTATGCTGTAGACTGTCCCCCTGTCTGCATGTCCTGTCATCTGATCCTGGCAGCCCCCTGACGGGCAGACCCACTCCTTTTGTTTACAGGAAGCTGAGGCACAGGGTCTCAAGCTAAGTTACAGGCAAGACCTGCACCCAGAGCCCTTCCCACCAGCTCAGCCACCCACTGCCCAGGGCAAGGGTAGGAGCCGGACAGAATCAGGATCAGACGATGGACACTGCAGTTTTCAGCACAGGTTCTGGGGGAGACAGACCCGATTTCTAAGTCTGGTTGCTCTGCGCCCAGCTGGGAGGGTTTGGAAAAAAAAAACAAGTTAACTTGCTAAGTGTCAGTTTCCTCATCTGTAAAATGGAGGCAATAGTAGCGCCTACTTCCTGGGGTTCCTGAGGACTAAAGGAGGTAGGTGTGTGGAGCATCAAGCCTGGAGCCTGGAGGCTGTGAATTCTGTTAGAAGTGCTTTCTGTCACAAGCTGGGGAGGGGAGGAGGTGTGGGGACAGGGCTTCCGTACACCCAGGGGCTCCTAGCCCCTGCCCTCCCTGCCCTCACCTGCCCAGGGAGAACCCAGGGCAGTAGGGAGCTCGGAGGAAGGTGAGAAGAGCGGTGTCCCAGGGGGAGGAGGGGATGGCGCAGTCCGGGCACTAGTCGCTGCCATTCTGAGAGCACCCGTCGTGCGCCAGGTGCCTTCTGTGGCTGTTTCCTTGGGCTGCTGTGACAAATGACCCACACATGTAGTGGCTTAAGACAACCCTAGTTTATTCTTTACAGCTCTGGAGGGCAGAAGTCCAGAATCAGCATCAATGGGCTGAAAGCAAGGTGTCAGAAGGGATGCACCCTGGAGGTTCCAGGAGGAACATCCCTTGCCTCTTCTTTTTTGTTAAAATTAATTTATTTATTTTAATTGGAGGCTAATTACTTTACAATATTGTAGTGGTTTTTTGCCATACATTGACATGAATCAGCCATGGGTGTACATGTGTTCCCCATCCTGAACCCCCCTCCCACCTCCCTCCCCATCTCGTCCCTCAGGGTCATCCCAGTGCACCAGCCCTGAGCACCCTGTCTTATGCATCGAACCTGGACTGGCGATATATTTCACATATGATAATATGCATGTTTCAGTGCTATTCTCCCTTGCCTCTTCTGCCTTCTGGAGGCCACCTGCTTGTCCTGCCCCCTCGGCGCCTGCCCTCCAGGAGCCAGAATACACAGGAAGTCATTGCTCCTGTTGCCACACCTCCTACTTCCTCTCCTGACTTTCTTGTCTCCTCTTACTCGAACTTGTGATTCCAGTGGGCCGTCTGGAAAATCCAGGAGACTCTCTCATCCTGAATTTAATGCATCCTTAATTTAATCACGTCTACAAGGACCCTCCAGGGCTTCCCTGGTGGCTCAATGGGTAAAGAATCTAACTGCAATGCAGGAGACACAGAAGATGCGGGTTCAATCCCTGGGTCAGGAAGATCCCCTGGAGGAGGGCATGGCAAGCCACTCCAGTATTCTTGGCTGGAGAATCCCATGGACAGAGGAGCCTGGGAGCCTATAGTCCCTGGGGTTGCAAAGAGTCAGACACGAGTGAAGCGGCTTAGCATACACGCATAAGGAACCTCCACCCACACACCCTTTTTGCCACACAGGTTCCAGGTATTGGGACCCGGATATCTTTGTGAGCCGGTGGTCAGCCTCACACTCCATGCATCCTCTCAATGCTTCCTCATGACAACTCATTTTACAGGTCAAAGAATTGCTCAGAGAGGTAAATCCCTCATCCAAGGTCAATAGCAGGTGAGTTTGTTCACCTCTCCCATGGATGTTAATTGAGTGCCCACTGTGGGTCAGACACTAGGTTAGGTTCTGGGTTGCCATATAAAAGACACCTGTGAAACATGTGCTCTGGAGCCCAGTTACAAAGTGTCATAAACTGAGGAATTCAGGGAAGGCTTAATTGAGGAAGTCAGGGAAGGCTTCCTGGAGGATGTGACCGCTCAGCTGAGATCTGGAAAGTGTTCCTTAGGTCTCTTCAGAAGGCTGGGCAGCCTAATTTAGAGAGGGGAGGCTTCTGAGCAGGGGAGGGCTCAGACTGCTGGGGGCACCATTAGAGGTCAGTCAGCAGAGCCAGCCCCCAGGGAGATTTCTGCTGAGAAGCTACTCATCATCCTTCATGGGATGCAGGTAGGAGGTAAGACAGGTGTGGACCCAACACAGACACACAGTAAAGACAGTGTTAGTACTAAGGTGTTGAACTTGCAGCTCCAAGGTGGGATCCAGGCTGCCAACTTGTTTTAATTGGAAGGTAGAGCAGTGTCTAAAGATTTGGAATTAAAATAACTTTAAGGAGTCTAACCACACCCACATTTAAATCACGAACTGCCCCCCAAGGCACTGGATTTGAGAAACCATCCCCTCTCCCCAGGGGTCTTAAGATTCAGTTCTTCAGTTCTGCCTTGGCCTCCAATTTCCCCTGGGTTTTCTCTTTGGTCAGAAGCATACAGTGACTCGTCTCGGGGGAGAGAGGTCCCCAAGGGCTGGGAGACAGGGAAGGGGGATCCACCTCCAGACAGAAGCCCAGACCCCGAGGGACTGGCCTGTCAGTGGCCTACCTCCACTTCCACCTCGGCCAGTCGGGTCATCCGTGGTTCAGGAGACCAAGCACAGGGAGGGGCAGCACCGGGCACGGGGCATGCAGAGTGGAGTGGCTGCAGGTGTGTCCGAGGGCCCCGCCTGAGTTCAGTGCCCAGCCAGCCACCTCCCCGGGGAGGACATGCTCCAGGGCTGCGGCGTGCCTACACCGGCATCGTCTCCACCTGTGCGGGGCGTGCCGTGGGCCGCCCTCGGTGAGGACGGAGCCGGCGTCTACGTGCCAGGCCCTGCGCACTGGGGTCTGCGAAGTCGAGGCTCACCTCCGTTTGGTAGAGGAGAAAACAGAGGCCTGGAGAGAGCAGGAAACCCTCAGTCACAGAGGAGCAAGGTAGAAGGCAGCCGGGACTGGCCCAGTTGCCCCGCACCCACAGCACAGCCTGGCTGCACCCCTAAAGGGGCGTGGCCTTGGGAGACTTCGCTCTGGGGCTCCTCCCCACCCGGTGAGTCAGGCCCTTGAGGCTACACCACCCCCACGAGGAAGGCGGGAGAGGAGGAGGCACCCCTCTGCCTGGGGACTTTGATGGTGAGCAGGGCAGGAGAGATCCCTGGGCCTCCCACCTCCAGCAGAGAGGTGAGGAGGAGGTGATAGCCCTGCTCGGCTATGCAGGGCTGGGAGGCTCTGCCAGTGCCCAGGACTCCCTGGGCCCCATCACACGCCCATTCACTCCCCCACTTAATGCACAGGCATGGAGCCACGCCCATTCCAGACTTCTCTCCAGGAATGACCCAACGTGGGCCCCACCCTCAAGATACCCAGAGTCTGGACCCGTGCTGGGGGCCTCATGAGCCCAAGAAAAAAAACGCTTTGACCGCAAATCCCCTGCCACTGGGAATGAGCATTTCTTAGTAACAGAAGAAAACTGTTCAGTTGGGATTTTATTTTGAAAAAAATGAAGCTATGAAAATACCTACATTTTATCTTCCAGCAAACAAAATTTAGGTTAATTTGCTAATTCTTAGATTAATGTACTAATTCTCAGAATGCAGAAAAGTTCATTGGAGGAGGAATGGTTTTCCCACAGAAATGCCCAGGGGTCTTTCCTTGGCCCTTCGAGCACTAACTACTCAAAGCACCCTGTGCACCGCATGCCTCTGAGTTCTGTGACATTCAACTCACTCTGGAGTACAGTGTTGTCCTTCAAGCTGGGTGTTCTCATTCTTCACACATTGCTGGTGGAGCAAGAAAGAGCCTCAGCTTGTCAGAGACTGTCTGCGGGATCCCTGAGTTCTCCAGCATCATCTCCCAGCAAGTTCAGAACATTCTACAGCTTCAGCAAGATGTGAAGACTTCCTTTGTCATCAACTTGTATATGTGACTTGGACAGAAAAGATCCTGAGGGCAGAGGCGAGGAGACCTGCTGAGCAGGACGGATGTTTGAGTGGGAACTGAGTTTATAAGTGGCCAGGACAGCAGCAGCAAATGTGGTCGTGTTTTCACAGCTTTTACATCCAATGTGGATAATACTCAGCTGCTGGGGCCCACTGTCAGAAAGAGTCGCATCAGCCCAGGACTGATCGCATCTAAGGAACGTCAGGGAAGATAAAGTTCCACCTTGGCTCAGCTGCTGCGGATCTCTGGGACAGAACCTTGGTCTAACTTACACACCTTGTCTCTTGGTGGTAATAACACCTTGATTTCTCGGGGGGAGCATTCCTTCACACTTTCTGCCCACGTGGTTCAGCCGGGGCTGACACTGCCTCTGGGATGCACTGATGCTCCTGTGATGCAGGTTTAACCAATCAGAGTGCTCTGTTTCCCAGGCCACAGTGGCAGGTTCAGGGATGGCCACATGACCCAAGCCTGCTGGCAGTTTTGCAGGGAGCATCGAGCCTCGCTAGAACCTCCAGGGAATGTGAAGCTGGATGGCTGTGGGCCTGAGGATAAAGCCAACATGTTGGAGAGCAGCGCTGAAACACACAGAAACACCAGCTGGGCACCTGCATCCAGCTATGCCTGAAGCTTGTGATACACCTGAAGCCAATATAGTTTACCTGTCTGCATAAACAGCCTAAGGTTTTGCCTGGAGAAAGAAAAATTGGGGTGAGGAAGGCAGGGGTCTGACATCCTCAAAGACCTGAGGGTTTCCCTGGCCATCTGTATTCACATGCACACTGATTTCCAGCAGGTGGAAGAACTCTTCACGAAGCAGGACCTTCCCATAGTGAGAAGTGTTCAAAGAGGGCTGTGCACTGGCTCAGTAGGGAGGGAGACCCCCTCCTCAGGGCTGTGCAGACAAGGAGCCTGTGGTGAAAGGGAATTAGGTTGGCTGCAAGGACCATGGTCCTGTCATTGGATGAGTATGGCCTGGGACCTCAGACCCGCTTTAGTGGACAGCTGGGGAGCATTAGTGACTCCCGTGCTAAACTGTAAAAATGTTTAGGATCGTCAAGAAGGTCCAAGAAGTGTTCGGTGATCACCACAGCATCCACCACTGTCAGCTCAAGAAATAAAACCTCACCTATGCAGCTGAGCTCCTGGTCACGGAGCCGCCTCCAGCTGGAAACTCTCACTGCATGTGCACCGGCCTAAGGGTGATGGAACCCACAGGTCTTTCCTAAACAGAGAGCGAGAACTGTCCTACCTTCAGGCTCTGCAGATTTTTTGTTTATTAACAGTGGTGAAAATAAAAGTGCTTGTTGTTATTGTTCATCGCTAAATCTTATCCAATTCTTTGCGATCCCATGGCTGCAGCACACCAGGCTTCCCTGTCCTTCATCATCTCCCAGTTTGCTCAGATTCGTGTCCATTGAACTGGTGATGCCATCCGACCATCTCGTCCTCCGCTGCCCTGGTCTCCATTTCCCATCAGTCTTTCCCAGTATCAGGGTTTTCGTGCTTAGCTGCTAATAGAACATGTAGTTTTCCTTTCTTCCTTTCTTCTTCCCTCTTCTCTCCCTCCCTCCCTCCCTTTCTTCTTTTTCCAAAAATGGTTTTATTTATTTATTTAATTTTGGCTGCAGTGGGTCTTCATTGAGGCATGCAAGCTTCTCTAGTTGTGGTGTGTGGGCGTCTCTCATTGCAGAGCCTGGGCTCTAGAATGCACAGGCTCAGTAGCTACAGTGCTCAAGCTTAGTTGCCCTGTGGCATGTGGGATCTTCGTTCCCCAACCAGGGATCGAACCCATTTCTTTGCACTGGAAGGCAGACTCTTAACCACTGGACCACCAGGGAGTCCTTCTTTCTTTCTTCCTCCCTCCCTTCCTCCTTTCTTTCTGGTAATAAAAAACTATTACAAAAGCAGTCCTCAAACCCTTTTTTAATCTAGTTAACATAAAAACTATTCCACCCCCCAGGCCCTGGCCCCCTTGCACCCCTGCTCCGTGTCTGGGCTCTGTCTCCCCTCCCCACCCCACTGCCCGGTGTGGACAGTCACAGTGTCAGGGCTGAGACTGAGATGAGCCTCCCCACTCCTTGGCACGTCCCCAGGTGTGTGAGTGGTGTGGGCTCTGCTCTGGCATTAGAGGTAATGATGGTCATCCGGGCAAGTTGACCCAATCTCCCCCTACCCCTCCCTGCTCATCCGCCTCATCCAGGTGGTCATGAAATCCTGTCAGTTCCACCCTCTGCTCACCCCGGGCTCACAGCCTCTGTAACTTATTTCCTGTTTCAACACCCTGTCTACCCTTCTTACCGTGGCCTTATTCCTTCCACTGTGTTTGTCCCTGGCTTGCAAGGGCCCCCATACTCCAGGGCTGACCCATTCACATCCTTCCCTGCTCGTCCCTCTTGGGTGCCTTACAGGTCCCTCCATGGCCTTGTCTCCCTATTTTCCGAGCATACCCCCTGCTGTTACCTCTGCCAGAGACACCCTTCCCTCTTTGTCCTGTCTGGCTGCTCCCTCCACACCCTTCCAGGCTCAGATCAAGAGTGGACTCCTCCAGGAAGCCTCCGAGACCCCCGCCAGTCCCCTCGGTTGTCCTGTGACCTTCCCGGTGATCAGTACCCTTTGCGAGTCTCTCTGGCTCCAGGTGGTGAGTTACTTGAGAGCAGGACTGCTCTCCTCCTTAGGGCTGGGCAGACCATTTTTTGCACAATCCTTTTAAAAACAATACTTCTTGCTTTTTTAAGCTCTTTGCACCTACCAGCTCCTGTAAGCCTCCCAGGAGTACAGGGAGGGTGGAAGAGTGTGTTGGTTCACGTAAATTCAGGGGCACTGGGTGGGTTTGTGCCTCTCCCATGCCTGGCGTGACCCGTGACCACTGACCTGCCGCCCTAGGACTGCATTGATTGGCTCCTGCGGTCCTGGAGGTCAGCAGTCCAGCTCAGCACCACCGGGCTGACATCAGGATGCCAGCTCCTGCAGCTCCAGGGCACGGCCGTGTCTCCCATCAGGTTCTGGGACCGCCTGCCTCCCTCGGCTCGTGCCCGCACCCCACCTCCCTGCCTCTGTCATCGTCCCTCCTCCTGCCTGTGTCAGTCCTCCCCAGCTTCTTTCTGAAAGGACACTTGTGATGACATTCAAGGCCCACCCAGCTAAGGCAGGACCCTCCCGCATCTGAAGACCTTCCCTTGGTCACACCTGCAGGGCCCCTTCTGCCCTCTGCCGTCACACACACAGGTTCGGGGCTGGAGCGTGGGTATCTTTGGGCCATTATCCAGCGGCCGCAGGAGCACCCCTGCGCACAGAGCTGAGACACCCCCTCACCCCCCAGTCTGGCTCCAGTCTCTGGTCTGTGTGTATCACTTCCCGTCCTGAAGGTTTGCAGCCTGGCTGACCACACGGGGCTGGGCAGTCCAGGAGGAAGGAGGAAGAAAGCCCCCGGCCTGCAGGTAGGAAGAAACCCCATGCGGCCCTGTGGGTGGAGCGGGGGCACCAGTTACATGGACCTGGTGGGGCATCCCTCTCCAGGGCGAGCCACACAGAGGCGGTGACCAGGTAGCCTTCACGGAGGGCGGGGCACACCTGTCCCTTCCACCTCCTCCCGCCCCACACCTGGTGGTCAGCAGGTGCTGGACGATGGTTCTTCCAGAGGATGCACTGTTTAGAACATGTTGGGCAGAGGGCCGGACGGTTTCCCCCGTCTCCCACTTAGATCTCACAAGTATGATCTCTCATGTACCCATTCTATGGGCATGCAGATTGAGGCCTGTCTGCTGTGGTTGGTGTTTCTTGACCAAGCCTGTGCTCCCTGCCTTACATGTCCAGGCTCCAGGGTGCCCACATTACCCTGTAGGGACATACTGTCCCCCGTCTGATCTTGCAGAGGGGAAACTGAGCTTAGTGATCAGAGAAGTGTCACAGACACGGAGGCCAGTGCCTGGCACGGGGATGGGGCCAAGCTGGCCTCAAGAGCTGCACTTTGGTGTGGAAGCAGAGGGCCCCAAGGTCCAGGGTGGCTGGACCTGAGGGCGCGAGGGCCACTCCCTCTCAGGCCCACAGAATGGCAATGCTGCAGCCACCAGGCTGTGTGCAGCCACCAGACAGCAGCGCCAGCTCCGTGGGAAGGGGAAAGGGGACTGGGGGCGTCAGGGGAGGAAGTGGAAGAGGGGGCAGGGAGGGGGGAAGGGAGTGGGAAGTGAGGGGACGGGGGGGGGGGGGCCAGGAGGGTCGCCATAGTAATGGGAGCCAGCTCTGCTCTCAGGCCGGCCTGCCCCTGGGGAAGGAGATAAAACGTTTTCTATCGATTTCTGTCTGGAAAGTCATTGGTGATAAGCTCTTCCGGTGGAGACTGGAGGCCCGGCTGCTGGGAGCGTGCAGGGCAGAGGCACAGCCTGGACGCTTGGGTGGGGAGGTGACCAAGCCAGCAGGGCAGGCTGGGCGGGGAGCCACCTGCTGGGCCTTGGTCTCCCCTCCCGCCCGACGAAGCCCCCACACCTGGGTGGCCTGACTCCCTTCTCCGGCTGTGGTGGGAGAGGAGAGGCCAGGGACTTGGCGCGTGATGGACGGTGGAGCCATGCACCTGTGCCGTCTCCGGGACTGTCCGCCTGTGTCTGCAGCTTCTTGTGCTCCACCGAGGTCATCCTGGAGGAGGCGGCTGGCTACCCCCTGGCCTCGGACCAGAGGCCACAGGACCTCAACACCCTGACGTTTGCTGAGGGCTCTGGAGGAGGGGGAAGCCCCCAGTGCAGGGCTGAGCCCATTCACGTGTGTGCATGTGTGTGCACATGCTGGGGTGTGGGGCACAGGTGTGCAGCACTCCCATGCAGAGCAGGTGTGTACACCTGGCACAGACCTGGAGGGAAACCCAGGTGTGCCAGAAACAGCCTGCTTCCTTCCTATCCTTAAACCGACTTCAGTCTTGTGCTGAGACCGCCTCTAGCTGCCTGGCAGGAAATTGGATCTCAGCAGGTGTCCCCTCCAGGTAAGAGAAGGTGTCAAGGCCACTCTGAGTGCGGCCACCTTGCCTGGCAGGGCCGCAGGCCAGCACAGGTGACCACCTTTTCCTGGCTGGCAGAGACACCAGCAAAATGGCCCGAGGAAGGAAATGCCCAGCAGCCTGCCTGGGGGAGTGGGGGAGGGGTGGATAAAGCGCAGACAGAACTAGGAGGAGACCCTGACTGAAGTCTGGAGCCCTGGAAGCTGCTGCTCAGAGCGATGTCAGCAGCCACTAATTAAAGGAAATAAAAAATGTTTTCTGTGGTTCCCAGTCACAACAGCCACAGCTCAGGTTTACGCTACTGCTGTCCAGCACAACACAAGAACCACACTCATGAATTAAGTGACCTGCCCATTCTACAGATGGGAAAGTTGAGACCAGACACAGCTCCAAGCCACTGGGACCTTCAGCTCCCCAAGGCTCCATCTGAAGTATCCCCAGGGCGGCCTGGCAGAATGGCCCTGGTCACCCCTGGAAGGATGTAGGCTTTGGGACAGTGATCCTGCCCCTGTGGGAGGAGGACACCCGACTCTGGCTGGCCCGACTCTGGCTGGCCCGACTCTGGCTGGCTGAGTGGCCCTGAGGCTCCAGCCTTGCCTCAGGCTCGGCACCTCACTTCTCATTGGCTCAGTTTCCCTTCCAGGTGATGGAGCTGGATCTAACTATTCCTGAAGTTGGTTTCTTTCCAGTTATGCTCACCAAATAATTTTTTTTGTCATCTCGCAACTCAAAGACTAATTCGAGGCCATCTCATCCAACCCCTTTCCTCCAGTGCCTAATCCTTTTCCATAGCAACTCTGACAACTTCTGTTTGAACGCCACTCATAATGGGGAGCTCACTACCTTGCAAAGGGTGGCCAGGTTGCTTGCTGCTGGAGAATCCATGCTGGCTGAGATGAGGCCCAGGGCAGTGGTCCAGTTTTCAGCCCTGCTGACTAACTGCTGTGTGACCCTGAGCAAGAGACTTTCCATCTCTGGGCCTCAGCTCATCACCTGTGGCATGGGCTCCCTGGCAGTGCTCATCTGAAGGACAGTGAGGAGTCAGGGAGAGCACACGTGTGAAGTGCTGGGTCCACGCTGCGCCTGGCACAGATCTTGGGGAGTGGGCGTCTTGCCCCGGAAGTGGATGAACAAGTGCAGTTTCCACATGTCTGAGAGGCCATCTTGTCCCCAGGAAAGGCTGGCGCCAGGCTGTGGAGAGCCTGGGACCATTGCCACAGCCCTGACATGCACTGCTCAAGTCCTTCCTGGCTGCTGTTCACACCCAAGCTGGTGCTATCCGTTGTCATGGTGACGGAAGCCCATGCAGTCCTGGGCTGTCAGTCACCCAGGCCTGTGCTTGGGAGGCAGGCATGCGTGGTTTGTGTGCACATGTGTATGAGTGTGTGAACAGATGTCTGCGTGAGGCTGTGAGTGTGTACCCATCATGACATGTGGGCAGCAGGCGTGCGTTGTGTGTTTCTGGGTCTCTGGCCGGAGGCGGTGTGGACAAGCGGCAGCCCAGGTGTCTGATCACGGCCGTTGTGGTCACCCCTCCCCTTCTGAGCCGCAGTTTCCTCTGTGGACATAGCACGTTGTGAAAGACAGTCTCACTCGCTATTTCACATTTCATTCAGCATGTGTGTATTGAGGGCTGACTCTGCATCAGGCCCTGAGGACTCAGTGATCTCAGGTCCTCTCCTGGGCATCTTCAGTCCAAGGAGAGGTGGACAGACCAAGTCAGCTAATGAGTGCCCAGTGTGATGGGGGTGGTGGGGGCAGGGCTGCCAGCAGTGGCCTGAGGATGGAGGGACAGGCAAGCAGAGGGAACAGCAAGTGCAAAGGCCCTGAGGCGGGGCTGCTGTACTGGAGCATCATGGGCTCCAGCCTGAGGGGCTGCCAGGTCACAGGTGGTGATGGGAGTAGGGAGAGCGACCAGGGCTGTCCACAGGACTGGGCAGGCCAGGGCTTGGATGCCAGGCAGGGAGAAGGGATTTAGTCCAGGCTAAAGAAGCCTGGACAGCTCTTCACTTTGGAATGGCCCAGTGAGCCTGGGGACTGGTGTGGAAGACGAACGGCAAGGCGGGGTGGGCAAGAGGTGAGTGACAAAAGGTGTTGGTGGCAGACAGTTCTCCTCCCCTCCTGCCCAGAGTGACTCTGCTCAGACCCCTCTGCACACTCTGCTCTCCTAGGTGAAGTCAGAACCCTCCCAACTCGGTGAGAAGACGAATAACCCAGCTGAGACGAGCAAAGGTCCAGGTAGATGGCTTCCCAAAGAAGAGGTTCAGTGGGAACCATGCCTACAACAGCTGCCAACACGGCCACGAGGGAAAACGGGTAACACCAAGTTCCGGTGAGGATCCAGGGCTCGGATGGCGGGGGTGCTCACACGTGGCTGCGGGAACGTGAAATGTGCAGTCACTCTGAAGAACAGTCTGGCAGCTCCTTATACAGTTAAATATACACTCCCCATACGATCCAGCCTTTCCACTCCTAGGTGTTTACCCAAGAGAAATGAAAACATATGTCCGCACATATGCTCGTGGCAGTTTTACTCATAATTGCCCCAAACTGAAAACAACCCAAATGTTCATCAACTGGTGAATGGACGCGCCAAACGTGACACATCCATACAATGAAATATTATTCAGCGATAAAAAGGGATGAACTGCGGTACAGACAGAGCTGTCCCTGAGCTGGGAGCACACTATGCCAGGTGGAAGGAGCCAGATCTCGAGGCTGGAGACTGTGGGATTCTATTCACGTGATGTTCTGGGTGAATGGAGATGCCAGGGACAGAGAACGAGACAGGGCCTGGGCGTGGGGGAAGGCCAATCTGTAACGCAGGAGACCCAGGTTCCATCCCTGGGTTGGGAAGATCCCCCAGAGGAGGGCATGGCAACTCACTCCAGTATTCTTGGCTGGAGAATCCCCATGGTCAGAGGAGCTTGGCAGGCTATAGTCCATGGGGCTGCAGAGTCAGACACAGCTGAGCAACTAAGCGCAGCACACACTAACACCCGGTGAATTTAACTGTATGTCATTACACTGTACGGATCTGGTCACAAAGGCTGATGCTGACCACTTCCTACCATTTGCTAGAGCCAGGAGGAGGTCCAGAGGCACAAGCTTGGCTGCCAGGGCCTCAATCTGGCTCCGCAAGCAGAGCCATTTCTCAGTAAATGTTTGATCAACTGCTTAGGAAATAATTCCCTCCTCAAACTGAGGGTCCTTGCTCTCAACACCTGAGGATCAGCTGATCAACCGATCAAACAGGTTGGGTGTGCCGAGGAGTCGTGTGTGTGTGAGTGCACGAGTGTGCATGAGGCAGTGTTCCATGTGGACCAGCAGACTGCGGCATGTGGCCGTCACAGGGGCCCTGGCTCACTCCCTGCACCAGGCAAGGTGGCGTGGATGCCCCACTTTCTTTGATGTCAGGGTGGCAGGAGACTGGCTCTGGTCAACGAAACGTGAACAGAAGTGGGGACACCGTCTTCAGGAAGCAGCTTCAAGACCAGGATTGCAGTTCCCTTCTCCCTCTGCCCAGAGCTGCCCGCCCTCACCAGGACAGAGCCCCATCAGCCTGGGCCCTGGGGTGACTCTGATGAGGGTTGTCTCCCAGCCCCTCGGGTCAGACGTGCACCCTGAGAAGTCATCTCCTTTTCCTCCTTTCTGCCTGTCTCATCCTCTTGACAGTGCCTTTCACAGAGCAGAGGTTTTAAATTTCAGCGAGGCCCAACTCATCAATTCTTTCTCTGATTGACCATGACTTGGAGATGTATTTAAAAAGTCATTGTTCAGGACTTCCCAAGCAGTCCAGTGGTTAAGATTCCATGCTTTCACTGCAAGAGGTGAGGGTTCTATCCCTGGTCGGGAAACGAAGATCCTACATGCCTCCCAGTGCAGCAAAAAAACAAAAAAAGTCATTGCTCAATCTTTGATCTTTTAAGGCTTAAAAGTCACTGAGATCTCGGGGCTGCCTGCTATCACAGCACAGCCTCACCTGTCCTAACTAACACAGCAATTAGAACTGAATTGTCAAACTGTCATCTGGCTCACAGAGTCAGGCTACAGAATGGACTGTCCAGCTCTGCTATGACTGGGACAGTGGGGAACCAGGGACCCTCTTGCCACTACAGCAGCCCCCCAACACTCGCAAGCCTGGACCCTGGAGGCTGGGTGGCAGCAGCGGCAGCAGCAAACGCCTAAGGCGGGAAGAAGCCCCTTGCTCACTCTCCTTTCTGGTCTTGGGGGTCAGCACACTGTATGGTCGGGCCAATTTCTAATCTGGAACCTAGCTACATGGGATCAGGAGCAGGGTCCCAGCTTCTGCCTCTGTCCAGGGAGGCAGAGAAGGAGGCAGGAATGGTGCCGAGGGCCCCTTGACTCTGGTCCACTGTGGGGGTGGGGAGGAGGGTACCGCTGCCAACAGAAGAGGCAGAGAATGAGGCTGGGGGTGACTGGTGGGAGGGAAGAAAAGCCTGAGTGGGCAGGGGGCAAAAGTAAGAGGGAGCCAAGAGGAAGGGCAGGCTGAGGGTTGGCTCTGGAGAGGGAGGCAAACTGGGGAGAGGTGGGGGTTGGGAGATGATCCTGGCTGTGGAGGTTCAGCAGTGCCCACTCCCCCAAATTCATGTTCCCCTGGTCCCCCAGATGTGACCTCCTGTGGAAATGGGGTCTTTGCAGCTGTAATCAAGTAAGGATCTCAAGGTGAAATCACCATGGATTTAGGCGTGAATCCAATGGCTGGGGTCCTCAGAAGGGGAAGAGGGGACACAGAGACACGTGGAAGGTGATGGTCACCATCATTCCCGGTCAGTCAGCGACCCCAGGGAGCAGGGACCACCTGCCTGCATGACAGGATGAGAGGACACTGAAGACTTCCTCCAGCGTCCTGGCTTCCTGGGCCTGGGGATTCCTGAAAGGGAACAGAACCAAGTCCAGATTGAGGGTTAGGGACCACGACACAGCCCAGCAGTCCCAGAGATGCTGTATCCACGACACAGCCCAGCAGTCCCAGAGATGCTGTATCCACCTGCTGGCTACTCACAGGTTTGCTGACCTGCCTGTGGCTGATTCTCCACACCGGGCCTCTGGAAGTGAAAGCAGGAAGGACCCTGGGCATCACTGGGCTGGCCAAGCACGTGGCTGCCTCTGTATCTCGTCAGTGACACGCCTGCTGGTCGTCAGCACTGAGGCAGGGAGAGGGCTGTACGGGGCCCACTAGTCAGAGGCACCCTGAGCTTGAAGGGCCTACCCAGACTGGGACCTTGGGTGGTGTCCGCGAGGGGCAGAACCCCAGGAAGCATCGTCAGGAAGAAAGTAAAGAGGAACCAACCAGACAGTGTTGGTGACCAGGGCGAGGCGAGGGCAGTGGGGACCGTCCCCCCACCCGCCACCGCCACCGCCACCCAGCGGCCAGTGCCGGTCATGCTCCCACTGTCCACCAGGTGGCGCTGCTCCCCTGGCGATGACTCCCTCCGTCAGTTTCCAAAGCGCTGTTGACGCCCGGGTTCCACCTGCAGCCCTTATGTCTGCTCTCCCAGGCTTAGCTCACCTTCTAGTGGAGGAGGCTTGGCAACCAGCCCAGGGCGAGCCGCCAGGAGGCTGCAGAGCCGGGAACTGGGCCCGCCCGCCTGGACGCTGAGCTTTGGCGCTGCCTGGGGCTCAGGATCTGATGCTGAGCGCCTGGCCAGCATACCCCGCCAGCGTCAGCTTGCTCCCAGCGCTTCTGGGGGCGGCAGCCACCTCCCACAGAAGTCACTGCTCTGGAACCCTCATCTTGGAGTCTGCCTCCAAGGACACCCAGCCTGAGCCCCATGTGGGCCAGGGCAATTGCAATGTGGCCCGGTGAGGGGTAGGGAATGGGGGGGGGGCTGCAGCAGCTGCAGGACAAGCACCTGGTGTTGATCTGGGGACAGAGGTGGACACGGCCCAATGGCTCACCTGCCCGGGCAGTCTCTAGTCACAGCCAAGGGGGCCGATGGTGGTAGTGCAAGGACCCTAGGGCGTGATCCTCTCGGCACCTCATGGCATAGCCCAGTCCTCCTGCCTGTGATATAACCAGGGCTGCCCCTCTGCCTCTTGCAAACCTGGCCCCCAGATCCTCACCTGGGCCACCCCCAGGTGTGAGTGAGCAGATATGCTTACTTTCTAGTCAATACACATCCCACAGAAAGGACCTGAGAGTGGACAGCCCACCTCCCGGTGAGCACTGTGCGTGTCCGCCTCCTCCCAGCCATAGAGGTGTGTTTAAACACTTCTTTTGTTTCTGTGAGGTCAGCCCAGAGCTGGAGCTTGTCATCAGGGTGGTTTGGAGGGGTCAGCTGTGGAGTGGGTGATAACAGCACAGCGATGGGTGGGAAGGAACTGGTCAGGCTCATAAACCAGCCACTGGGTGTTGTGCTCACATGTCACCTGGACCACTATCTCAACAATCACACGAGGAGGGAAATCCTACCACCACTGAATCGATGCGGAAACTGAGGCTTAGGGGGATTTGTTCCGGTCACACAGCTCAAGGGCTCACTTCCTGCCAGCCCTGTTCTGAGCACTTCACCTGTGTTGATACTAATACATAGTTTTCCCAGTGAGCCTAGGAGGTAGGTAGTGCTATCATCCCATTTTATAGATGAGGATACTGAGGCACAGGGCTCATGTACAGCCAGGGAACAACAAGCTGGGGGAACCACAGAGCTCACATCTTCACCCTGACAGCCGTGGTGTCCGATCTGTGGATCAGGGAGACGACAGAGCTTCCTGAGCTGGCTGAAGGGCCCAGTGAGGCCCTGGTACCTGGATGAACCTATGTCAGCACCTGGCACACAGTAGGTGCCCTGCCCCCAGCCGCTGTCTTTACCCTGGACTCGTCCCCAACTCCTCTCTCTGCTCCTCATATTTGTCTAAATGTTGTCTGCCTGGGAGCATGTCCTCCCGCCTCTGGCTATTTTTAGGTCCGTTTCTTTAGAATTCTAGATTCTACATGTAAGCCCCACAGTTATTTGTGGCGAGATGTGACAGCTGCTCAGATGGAGTAACTGGGAATGCTGTGTTTATTCTGCAGAATCCACTGACCCAGCCTTTGCTGGGCAGTGACTCACGGACCATCCTTCCTTCTCCTGGGGCGCAGTGCAGCGTCGCCGAGTGACTGGATGATCTCTGCTGGGAGAGGCCTCCTGGACAGGTGTCGAGGATACACTGAAGGCTTCCTGGGAAGATGCACAGGACGGAGCTGCAGGTGGACAGGGGAGGGTAGGCACAGGAGCCATGGGCTCTCCCCTGACTTACCCCCACAGAGCCTCGGGCCTGGGAGGAGCAAGCGTGAGGGAGAAGCGGACTTTTCAGTAGCAGCCCCAACTATAGGACTGGAAATTGAGGCGGACACCATTGGTCTCATTCCTAACACCTATTCCTTTTGACTAGTTTTTGATACAGTGCTCTAAGCCAATCATGATCATTTTGTCATCAAATTTCCCAGTTTTTAATGCTGGTCGTGTGACCCAGTTCTGGCCCATCAGTCCTAAAGTGACAGTATGCTGGAGACATTTCTGGGAAAGCATTTGCTTACCTGATGAAAAGAGGTGCAGCTACTGCAGCCCTTGACCTTTCCTTTACCTTTGGCTTGCCTGGAACCCAGGTGTGATGACTAGAGTTATGGCAGCCATCTTGTGACTGTGAAGTCAAAGCATAAGGCTGAGAGGTCAATTGTATTAGGGATAGTGGAGTCAAGATGCCTATGCTAGCAACTGCCTATTTCTGGTTGTGTTAATGGGGATAAAAGAACTTCCTACCCATTTGTTTGCTTCTGTTGGTTGTAATTTGGTGCTTTGCAGTTAAATGTGTTCCTCCTAACTGATACAGACATGAAGGCCAGGTGGGCAGCTGTGAGGCCCATCCATGCTCAGAGGTCCACAAACAGCTCCTGGGATGGCCCTGGGCTAAGGCCTCTGCTGGACTTTGGTGAGGTGGGGTGATTCAGACCCACCTAGACTTACCCCTCAGGGTGTCATGGGCCACCAAAAGAGGCAACAAGTTGTGTAACTGATCTGAACTGCTCCCAGTTCTCAGGGGGCAGGAAATCCCTTTTCTTTAGGAAATCAGATTTAACTCTACCTTCGTGCTCATGTGCCAGGGTTGGAAGACCTGCACAAGAGCGTGATGGGGGTGGGGTTCTTAGGGTCAAAGGGGCCCTAAAGCTTCAGCTGTAAAAGCCCGGGGACCTGGCCCTGCACACCTGAGGCCTATGCAGATCCAGGAATGTCTGGGTCCAGGTCTGGGCCTGGTTTACACCAGCATCTCAGGGGCTCCCTGCGTGGACGGGAGCAGAGGGCAGGAAGCCACACAGGGTTGCCCTGGGCAGGCCTGCATTGGCCAGACAGAAGGCAAGTGGGTACCACCTCCTCCTGCTCCTGCTGGAAGGCGATCACGTGCCCCCGCCCCTGAGCCCCTGTGCCCTGGATGCACCTGCATCTCCCAGTGAGCGCCCACAGGACCCAGGACTGCCCTTGCCCTACCCCTACCTGGATGGACATCTGCCCGCGTTGGAAATTTCCTCGACCCCCTGGCTCTGGGCCTGGACCCCGCGTTGTAGGAGGCTGAGCAGCATCCCAGCCTCACCGGTGTCCATGGCACCTCCCAGCTGTGGCAACCACGGATGTCTCCAGATGGTGCCCAGTGTCCCCTGATGGAGAAGCCTGGACTTGCAGAGGGTGGAATTTTGGAGAGAGAAGGCAGCTGCCTCCTCCTCCCTGGTAGGGGTGCAAGGCGGGGGGTCAGGTCTAGGGTACTCTCCCTGCGCCTGCAACAGGAGAAGGAACGTCAGGATGGCAGTTCATTTCCCAGAAAGTCATAGAAAACACAGTAACTGAGTGAGATCGGCATTGTGATGGGGTCTCCAAAGGACTGGAGGTGTCTCAAAGGCAGAGCCAAGGGCTCAGCTCCCTGGCCCTTTGTCCACTGTGTCCTAGGCCCTCGCATACAGTAGGTGCTCAGAAAACTGAATGAACCAATAAATGAAGGAGGCCACTCATGGCGGATCGCCTGTGCCGCCCTGGGAGGCCTGGGTTTCTGTCTGAGCAGTCCAGAGCCACTGCAGGGCTCTGAACAAGGGCCACCTGCTGTCGGCGGAGGATGCTTTGGAAATGGGGGAGGGAGGCTGGAGAGGCCAGCCGCCTCCATTGTGCAGGTGGGAGGTGATGAGACCTGAGTCCCAGAGGAACAGTTTCAGGAGGTGAGGACTGATTCCTTGTGGTGGTGTTGGGGGGCGGGGAGGAGCAGAGGTCGCTGGGTGGGGGACCAGGGAGTAGAGAGGGCTGGGGGCGAGGTGCTGGAAGATACCACTCTACCCCAGGTGAGGAGCTCGGCAGGTGGAAAAAGTCTGGAAAAGAAATCTAATGAGAAATGGAAAATCACGAGTTAGTCATGTGTAGTGACTGGCAAAAAAGAAGCCACTGTAGCTATTTCTGTGTTCATAGGAAGCGGCAGCAGCACTGATGCTTAGAGGAAGGGCAGCTCTTGGCTGGGAAACACTTTCAAGAGCCCCGGATTGGGTGGAAGACCATGGGTTTTCCTGGAAGCAACCTCCCAGGGGAAGGATTGATGCTGGAGCTGAAACTCCAATACTTTGGCCACCTGATGAGAAGAACTGACTCATTGGAAAAGACTCTGATGCTGGAAAAGTTTGCAGGCAGGAGGAGAAGGGAACGACAGGATTAGATGGTTGGATAGCATCACCAACTCGATGGACATGAGTTTGAGCAAGCTCCAAGAGTTGGTGATGGACAGGAAAGCCTGGTGTGCTTCAGTCCATGGGGTCACAAAGAGTGGGACACAACTGAGCAACTGAACTGAACTGAACTGAACCTCCCAGGGGAAGCTGTGCTCTATCCTCCCTGGATATGGGGGAGAAGGGCAGCCTGCACAGCAGGGGCTCGTGTCCGGCGATGGAAGCTGAGATGTCCTGCCTTCTGCTTTAAAGACTCCGATGTGTGATGACCCCTTACCTTGGAACTCAATAATAGGAAGGCAATAACTCAGTTAAAAATGGGCAAAGGAGCTGAAAAGACGTGTCTGCAGAGCTCAGAGCTTTCTTTAGACATCAGGGAAAGGCAAACCAAAACCACACTGAGGCACTACCTCACCCCTGTGAGAATGGCAGTCATTACAAAACCAGGGAGCCGGCATGGAAGATGTGGAGAAACTGGAACCCTTGAGTGCTGTGGCTAGGAACGTGAAGTGGTTCAGCTGCTGCAGAAAATGGTCTGGAAGTCCCTCAAAGAGCTAAATACAGAGTTGCTGCGTGACTCAGCAATTTCCTTGCTGGAGCACATCCAGGAGAAATAAGTGTCTGTTAGAAAACACCTGTGCATGAATGTCCACAGCAGCCCTGCTCACAGCCACCAGAAGGTAGAAGCAGCCCTGGCATCCATCAGCAGGTGATCAGAAATGTGTGTCCAGCCGCACGGTTGGATGTCTGTCATTCAGCTGTGAAAAGGACTGAAGTACAGACACCCGCCACCATGGGCGTGAAGCTCACAAACATCACACTCAGTGGAAGAAGCCAGACATAAAAGGTCACCTGTTGCCTGGTGCTGTTTGTATGAAACTTCCAGGACAGGCAAACCCCTGGAGACAGAATATAGATCAGAGGTTGCAGGGGTAGAAGCAGGATGGGGAGTGACTGCCAATGGCTTCTGGCTTCCCTGAAGATGCCAGGGATGTTCTGAAAAGAGAGGTGATGACGGTCACACAACACCATGAAGGTGGTACTGCTCCTGCTGCCAAGTCGCTTCAGTCGTGTCCGACTCTGTGCGACCCCATAGATGGCAGCCCACTAGGCTCCGCTGTCCCTGGGATTCTCCAGACAAGAACACTGGAGTGGGGTGCCATTTCCTTCTCCAATGCATGAAAGTGAAAAAGTGAAAGGGAAGTTGCTCAGTTGTGTCCGACTCTCAGCAACCCCATGGACTGCAGCCCACCAGACTCCTCCATCCATGGGATTTTCCAGGCAAGAGTGCTGGAGTGGGGTGCCATCGCCTTCTCCGATGAAGGGGCTAGAGCCACCTAACTGTAAACTTTGTTTTTTTATATATATTTCTATTCCATTATGGTTTGTCACAGGATATCAAATATAGTTCCTATGCTATATAGTAAGACCTTGTTGTTTATCCATCCTATACATACTGTTAATAGTTTGCATCTGGAAGTAGTGTTACTTTATTCATTTTTAAAATTTTTTGGCTGTGCCATGTGGCTTGTGAGATCCTATTTCCCGACCAGGGATCAAAAGCATGTTTGGAAGTTCAGAGTTGCATTCACACTTTAACATGGTTGAAATGATTGCTTTTATATCAGTACAAAACCATTTTTTAAGTATATGGGAACTGTCTGTACCTTCTGTTCAAATCTTCTCCAAACCTAAAAGGACTCTGAAACATAAAGTCTGTTTGAAAAAGCAGAACGGAACATGAAGTGGCCATGAGCAGGGTGCAGTCCTGTGGCTCTGTGCCCCACGGTGCCACCTGCAGGCCTCTGGGTGCCGGGACACTTCCCGTCCACTCAGGGTCATCAGCACTTGAGGAGCCTCCCCAGTGCCCCAGCTCACTCTGTCTTCTTCCTGAGCGTCCGACGGTCAGCAGAAGTCATCTGCCTGGAGCCAGATAAAGGGCTCCTGCCTTTGACCCTCATGACAAGCTCATGAGGACCTGGGGGCCTGGGGAGGCCGGGGCATCCTCCTGGGATCAGTCAGCAGGTGAGTGCAGAGCTCGTGTGCCTGATCCCCGCAGGGCAGGCGGGTGCTGCTGTCGGGTCAGCTCCCGGCCTCTGGACAGCAGTGCTCTGAACCCTCGCATCTCTCTGGAGGAGATGCCTGTGCCCAGAGGTCAAGCTCGAGCAACAGGCAGGGCAGCTGGACGCAGACTCAGAGGACACAGCACTGAGAAGGCACTCTGGCCCCAACACCACCAGACAAACCCACTCGAGGGCCGGTCTACATAGCAGGACAGTGGGTGGAATGTTGACAGGGCCTCGGTGTTAGCTGTGCTCTGGATCAACCGTAAACCTGATTCTGACACGACTGTATCGAGGTTTCCTAGCAGAATGTTTTTGTTCTTAGGAGATATTCAGGGAAGGGCCTAGGGGTGTAGAGTCTGCTACATATGCTCAAATAGTTCATATAAAAATAACTTTATGAAGGGACTTCCCAGGTGGTCCAGATGTTAAGATGCCATGCTTCCACTGCAGGGGGCACAGGTGTGATCCCTGGTCGAGATTCACATGCTGAGCAGCACGGCCCCCCCCCCAAAAAAACGCTGAGGAATAATAAGGGGTCAATCGAGGTGAAGGATATGGAGGTGTTTATTTCATAATTTTTGCAAATTTTTTGTGGGTTGGAAAATTTGCAAGGTAAAAACAAACTTTTAATCACTTAAAAATTACAAAGGCCCAATTCATTTAATTAAAAAGTTCATGTATTTGCTGAGATTGAAGCTCATGGGTTTTTTGGAAAGAAGGCCCAGGAGATGCGCTGGTAAATACTGCAAATTAAACACTATTCTGATCAAAAAGAAAAGCCCATGGGAAAATGGCCAGCATTACAAACAATGGGGGAAAAGACAAGTTAAATAAGGTATAATTATTCAACTATTAAATTAACGTAAGTGTGTTTGGAATACTAGGAGACCATGCTGATGAGTGAGCCAGGCACAGGCCTGTGGACGCAGCTGGACTGACTGCGTCCTCTTAACTCCTAGAATCCCTTGCTAAGGAAATGGCCCTAAGCCAGATCCCACACTTCGAGCCAACCCTGCGCACAGGCGGCCCTGCCGAGCCTTGGCTCTGACCAGAGGTTTCTAGCCCCTGCTCTGCCTCCTTCCTGTGCATGCGCCCTCAGGGCGGGCAGCAGGGTCTTCAGCCTGAAGACCTGCTGGTGTCCCAGTCGTCCTGAGCTCTGGGCCAGGACTGTGGATTCCCACACCTGATCAGCCCCTTGGAGTCCCGCAGCCCTCAGAGCACCCAGTGCTCTTCCCCAGCCCCTCTCCTTGCTCGCTCCTAGAACCTGGAGTTAAACAGGAAAAGCTGCTTTTCCTAGAGTCTCCTTGCTGCCCCCTCCCCCGCCCAAATCACTCCAGGTAAAGTTCTTGTTGGTCCCTGGACAGCTGGCCCAGGTAGAAGCACCTGAAAAGCATCACTGGGGTTTAAGTAAAATGTTTTGGTTAGTTTCCAAAGGTTGGGATGTGAAAGTCACTGAATTGTGTCCGACTCTTTGCGACCCCCGACTGTATATGTATACTCCGTGGAATTCTCCAGGCCAGAATACTGGAGTGGGCAGCTGTTCCATTCTCTAGGGGATCTTCCCAACCCAGGGATCAAACCCAGGTCTCCAGCACTGAAGACTGATTCTTTACCCACTGAACTATCAGGGAAACTGATAGTTGTCTTCCTGTTTTCTGGCTTAATCCCACTGTTTGGGAGAATAAACCGTGTGATCACAGTCCTTCCAATTCTGCTGAGATTTGCTTTATGTTCCAGTGGTTGGTCGATTTGGGGAAATGCTCTGAGTGACCTTGATAAGACCACATGTTCTTCTGCTGATGGGAGGAGGCTCTGTGGAGACCAAACCCTATGGGGCTTTCCCTGACCTTTATGCTCCGTTACCAAGGTAAATATTCTAACCCCCACAAGATATTGTTGTTACAAACATCTAATATCAGATTTACTTTCTTGTGCTCTTCACTCCTTCCTGCATCCCCGGGCTCCCAGCTGGGATCCTGTTCCTTTTGTCTGAAAACACCTTTTCTTTGCCTCCATTTTTGAGGGATAACTTCCCTGGACTGAAATTCAGCTTTGACCTTTGTCATTCACTTGTGTCTTTGACGAGAGCTGACTGGTGCTGAGCGTGTGCAGGTGCAGGACATGCTCTTGCTCTCCAAGAAGAAGGGGACGGGTATGCATGGAGCACCGGGAGCAAGAAGGGCTGCAGAGTGGCTGTGCCCGAGCCACACGGGACCTCGGAGCGAGGATCACACTCTGCCCTCATTCTTACAGGAGCAGTGAGGCTTCTTGGAGAAGACACGGCTTTAACTGGCCCACAATGGGGGCAGCGGCATGTGTGAAAAGGAACCAAGGAGACGGCAGAAACAAGATGGGTTTGAGCACTGAGTGTCCGAACCAGTGCTGGCTCCAGCAGGGGTTCCCTAATTGGGCTTCCTCTGTCACCTGCTCTAGGCTGGCAGGTTCCAAGCCCGCCATTCACTCAGCTGTGTGATCATGGCACTTCCCACGTGAGTCCACTTCCCCTCCCTCTCTCTTCCCCTCCCTCCCACTTTCCCTCCCTCCTATTCTGCGGCTCAAAGAAAACTGCACTGGGCTCTGGGCCTGCAGCTTTGGAAGAGCTCAGACTTCTTAGCTCTGGTCTTTACAGTTAGATTTCTTCTTCTGAGAGTCAGAGAAGGTTGATCAGTCACTTGCCGGAGGCCACACAGACAGGATCCTTCACCCTCTCCATTCCACAGATGGGGTCTGTGAGGCCCAGGGAGATTGTTTCCAAGGATGCTCCAGACTTGGGAGTGGCTGAATGACTCATTCACTCACTGTTTACAGAGTGCCTGCTTCATGCGTGGAACTAGGAACGAGCCAGGTGCCAGGGAGAGTTGTGCAGGAACAGACAAAACCCTGCCCTCTGGAAGCTCATCTTCTCCTGGGTGAGGGGAGGGGGGACTGACACTATACAGAATAAATAAGCAAACTAAGTCCGAGTCTTTGCGACCGCACGGACTGTAGTGCGCTAGGCTCCCCTGTCCTCCACTGTCTCTTGGAGTTTGCTCAAACTAAAGTCCACTGGGCTTCCCTGGTGGCTCAGACAGTAAAGAATCCATATGCCATGCGGGAGACCTGAGTTCAATCCCTGGGTTGGGACGGTCCCCTGGAGGAGGACATGGCAATCCACTCCAGTATTCTTGCCTGGAGAATCCCCGTGGACAGAGGAGACCGGCGGGCTGCAGTCCATGGGGCACGACTGAGCGGTTAAGCACAACATCCATTAAGTTGGTGATGCCATTCAACCATCTCCTCCTCTGTCATCCCCTTCTCCTCTTGCTCTCAATCAGACTGATTCCATGAACAGAAAGGAGACTCAAGAGTACGGAACGGTTTAGGCTTTACCCAAGGCCACCCGTTAAGCAAATGTTAGCTTTAGTAATAAAAGGAGCCAGGTGCTCAGATGCAGGGCCGCTGGGGGAGGGGACAGTTGGAAGAAATAGCCATTAGCTTTGATCCTCTCCCAGCAAAAGTCAAACTCCTGGCCAGAGAGGTCATCTGGAGACGTTTGCCCTGGAGCCTGTGACGGTAGCTGCTCATGATAAACAGCTCCGGATATGTGGAGAGCCATCTAGGGGTAAAGAGAGATAACCCCAGGGTCGGGTGTGGGGCCGGCTGGGGGAGAAAGGAGCTATTTGTTAAAGCTCCAGAAACAGGGACTTTGGGTCGGAATCTGGAACAAATACTTTGTCCACAGAGAAGCACGCTGCCTCAGAAGTGACTTCTCTGTTTGCCAGGGATGCGGGAGGAGGCATAGCCCCTGAAAGAAGTCAGCCTGGGTGGCTTCCCTGCAAGCTCAGACAGGGGCGTTTCAAAGGCCCAGGCTGTACTTCTGGCCCCAGATACCTTCAGCAAGAGGTTCTTGACCTGAACAGTTCCAATCC
Organism: Capra hircus; assembly: GCF_001704415.2. NCBI lineage: Eukaryota > Metazoa > Chordata > Mammalia > Artiodactyla > Bovidae > Capra > Capra hircus. The sequence continues at coordinate 34,426,584 of NC_030826.1, forward strand.
ACCGGCCACACTGGAAGCTGAGTCCAGTTTCTGAGTTTTGGTGTGCTCCTTTCTAGGAGGGTTGGAGTGGATTCCGCTGGTTGCATCAGCTGTGCTGTGATCTCTGACATTTTCTTTGTTCCCACATAAACCAAGCACACAAAAACTAATTTTCCTGGCTTAATAAAAGAACAAGGTGGGGGCGGGGGGAAAGAATGGCCAGGTGGGGAGAAAACTGGGGCTTGGGTGAAATGGACTGTGGTGGGTAGGGAGTGCCCCCCCTCTTGGTGAGCTCCCCAGAATCGGCTCTGGTTCCAGCAGGCCCTGCCTGGACAGCCTGCACGAGGTGGTTGTTGGGCAAACCAGCCCTTCAGCACCTGCTGTGCACCCAGCCCAGTGGTGGCTAGTGGTTCTCAAGCACTTTCCAGCAGTCAGGTCCTGTGCTATGGGTTTTACCAACAGGTACCTCATTTGTGCTTCTGAGGAACTGACAGCTGCCCACAACCACGGAGCTGGTGTGTACACCAATGCCAGCGTCCTTCCTGTATCATGGTGGGCTTGCCTCTGCCCCATCCCAGGGGTGTTGTGGAGGTTGCACATGATTGGGCACACGGTGGCAGCTCACAAATGCCCTGCGCTGGCAGGTGCAGGGTGGAGGGGAAGCAAGGGAGAGAGGCGTGGGCTGGAATCAGATGGCTTGCCAGGCTTCCAGGTATGTGGCAACTAGCTACAAAGAGGGCTCTCTAGGGACCCAACCAGCCTGTAACCCACCTACTTTCCAAAGCCTGTTCCCTCCCACTATCCCCCACCACCACTACTCCAGCCTTTTCAGGATTTCTGAAGGACCCCTCCTGTCTCCTAGCACCTGCACAGGTGAGCCCCTTCCTACCCCCAAAATCTGCATGTCTGGCACCTTCTCCAGTTCTCAGGCCTCCCTCGGGTCCTTCCCTGAGCATTGCAGGGCAGTGCCCCCTCACCTCCCCGTTTTGCCATCCCAGCTTGCAACCATTTATTGCTGCTCGGCTCTCATACCCCAAGGGACAGTGAGGGAAGCCCCGGTGAGTGCTCGAGGGCCACTGGAGGAGGGTCGTCGACTGGAAGCGGGAGGTGAGGGGCGTTCCCACCCCTCAACACTCCCCCTCGTGCCACAGTCGGCCCCCGGGAAGGACTAGGGGCTGAGTCGGCCAAAGTCCAGGTCCTCGGGTGCTAGGCAGCACGCTACTTAAACCTACGACCCGCCGCTGGCGGCCTCCAGCCAGACGACGGCCAAGAACAGGAACGCCAGGTCAGTTGGCTGGCCGAGTGGGTAGCCGGGGGCTGGGGGTCGGGGGCCGGCAATCGAGGTCTCCGCGGCTGCGTGGCAGCCTCGGGACCGGCCAGCGCCGCCGCGCACGGCCCTGGGACTTGTAGTTCTCGGCTCCCGGAGAGGCTAGCGCGAGCCCGAGAACTCGGCGCTGCGCGGGGACGGGGACTACATTTCCCAGAAGGCCGAGGAAGCAGGGTCACGGCGAAAGGACACCGGCCGGCGGCGCTTCTCGGGCCCGATGGGGCCGGTTCTGGGTGTCGGGGGCTTCCTCGAGGCCCCAGCGCGATCCCTGCAAGGCAACCCGCGGCCAACGAGTCCGGGCCGTGCGGGGCCCGTGCGCAGCTCGGTGGCTGCGCCGGACTGCTGCGGAGGCCTCGGCAACCTCGACTTCAGGAAGGTACCGGGCGCCGGTTGGGAGGGGTGCCGCGGGCGGGGCCTCTTCCTACGCCGGGGGGCGGGACCGCCGTTACCAGGCAACGGAGGCGGGGCGCCGGGCGGTGTCTAGGGCCCCGCGCCTGGGCGCGTACACCTGTGCACCCCGGGATCTCGAGGCTCTGGGAGGCCGGCGCCCTTAGCCGAGGCCGGAGGACTGGCCTCCTCCCCGGTGGACTAGCGGGGAGTTCGCGGCCAGCCGAGCCCTGCACGGGCCGGGCCGGGATGGACTGGGCGGACCCGGTGCTGGAGACCCTCCGGCCCCCGGACCCCTCCCTCGGAGCCGCCTCTGAGACAAGACAAACACGTTTCCGGAGTCTGGCACTCCTGGTGGAGCCCCAAATAGGTCTCTGCTCGAGGCCACCTTTTGTGGTCCATTCGTTTGTCCCGCTGGTCTTGATCGAGAGCAGGTGTCCATCGAAGAAAAACGCACAACCTCAGGGTTGCGAGTTATGTTCTGTTTAGCGTCTTCCTGCGGACTGGAGCCCGGGAAAGAGCCTCTCAGGAGCTCTGAGAGACTGTTCCGGAGAGGTTAGGGAGGAACCAGGATATATAGAAGTTTTTGCTGGAAACACAAAACCCCAAAACATGTCGTGGAACATCAAAAGATTACTGGTAATCACACACACACACACGAAACAGACATCTCTTTCATGATTTTAGCACATTTCTGGATCTGGGAAGATGCAAGAGTCTGGGCTCCTTGAAATTATTCCTTAGATCTCATCCTGTCTGGGGCCAATCTCCTGTTTTTCTCCATCCTAAACCACCTCAGGGCGCACCTGGGTTGGCAGCAGCGGCCAGTGGCCTGATGGGGCAACTTTTGTTCTCACTGGAATGGCCGGTGACATTCTTTGTCGGTTCTCACTGACTTTTCACTCTAGTGAGACTGGAAACCTAAAATTCTCTCCCAGAGATAAAATTGGACACTGTTTTAGAGACTGGCTGGTGGGGAGGGGGACTGCGATCCCGAGATAGCTCGTCCCCTACCTAAGGAGGTGACCTCTGATCTGAGCCCTGAGAGGTAAGCCAGGGGGTAAGGTGCTCTGGTGGAGGGCTGGCAGAGCCAAGGCCGTGAGGAGGTGGATTTGTTCCGGAACAAAGAGAAGCCTCATGTCTGTCCCCAGGAAGTGCCGGACAGCCCAAGGGCATGGGAGGAAAGCAGAGGAGGGGAGGAAGACTTATTATTTCAAAGAACTTTCCGTGAAGTGCTGGGTCACTCTGCATGACTTGGGCGGTTCAGAGCGAGCTCTCTGGTGTAATGGGCACCCAGATCCAGGTGAATATCACCAGCTGCCCTGGGAGGACGAATGTATCTGACGGCATCCTTTGAATACTGGATTCCTGATGGCGTTAGAGGACTCGAAACCCATGAGGTCCATGGTGTGCCGTGCTTTCTATCCTAGCAGATCTCAGATGAGAAGGGCAGAGATCTTGGAATGCCAGAGGGGACCTTCGGGATTGCCCAGCCTGGGGTGGCTGCTTCACGGATGCAAACTCCGGGTGGAAGGATGGGCACCGTTGACTAGAGGTGGGGAGACCTTCAGGGCTTTGGACAGTGGAGCCCCTGCAAGGTTAAGGTCTGAGCAAGGCCTGGCAGCGGGGGAGGGGGAGACTTCCTGGGTGTGTGCAGGCAGCCCCTTCTCTCTGGGGCTGTGCAGTGGGACTGACCTGGGAGCTTTTGGGAGATGGGTCAGGGTGACCCTCACTGGCTAACATTCCGTTTTCCACCGCTGCCCCTGTTGGTACAGTTAAGCTTCCTGTTGCCAACAACATTCCACGTTGTCTATTTGTGCCTCTTGGCAGCCCTCCTCCCTCCTCTGTCAGAATCTCTGGTTTGGAGAGATATTGTCTCCAGGATGGTTTCTTTGCATCCAACACATCTGAGCTACAGGCTGGCACCAAGCTCACCTAGCCCCCTCCGATGGCCGGGGCGGGGGTGGTGGTGGGGGTAACACAGTCATGGTGAAAATCCAAACTCCTCTAGTAGCCACAGTTTAACAACTAAGAAGAAATCGGTGAAGTTACTTTTAATAGTATATTTGACCCAATACATGAAAAAATGTGATTCTGTCATGCACTACCGCAAGACCCCAGCAGCCACACGCCTGCTGACGTGGGCACAATGCCCTTGACCAGTAGCTCCTGGGCCTGCTGCAGTGGGTTTGGAATCAGGACTTTGTTTTTAGCTTAGAAAGTAGCCCCCCACCCCCTGCCGCCCCCCCAGGCTGGGGAGTGTCCCTGCTGCACCCTCATTGACCAAGGCCCTCTCTACCCTGAACTTGGCTTGGCTCCTCCTTGGCTCAGCAGCTGCGTGAAGCCGACTGACTGGTGGGAGATGGAGCCGGACAGAAGGGCTCCGATGGTGCCTCATGGTGCCAGCTTCTTGGGGAGCTTGGGCTGCCAGGGCACAATCGGAGACTCCGCTCATGCCCGTTTCCAGATGGTTCCCCAGCCCTTGTCCCTTGTGAGCGTGGGTGGTGTAGGTGTCCAAAGGGGCCCTTCAGTTACCTGCTCTGTAAGATGAGAGCTCTGTCAGCTCTGAAGTTCGGGTGACCGCACTGAGGGTGGGTGGTTTTCAGAAGGCAAGGTTCAGGCTGCGTCCAGCCCATGCTTGGGGGCCGGGCCCCTTGGGCTGCACAGTCCCTGTATGTGACTGCTCTGTGACCATTTGGGAGGCAAATCCCAGGGGGTGACGGGCATGTCGGAGCTGCCTTCCCGGGTGAGATGTTTGCCTACTACACAAGAGTTATTTTTCAAATTCTCTTGGCATTATCACGTTGGTCAGAACAAACATCAGGCCATTTCTTTGGACAACTTATTCTGTGAAGTTCTCAGGGATGTAATTTTTGTCTTCAGTGTTTTGGGGTGAGAGTCCAGACCTTTGGCAAGTCATGTCAGTGTACAGAGCGTTGGTTTCTCCTGCCTCTGTTGAGATGGCCATATGGCTTTTCCTCTTCTGTCTGTCTGTGCAGATGTTGGTTGTCACACCAGCCCCACATTTCTGGGGTGCCCCCCAACTTGGTCCTGATCTGTTCTCCTTGTATTCATTGCAGGCTTTGAGTTTCCATCATTTTGTTCAGGGTTTTGGAGGGCTGTGTTCATGAGGAGTATGGTTTGTACTTTTCTTGTAGTGTCTTTGTCCAGTTATAGCGTTAAAGGAATGCAGCCCTCTTAGTGGGAGCTGGGAAGTGTTCTGGGAGAGACTGTGCGGAATTGTGGTTCTTTGTTCCTTCAATGTTTGGTAGGATTCATCACTTTGCCGACAAAGGTCTGTCTAGTCAAAGCTATGTTTTTTCCAGTAGTCATGTACGGATGTGAGAGTTGGACCATTAAGAAAGCTGAGTGCTAAAGTATTGATGCCTTTGAACTGTGATGTTGAGGAAGACTCTTGAGAGCCCCTTGGACAGCAAGGAGAGCAAACCAGTCAATCGTAAAGGAAATCAGTCCTGAATATTCATTAGAAGGACTGATGCTGAAGCTGAAACTCCAATACTTTGGCCACCTGATGCGAAGAACTGACTCATTAGAAAAGACAGGTTGCACCTGTTTCCCCCGCTTATTTTCCCCCCCCCCCAGGGGAGGAGGTCACAGAGGCCCCCTCTGGTCCTTCTGGAGGGTGGGAGGGAGCCCCCAGCCTGGACTGTCTGCTGCCTGAAGACCTTCTGTGCCTGGTGTCACGATCGAGGTCATGGCTGCCTTAGTACAGAACTTTGTGGCCCTCCTTCGTGTGTCTGTGCTAGTGTGGGGCTCACAGCACTGGTTTCCTGGTAAATGTCTCCTGAGTTGCCCTGAGATGGAGGGTCCTGCTGGAGGCCGACACACTGTCCCCAGCCTGTCCCCCGCCCTCTGTGCTGAGCAGTACGTGGGTCCCACCTGCGGTCGATGTGACTTTGACTCCTGGGCCCCTGCTGTTTGTTTGGATGTCACAATGTGACCCGGGTGCTGTTGACCCGCCACGTCTGTGTACCCCTCGCATGGCAAGCAGTATGGTCTAGCCTCTGAGCCCCTCACGGAGCGCTGCTGGGGTGCGGTAGGCGGAGCATCTCCTTTGCATTCCAGCGCTGGGACCCTGCAGCCTGTGACCTTGGAACCGCAGGGGCTGCATCGTTAGAGTTACCAAGAGCAGAGGGCCAGGACTTCCACGGCTTTAGTAAGGTGGGGGGACCCTTCCCATAGCTGAGGTGGCCTGGGGTGGGGTGCAGGGTTCTGGGGGCAGCATTGGGGACCCACCTGCTCTGCTCCTGCCTGACGGGGTTTTGGAGGGAGGGCCTCCTTGAGTCACGGAGATGACAGCAGCCCGAAAGGGACCTGCCGGCCTCAGAGCCTGAAGCCAGGAGGGGCCCCTCTGCTGCCGCCTAGCCTGTTCGTCATTCTCTGCTCCGCACGCCCCTCTGGGCAACGCAAATCCCCCTTCAAGGTGACCAGATGCTTCCCGGGTGATGAGGGCCCTGGGACCTGGGTAGGGGCCATGGTCCTAACGGGGGGTTGGGGGGGACCTGGCTGGATGTCGGCTTCCGGTGGCCTCAGCCAGTGTCTTTCTTCTGCTCACTTGTCTGGCCCCCTAGGGAATGTTCAGAACTTACCTTTGCCCCAGTGCCTGAACCTGGAATCTGGAATGTGGAATCTGGAATCTGGAAGGGCTGGTTGACCTGGCCTCTGCGAGCCCCTGGCTTGCTTCTCTCCGAGCAGGCATGACAACAGGGCTGGTGCTGCTGAGTGACTGCCTGAGGTGAGGCGTGAGCACTGATGCATCAGGAGATGCATGTTGGTCTTGCTGCAGCGGCTTAGCTGGCAGAGTCCCCTCAGAGTAGTGCCTCCTGGGGGTGCTCCGTGTCTGCTGAATGTAAATCCCTGAAACCTGGCAGGAGGACCGCGTCTCTCCCTGGGCCCTTTGGGGAAAGAGGGCCAGTTCCCAGTTCCCCTGCTGACTTTCTTTCCTAAGGTGTGATTCACGTAGTGATGTCTGCCCAGATGGAGAGTTCTCATGTACCCCTGACCACCCAGGCTCCGTCACCCCAAAAGACCCCTCTGCGCCCTCCAGGCAGCCACTGGACTGCGTGCTGGCTTCCTCCTGCTCACTAGCCAGAACCTGGGTGACCTCGAGCCCCTGGCCACCATCTGCACCTGCTTCCCACGTGGGCAGGCCTCACGCTTGACCCTTTGCCCTCTTTCCTTCTGGCCCTGCCAGCCCAGGGTCACTTGTGGGGCACGAGGCACAGCCTGAGGACACAGGGCTTCTATGGGACTGTGGGGTTTCCTATCCTTGTACAGGTGTCTGCTGGCTGGTGGTGAAAAGTGACAGGGGCTGAGGCTGTGTGAGTGGTGGGGCCTGGAAGATCTGACCCGCCGGCAACCTCTGTGAGTTTCCCCATAAAATGTGATGGGTGTCAGGGTGGACACACTGAGTCCCAGGGTTGCTGGCACGGCTGCAGGGAAGGGTTTTTGACTCTCCTCTGCTGAGTGGGAACAGTCCGCCGCCACCTGCGGGCCCTGGCAGTTGGGGGCGTTGGTCTCCCCATGGACACAGTCGCCAAGCTGGAGGCTCCGGATTCTTCCGGTTCAGAGGAACTCCTTAAAACGGCATCTGCTGACAATGACACCCTTGTCTGCAGAAATGCCACAGAAGCTCTCATGGGAGTTGTCGCTGTCATAAACATGTGGAGAAGCACGTTTTGTGTGCTGGCCCTAAGCCAGACATGGTGATTCAGAGGACAGGCCGGGGCTGGGGGCCATTAGCGGGAAGTATGGTTCACGGAGTTGGTGAATGTGATCGAATATGGCTCAGGTCAGAGCTCAGACTCCCAGTACCTCCCTGGGCTCTTCATTGGACATGGCTGCCCCCCCAGCTCCGCCCCCCTGGGGGCGGGAGACTGACCCACCCTGAGTAGGTTCCACCCCTGGGTTTCTAAGGAACTGAGGACTATACCCGCACCCCCGGTCAAGGTTTGAGAACATTGCTTGATTTCTCAGCTTAAGAGTCACCAGAAAAATACATACTTAAGAAGCACAGCTTCTGGCAGCTGGTGCATCTCTGGCCTCAGAAGCAGAGGGGTCGGCAGGCTCAGGGCTGCTCCCTGCAGGGCCCACTCACGCTACCTGGGCTGCTTCCTGTCTCGCTCTGAAGTAGAGGGAGGGGGTTGAAGTCCCTGGAGCACAGGCGGCTGAGATAGTCCCTTACCACCGTGTGTTTTGCTGATGAAGAAACAGGGGCCACCATTCACCCAACAAACACTCTGTGCCAGGCGATGATACAGAGATGGGGAAGAAATGGCCCCTCATCTGGAGGAACCATCACCAAACAGGGACAGATGACAGGGACAGGGACAGATGGGGTACACACAGAAGACACAGGAGGGGGCCATGGGCGAGGGTACCGGACATGCTCTCACTGGGTCTTGAGGGATGAAAAGAGTTTGAGGGACAAGAGGGTATTTCAGAAGGCATTTGAAAAGGTTCAGAACACGCTGTTTGTGGGTGAGGGTGGCAGGAAGAATGGCAGGTAAGACTGGTGGAGGGAAATCCATCAGAGATGTTGGGCTGGGTGGGGAGGCATGGGTGCTGGTGTGGCAGGAAGTGAGGCTTGGGAGCCAGCCCCTTCCTGGGGGCACTGGGACACTTGGCAGAGTTTTGAGCAGGAGGATGATGTGGGCACCACCAGAGAAGACTTGCTGTGAGAGGAGGGAGCTGGCAGTGAGGCAGGGTGAGCAGGAGGAGCACTGGGGCCAGTGAGGCCCCCTGGCTGCGAGGGTCTGTTTTCACAGAGGGGGCTGGTGCCGGCTAAGCAGGACCCAAGCAGGACTCTGGTCCTTCCCGCCCTCCCACCGCACCGCCCCCCGCCCCGCAACAGACAGCATATCAGTGGGCGGAGCCTCACAGTCAGACATGCTTAACCACTCCTCAGCCACTCCTCAAGGCTTTGGGGCTGGTGGGGTCTCCCTCAGGCTGAAGCCTGTCCTTCCTAGGGGCTTCCACACCTTGGCAGCCACCTGGTTGGGGGGGGGGCGGGGCTAGCCGAAAGGGTGGCAGCGTACAGGGTGCCTCGCTGTGGCCCATCCAGGCAGGGTCCTGTGTCCAGCCTTGCTCCCCATGGTTGCTGAGGGGGCTTGGCCATCCTCTGTATCCTGCACCTGTGCTTCCGTGGCCCTGGCCTGGGCCAGTGCGCCCAGCATTCCCGCAACCATGCACCTCTGGTTCTTGACTCAGCTTTTCTCCTGTCTTGGGCAGTCAACTGAGTCTGGCTTTTCCCTTGTCCCTGCCAACTGACAGGCAGAGGAGGCCACGTGGGAAGGACATGCCAGCATCTGAGCTCCGAGACGTTCCTGAATCTTTCACAGCCATGCTCAGTGGCATGGCGGGCCGAGCCATGCTGGGAGTGGTCACCTGTGGAGTGTCTGCAGGGCTGGGTGGCCTGAGACAAACATTTTCCAAAAGAATGAAATGTGTCTCTGAGAGAAATGAAGTGCAAACGCCATTGCAGGTGATATTATAGGAAAGACCAGAACCCCCATGGTCCTGACTTTCTTCCCAGTTGAGGCTTATTTTTATTGTGGATTGCATGTGGACTAAAGAGCCTCTTGATAAGAGTGAAAGAGGAGAGGGACAAACTTGGCTTAAAACTCAGCACTCAAAAAACTAAGATCGTGGCATCCGGTCCCATCACTTCACGGCAAATAGATGGTGGAACAATGGAAACAGTAAGAAACTTTATTTTCTTGGGTTCCAAAATCGCTGCAGATGGAGACTGCAGCCATGATATTAAAAGACGCTTGCTCCCTGGAAGAAAAGCTATGACCAACCTAGACAGCATATTAAAAAGCACAGACATTACTTTGCCAACAAAGGTCCATCTAGTCAAGGCTACGGTTTTTCCAGTGGTCATGTACAGACTGAGAGTTCGACTATAAAGACAGCTGAACACCAGAGAATTGATGCTTTTGAACTGTGGTGTTGGAGAAGACTCTTGAGAATCCCTTGGACTGCAAGGAGATCCAACCAGTCCATCCTAAAGGAAATCAGTCCTGAATATTCACTGCAAGGACTGATGCTGAAGCTGAAACTCCAATACTTTGGCCACCTGATGTGAAGAACCGACTCATTGAAAAAGACCCTGATGCTGGGAAGATTGAAGACGGGAAGAGAAGGGGACAACAGAGGACATGAGTTTGAGTAAGCTCCACGAGTTGGTGATGGACAGGGAAGCCTGGTGTGCTGCAGTCCATGGGGTCACAAAGAGTCAGACATGACTGAGGGACTGAACTGAAATGAGCTACATGTGGAGAGGTACCATAGATCTCTAAAAAGAAAAACAGAGAGTGATGCAGTGACTTAGCACTCAGAATGTCAGTGGTGTCTCATCCTTTTTAAAGAAGGAACTCAGTGCTGGAAGCATCTGGCTGTCTCCTCCTTGTCCCCAGAGGCGGGTGGGGGGCAGATCTCAGTTCTGTCCCCAGGGATGTCTGGGCCGTGTCTGGAGCCGTTTTTGGTTGTCATAGCTGCGGAGGGCTACCAGCGTGGAGTGGGTAGGGCCACAAAGAGTGAGTGGCCAGAGGGTGGACAGGGAGAAGGTGGGAGAGACCCAGCCCAGGCACAGGAGGGGTGCTTAGCTGTGTGGTGGTAGTTCCTGAAAATGCACTAGGGCTCTGAGGTGCTGCAGCTTCCTTGTCCATTTGATGTGTGTTTGAAATCAAGGCAGGTTGGCACAGACCTGGTCTGTTTAAATTCTCTAGTTGCCTTGGGAATAGTGCATCTGGTTTTCCCAGGCTCCTGTGATGCACACATGTTGCATGCGTGCCAATAGGAGCAGCCATGCACACATGTGTATGTTCCTGGGGCTGGTGCCTGGGGTTGGGGACCCCCCACCAACATTCAGGAGCGCAGTCCAGCAGGTGGGAAAAGCCACTGCTGCTCTTTTCATCTGGTCCTCAGATGCTGAGCATCTTCACACAGGTGTCGGCCCCTCGGGTTGGCTCTAAACACCTCCGCAGGGTCCTGGTTACCCTAGTGGGGTCGCTGCCCTACAAGGTGCTGGATACTCACCTTCAGAGTCACTGATTTTCTCCCTGGCTTCCACTGTGGCCCCACCGCCCTCCAACAGGCACAGCATGGCTGGCTGGGTTTTGCTTTTTATCTTCAGATTTATGAGATTACACTGTAGTAACTTTTGCCGGACTTGGACGCACCAGAGCCTGCTGGCCTGTTCCCGGAGGGTAACTTTGCTTCTGAGCTCTGGGCTTGCCTTCTCTCTAGTGTTGGCCAGGCGGGGCCAGGTGGGGCAGGCCCGTCTCCCACTGACGTCACTCTGTCCCTTCAGGCAGACCTCTGCATTATGACCCGGCTGCTTGGCTACGTGGACCTCTCGGAACCCCACTTTGTGGCTGCTGTCCTTGCCATTGTCTTCAATCCACTCTTCTGGAATGTGGTAAGTGCACCCAGGGCGGGCTGCACGGACAGACAGGTGGACAGACGGACAGACTGGCAGCTCTTCCCTCCCCATCTGTCTCTGGTCAGCGTGGGAGCATCCTCCTGCTTCCCTGCCAAGGTCGGCACCTGGGGAGGACACCCCTCCCCTTGGGGTCCTGCCACATCTTGGCTTTAGCAGACAGCCCAGGGCTGCCCTGCATGCCTGAGGGGGCCGTGCTGTTCCGGTGGGTGAGTTGGAAGGACTTGGCTGGGGTTGGCTCCCCTCCTGCTACGTGCGCAACAAAGCCATCGTCTTGTGAATCTCCCACCCCAGCACCAGATGTGCTCTGTAGCCATGGTCACTTTTCCAAAATGCGGCTTCCCTCAGAGTGGTCTGCAGCCCCTGGGCTGCGGGCAATGGGGAGCAGGAAGGAACCCACAGCAAGTGAACTGGGTGGCAGACCCCCGCCAGGTCATCTGCGGGCATGGGGCCTTGCACAGTGGGCTCTGGGCCATCCCTCTGCCAGCCCTTCTGGGAGACGCCTCTCCCCGGCAGGATGAAGGGAAGCTTTGGGGGCCTCTGGTCTGCTGTCTGCAGCAGCATCTTGGGGGTGGGGGAGAGGCCACCCCCAAGGCGCCGGCTGGCAGAGCTGTGGACGCCTTATGCTCACCTCCAGGGCGTTGGCACACGCTGTTCCAAGCTTTCTTCATCTCAGGTAGCCGCTCGGTCCCCGGGGCAGAACAGGACATATTTGCATTTGGTTGACGAGTTAGGTCTTCACTTCATCTGGTGGGAGCAGGGTGGGGGTGGGGCTGCTCATCACAAAGAGGCCACAGCCAGTGTGCTGTCCCTCCCAACAGAGTGGTCTCCTTGAGGGGAGGGACACGCGTGATCAACGTGCCGTCCCTCCGTCCTGACAGACTGGTCTCCTTGAGGGGAGAGACATGCCCTGGTCAATATGCCTTCCCTCCCGACAGACAGAGTGGTCTCCTTGAGGGGAGAGACACGCCCTGGTCAACATGCCATCCCTCCTGACAGACAGAGTGGTCTCCTTGAGGGGAGAGACACGCCCTGGTCAATATGCCGTCCCTCCCGACAGACAGAGTGGTCTCCTTGAGGGGAGAGACACGCCCTGGTCAACATGCCATCCCTCCCGACAGACACACTGGTCTCCTTGAGGGGAGGGACACACGCCCTGATCAACATGCTGTCCCTCCGTCCTGACAGACTGGTCTCCTTGAGGGGAAGCATTTGTGTCCTTTTCCACATGCCCTGCTGGTTTCCCTGACACGTGACCACAGGCTGGGTAGTCCAGAACAGCAGGGATGCTCTCCCCCAGATCAAGGGGCCAAAAGCCTGAAACCAGTGAGCAGTTACACAGAAGCTGGTGTCCGGAGTTGTCCTGGAGGCAGGCAGCCAGTGGGGTCGGGGCTCCTTGGTCGGACTGAGCTTCCGGAGGAGCCAGGCAGGGGTGGGTGGGGAGGTGGACAGGCCGGCTGTCCTGAGGAAGGACCCTTAGTGCTGGCCTGCACCCTGGTTGTGTTTCAGGCAGCACTGAGATGTGTGTGAGAGGTGCACACGTGGCTGTACATGCATGTGCACATGTGAGCACGGGGAGCTGGGCTGGGTGTGGACAGACTGTCTGACACCCTTGCTCCTGTCTGGCTCAGAGTCTCTCTCCGAGGGCATGGCTGTGCACGCACTGGGCTCCACTCCGAGCTGGATTTTTACAGAGCTACGGGTTGTCTGGCCTCGGCTCCCAGTGGGGACGGTCAGCCCGGTGTCACCAGGCCCCACACTCGCTCCTCTGGCCTGGCTGTGCCATGTGTATATGTGTGTGCTTCTTAGGATGCTCAAGCAGCCCTGCCTGCCCCATGGCCTGAGCCCTGAAGGGAGAGCTGTGTGGAGCAGCGGGCAGCAGCTGGGCTAACTTTAGAGTCTAGGGGTCTGAGCAGGGCAGCATTAAAGCATACCCTAACACTAACCCTAACTGGTACGTATGGTACCAGGTAGCTCGCCAGGTGCCCAGACCGTGTGGTGGGCAAGGGAGCGAGGAGGGAGTCCCAGCAAGACCCCACCTGATTGGGCTTCTCCTCCCCCAGGGTCCTGACGGTCCAGGGGTGCAGCCTGAGTTTCCTCTCAGTCCTGCCGGGGCGTGGGGATGGACAAAGCGCCTCCTCTGGGGTGCTTCACCGCTGGAGGTGGTGGTGGGCAGTGGGGCGACATTTGCATCCAAGCTTGTGTTGATTTGGTAGGACAGGTGTGGGGGGCTAGTGGGTTATCTCTGGGGTCCCTGCTGCATGGAGGGGCAGTTTGATGACACATACCCCCTGGGTGTCCTTGCATGCCCCCTACCCCCCTGCCTTTGCAGGGTCTGCTCCCTCTAAGAAGGGCCTCCCCTCTCCCACCAGCCCTCCCTGAGCCCTGGCCCCAGCAGACGTCTGTGGGTCCTGATCCTTGTGAGTTTGTGTTTCACCCCACCCCTCCTTAGACCGAGGGCTCCTGGGAGCTGAGGGCAGGGCCTGGACCAGTAAGTTGTTGTGGGTGAGCCCTGAGTGGCCTGGGGGCCAGAGGCCAGCCAGGTTGTTTCTCCATTTGGGGTGAGTAGTAGGTCCTCCCGCTGACCTACAGTGCCAGCCTGGCTGTGTTGTTGACTTTGCACTATTCCCTAGTCCTCCTCTGACGCCATCTGAGATTCAGGAAGAATGTCCAAGGCATGGGGTTTGTCTCTATTTACTGCCCACTTGCTCTGGCCTGGGCCTCAGCTGTATCATCTGAGGTCTGGAGAGTGTTGGGGCAAGGGGTGGCCTTTGTCCAGCTCGCCTCCAGGGTGGCTGCCAGGCAGCAGGGGAGGGGAATGGGTGTGAAGGGTCTGGAAGCCCGGGCCACGCTTGGCCAGGAGCAGCCGTGGGAGCCTGTTCCTGCCACGTTTCCTCTGATCCCGCCTCCTGGCCCTGCCCTGGCTCCCTGAGCCTCAGGGGGGCTAGGGTGGGAAGCGGTCAAGGCCCAGCCTGAAGACCCTGGGACTCGATGCCCAGGGCACCTCAGGGAAGGACCCTGGGCACATAGTGTTTCTGGACCTGAGATCCCTGTAGTTTCTCCAAAGAGGCATTGGCCTTGGAGTGTGGGCTCCAGGGCATAGAGGTCATGAGAGGGGAGGGGCCGGACCCAGAGTCCTGGGCAGAGCGGGTTGGAGAACCAGGCCACCTGATGCGTCCGGGGAATCAGGGGAGGGTGGGACTGGGGCTGCAAAGCTTCCTAGACTAAATTTGTCCAAATCCCATGCTTGTTGTCTGAGGTTCCAACCAGTCTTGGAGGACAGTCCCTGTGCCCACGACCAGCTTTGCAGGGAGGGGGGCTGCCTTGGGAGATGATGAGCTGGTGGGGGGTCACCCCGGGGCTGGGCCTGTCCTCGCTGCCTCTGGGACCCACCTTCCTCGGGGCAGACCCACCCTTGTCCGCGGTGGGGACAGGTGAATTTGCCTGAACTCAGCTTTCCCTGTCCTCTCTCAGGGTGTCAGGCACGAGTGCTGCTCAGCATTGGGGAGCATGGGAGGAGAGGGTGCAGGCAGAGTGTTCCTGCCCATTCCCTCTGCTCTCAGCTCTGTAGAGTCCAGCTTTGTCCTGCGGGTCCTGGGCGAGGTGGTGGGCGGGGGTCAGCCAATTGCTCTCAATGTCCCCAGCAGCCTTGGGTGGGGGGTCAGGGGGCTGCTCTGCAGTGAGGTGGGCGGTACAGAGACTGGGGGCGCTGGGGGCAGATGTACTCACTGATGGCCATCCTGGGACCAAACATTGTTGTCACCACCTCCCCAAAGGGATTTGATGTGCAGACTCCTGGCGGGGGGGATGGGCGGGTCCACCCCAGGTTTTTTAAGAAGTGGCAGCCAAGGACCAGAGAGGTTGCTTGACCTGCCCAGGTCACACAGCTGTGAGAGCAGAGCTGAACCTGACAGCCAGAGCTGCTGCTCCTGTGCGTTACCCCCTCCTCCCCTGGCCCCCCTTCTTCCCCAACCCTCCTCCAGGAGGGCCTGCCTGGTGCAGACACAGACGTAGCCCTGAGTGGCAGGCTGGCTGGCCCAGCTGGGGCAGGACCAGGGGCCCTGCTGGCAGGAGAGGCCCTCCTGGTCCCTGTCGGGGGTCCAGCCTTGCAGCCCCACCCCCTGCAGCTTAGGGTGCGCCTACTGGGCTGGGGTACACCCCGCTCTGACAGTGTGTAGGCTCTCTGTGGGGTGGCCTTGAGAGGCAGCCACCTGGGAGGGGTGCCAGGGGCAGGACGGCTCCAGTGACCTTGGGCCCATCCTTGGCTGCTTCGCCCCAGAAGCCAAGTGCAGCTGTGCCTCTGCCCCCTAAGTCCTCCTGCCTGTCTCGCCAGCCCAGGGAGGAGCATGGGCCTCTGAGCACAGTGGCCTGTCCTGCTGCTGTGGTCGCCTGACCTGGACCTGGGTGGGAATTTTGGCTTCTCTGAGCCAAATTTTGTTTTTTCTCAACTGTAAAACAGGCACAGTTGTCAGGGACTCGAGGTTGGGACTAGAAGTTTGCTTGCAGCTGGCTGGCAGCTGCCACCCCTCCTCCTCTCCAGCCACCTGGCACTCTCTGTTGGCCTCTCCTGGTCACTCTTGTGGCTGGGCTGCCCAGGCAATGGTGCTATCCTGCAGTGACAGGGCTCCACTTGCGGCTCAGCTCGGGGCAGGTTCTGGGATGGTCACTCCCTTGTCAGCCACACTTGGATGCCACATCAGTGCCTAGCAGGTGGCTTGGAGGCAGGGCGGGAAGCGTGAAAGGGTCAGCCCTGACTGTGAGGCTGCTGCCAAGGGACTGGCCAGGTCTCACAGGTCGGCTGGTAGCGGAGGTGAAGGGTCCTGACCGCCTGAAGCTGTCTCCTTGTACCGACAGCCAAACACCTGCATGAGCTGCTTTCTGAGAAGCAGGTGTGGGGAGAGGGCAGGTGTGGTCGAAAGCACCAGGTTTCTCGGCTGGCAAGACCGTGACCTCCCTGAGGCGGCCCCATGGATGCGACAGGCAGGGGCAGGGCCCTGCTGGGAGCACCTCGGGGTCCCTCCAAAACGAACCCTGATGGCAGTGGGAGAGTGTTCCATCGTGGGCTCAGCCCTCCGGCAGCCGAGCCCTGACGGCAGACTGGCGCCAGGTTTCGGGCAGAGCGCACGGGCAGGTCTTCCCATCTGGGGCTTAGTTGGACCCCTGACCCTGGTTCTCTGGCCCAGGTCTAAGCGTGGCCTACGGGGTGTCTCAGCACTTGGTTCGAGGACGTGGCGGGGACCTCACAGCCTTTTTATCCCCCTGCCTGCCAGATGCCCTCATGTTTTAAATTGTGCAAATGGTGATAGGGCGGCTGGGACCCCGGGGGCTGTGGCATACAGGCAGGCAGCCAGCTACCTGGCGGACGGAGCAGCGTGTCCAGAAGATGTTGTTCCTGATGCAGATTTGACACCTTTCTGGATCAGCGCTGACCCCCCCTTCCCTGGGAGCTCAGAAAGTCAGGTGTGAGATCCAATGGCCTAATTTTAGACCTTGAGTGTGCATGTCAGAACAGCAGGAGAATTAGAGAGGGAACAAGGAGAGCCCGGCCTCACCCCTTGTTAGCTGTGAAGCCAGCACGTTCCCCAGGGTGGAGGAGGCACCACCGGTGGCCTCCGTGGCGGGGGAGTGGACAGGAGCAGAGCTTCTCTCTCGGGGCCCCTCCTGAGTGGAGCTCGATGGAGACACAGAGAGGGACTGGCCAGTGGGTGGGCCATGGCCTCCATTGCTGGAGGGTAAGTCACTGAGTAGACAAGGCAGGTTTGGCCAGCACCTTCTGGGAGGAACCTGCTTCGGGCAATATTTGCCCAAACTGGTCAGGGAAGCACTTAGGTCGCCCGGCCCTGCTCTCCTTGGGAGCCCAAGGGCTCAAGAGGACGGGGCACAGGGCAGGGGGTGAGCAGGCTGGGAGGTGGGCCCTGGGCTTATCCAGTGGTTCTGACCCCTCACCTGCTGACATGTCTGCTGCCAGCATCTCCCTCCTGGCCTGCCTCTCGCCTGCTGTCTGGGGCTCCTTAGAGTTGTGTGTGAAGTGCAGCTGTGTCCACTGGAAGCAGTAGTCATCGTTCCCCAGGGGGGGTTCACCCGGGAAAAGCACACGACCCCCATCTCTTTGGCCTTGAAGATGTAGGATCTTTCGGCTCCAGCTCCCCTGGGGTCCCTGCTGTCTGCCCCTCCCCCAGGGAGGGGAGGACGGTCTCTTTTTCTTGGTCTCTCTGAATTCAGTATGTTGAAAGTTTAAATGTTGGCCACGCACATGCATGGCCCACGGCCCACGGTCTGCAGATGGTGGATGGTGAGAATGGCTGTCTGTCCCCTGCCCCCAGCCCTGGCCGTGCTCTGCATCAAGGCTCGGGTGCATTGAGATGCCTCCTGCTCCCAGCCCTGGCCGTGCTCTGCATCAAGGCTCGGGTGCATTGAGATGCCTCCTGCTCCCGTGGCAGGCCCAGTAGGCCCCTCATTGTCTCCTTCAGAAAATCGGGGGACGCTGACCTCAGAGCAGTCATGGGAACTGCCCTGTGTTGGGGTTTCCTAAGTGTTGGGCCCTGTTCCCATGACCCTCCACGGCAGAGGCCTCTTCGCTCTCTCAGTCCCTTGTGGGGACATGCTATCCTCAGCTCACCGGGCTCCACCAGTGGATGAGCACCCAGTCTCAGACTCGGCCCATAAACAGCTCTAGAGCAAATATGCTCGTCCTGCTTATCTGCTTACGTCCAGGATCCACTTCGGGGACCTGGCAGCTCCAGGTCCCGGGCGGCAAGGCTCTGATGGGGAAGATGGCCGGGAGGCCCAGGCCCTGTGTCCCAAGGCTGAATGGAGGCCAACCGGCCAGGTGGCTTGCGCATGATCCTTGACCCTCAGGTACCGCAGGAGTCCCTGAGCCCCTCAGGAGGCCGTGCAGCCTCTTCCTGGAGAGAGCGTGCTGCGAGCGGGACCACACTGTTCCGTATTCTGTCTCATGTGTCCTCGGGGACACAGAGCCGTGATCACTACCCCCCGCCCAGGTCCCAGGCATGTTCCTGCCCTGCTGGAGGGGGAAGATTAGCTAGCCCAGAACACAGTATTTTGACCCAGGCTGTACCCAGCGAGGAGAGATTGTCCCCAGTCGCACAGCTCTGTGAAGGGGATTGGGTTTCCGTCAGGATGAAGCCTCTCTGTGCTTCTCTGCTGGGGGTGGCGTGGGTGGGGGAAGCCGCTGCTGTGTCTCCACAGCCTCTGGAAGGGCTCAGGCCCAGGCAGTCCGTGGCCGTGACCAGGATGTGCTGCCTCGCAGCGCTCAGGCCCAGTGGGAAAGCACAGCTTCTGCCCAAGGAAGGGGTGGATTATCTTCCCCACTTGTAACAAGTGGGCAGGGGGTCTGGGGGGCGACAGCTTCGTGGGGAGGGGGGCAGTAGCTGGACATGGGGACCCCCATTCTGTCTCTGCCACTTTAACAGAAACTTACTTGAGTCCAGAGTAAAAAGCTAGGCTGCGGTCACTGCAGAGCTGGACCCAGCGCCAGGTCAGGGAGACCTCTGGACACGTCATAGATTGGGCACGTGTACGGCCAGTGCCACCTCTACGTCCACTGCCTGATGGGCCTCCTGTCCATCTTCGAGGCCTGTATCCACACCTTTGGCCACTGACCGTGGGGCCTCTGGGCCTCTAGGGGACACAGGCATGATGACTCCTTGTCCTTCTCAATGCCTCTTGAATCTTCCACCATGGGTCCCCCTCCCGTCGAAGCTCCAGGCCTCGTACTTGCTCCCCACTGGACACAGGCAGCTCCCAAGTCTGGTCTGTGGATGGCAGGGCCTGATTAGCTGTGGTCCCAGTGAGGTGGGGTGGTGCCGATGGGCCTGGCCATCATGGGTTCCCCCTCTTGGCCCCCGTGTTTGCCCTTCTGACCTGCTGCGTCTGGGGTAGGAATTTCCCTCTGTCTCTGGCTCCTCTGCTCTGCTGTCTCCTCTGGTTCTGTGATGTCCCTTGTTGCTGAGACTGCCTGGCCCTCCTAGCACCTCTGGCTCTTCCTGATAAAGACACCTTACCTGCCAAATACCATGTCCGAGGTGTAGAGCGGAACCCCGGCCTACTCTGTCTACCCTGCACTGAGGCCACACATGACCTGGCCAGCTGGATGGGGCTTGCTGGTCTGGTCAGGACAGCGCCCCGGAGCATGGCAGGCTACCTGCTCCTGCTGCAGGACCCTTTTCTCTGCACTGTGTCGACCTCCTTTTCAGCCCTTAGGCCTCCAGTGAGGGTCACCTGCCAGGGAGGCCTCGCCTTGCCCCCCATGCCAAATTATTCTTCCTCCCAGCACCTGTTCTCATCCAAGGTGATCACATCCTTGGCATGCCTGCCCACACTGGAGGCCCCGAGGGCAGAGACCACACTCCCCTGGTCGCCTCAGTGCCCAGCAGCTGCTGGGAGCCTGCCCTGGCCTGGACTACTCTGTAAACACTTCCCTCTGGTGCCCCTGGGTGCTGGATTAACTGTCCTGAGTCTCTGCCCCAAGGAGGCCAGGCCCCTCTGTCAGCAGCTGCAGCAGGAGGGGTGCTCAGCTCCGGCCCTTGAGGAACCGCGGGCTCCCCAGCCTCAGGGGGTCACCAGGCTCAGCCCTGAGATCATGTAGACTTGTGCAGAGGCCCAGCCGCCGGCCACCTTGTTCCTGTCCTTTAAAAGGAGAAGAAAGAACATGTGGCCAGGGCCGGGCTAGGCATGTGGCAGAGGGCATGACCCCAGCTTGGTGCTATAGCAGCTGTGAGAGCCCAGGCGCACCTGTCAGTACCGGAGCCTGGCAGTTTTCAGGAGCTCTGGGACTTGGTGGAGGCCCCAGGTCATAAGCCTCAGGCTACAGCCCTCCCTGGGATGGCAGTCCCTCTTCCCCTGTTACAGCTGAACCCCAGGGGTGACCAAGGTAGTGTTGATTCCCACCCCACCTGGGGTGAACAGTGGGGTCCCCCTCCCTGGGCTCCCCTGGTTCCCAGCATCTTTGTGCTGATCCCCGGCCAGAGGCTGGTGGCCAGCAAGACTGTGTGTGACACAGTCTGTCACGCCCACCGTCCCCAGCCTGGCCATGTGCATACAGCTTCATCTGCTTCTGCTCAGAAAGTCCCACTGTACCTGCCAGGGCCCCAGCTCATTTGAATGAGTGCTCAGTGAGTTGGTGGGTTCTAGGCTGCTGGGCGGCACCAGCCCTGTGGGCTCCTGCCAAGCCTGGGCTGAGTGACACACTCTTGCCGACATCGTCACTGCCCTCCGTCCCCCTCGTGGCTCCAACTCCTGCACACGCAGAGGTGGCCACGGATGTGAGCTCTTAGCGGGTTGGGGATTCAGCCCGTGTCCACACACAGGATGCCCAGGAGGCTCAGGGAGGCCGAAGTGGCTCCTTGTGGCTCCCAGGCTGCTTGGGGGGGTGTTGCCTCTGGAAAGACTCGGGTTCAGAAGATGTCCCGGGGGGGAGCAAGGTACAGCATGTGGGCCCAGGGACGGAGGGGACAGGGTAGAGACCCCTGAGGATGGGAGGCAGAAGGAACATTGCTTTTAATTGGCAAAATTTACATCCTCGGAACAGAAAGCAGCCCGCGTCACCCAGGTCCCAGGACACCTTGCACAGTTGCTGTCCCCACGTCCCCAAAGCTGAGGACGTCTCCTGCCTCAGCACGGCCTCATTATCAGGAGAGGGAACATCGTGAGCAAAGTTTGGAAGCAAAAGCAGGGCTTGTTCTGTGTTCTGGAACGAGTAGCTGAGTCACAGCTCACCCCGGAGACGGGGGACAGGAGAGGCTGTCCAGACCCTGCGGTGGGGAGTCTGCACACAGCGAGGCTGGGACCCAGTTTGCAGGATGAGGTGGAGAGGCTGCCTGAGGAGAGCCTCCGTCATGGCCGACAGCATGCAAAGGGCGGGGGTAGCCCCTCCAGGTGGCAGAAATGGGCAGGAAGCCATGGTGTCTGGGCAGATGGATGTCAGGGACACGGGGCCTGAGGCCTCTTGCATGGGTTGAGGTGCCTGGGGTTGACCCACGTGGCTGGGCTCTGTCTTGGTTATGGCCAGCCTGCCTGAATTACCCAGGACCAGTTCAGCTCTGCAGGGTGGGGCTGTTCGGGGGCCCGGCGACCAGCAGCCCTCAGGAAGCTGGGGTGCCGTGGCCCTCATGACTGGGAAATGCCTGGTGAGGCTGAGGGCTGGGGCCAGGATGGCTCAGGAAGGAGCTCAGGGTTGTCACCTCCACCACCAGTGTGCCAGTCCTCACTCCCACCAGCATTTCAAGCTCCCATGATGGACACTGAAGGCTTCTGCAGAGCAGTGGGGTGCGTCCCCGCCCTTCCCCCTTCCCTGACTTCACATGGGCAAATTCCTGGTCTGATGGGAGAGGGCTGATGGGCCGCCAGCCTGTCCCCCGGGAAGTGGGGCTCAGAACCAGCAAATCAGGGGTGGGGGATGCCTGGGCAAGAGGTAGCCAGGAGGCCCAGGGGCTTAGTGGTTAGAAACAGGCTCTGGGTTCAAGGGTGGGTTTTTCCACTTCCCAGCTGTGTGGCTTTCGGTGGGCCACTCAACCTCTCTGCCGCTGCTCCTGTGTGTGTAGACTGAAGCGCTTTCCTGGCGGGCGGTGGCAGGGACTGAGATGGTCCCTGGCTGGTGCTGCTCACAGCTGGTGCTGTGTCCTGTGAGAGGTGCCGACCTCTCCCGGGAAGGCATTCCTGGGACCCCTCAAAGGGGGATCTCCATCTGTGAGCTTGTTAATACAAGTGCCTGACCACTGCTAGGGTCCCCTGGAGAGTGCCGTGTGTGGTCAAGCTCAGGCATCAAGGAAAGCAGGAGCTTGGTTTTGCCGTCTGCCTCCAGCCGGCCCCAGGGGTATGTGATGCCATGACTGCTTCTAGGACAGCAACCTTCAGGGGTCATCCCATGGGTGGAGAGAGCTCACACACCAGCTAGGACCCGAGGAGTCAAGCGTCAGCAGGGCGGTGAGTGTGCCCCAAGGGGCCCAGGGCTGGCTATGGAGGAGCTGAGTCAGTGGTCAATGACTTCTGGGCCCCCACCTGTCCTGGAACAGCACAACGCTCCTCCACAACCCCAGGCGTCTGGTGGAAGTTCAAACTCTGACTCGGTGGCTACGCTGCTGTTCTGGGGACCACGCTGGGTTTGATGAACCCACTTAGAGGCAGCGGGAGGCCAGCCTCAGAGGGGAGGCAGTCAGGAGGAGCAGCACCCTGTCCCCAAGCCCTCCTGGCGTCAGGAACCCCAGACGGGGCTGCATCCCCGACGGATGGCACCACCAGGCCAGCCCGGAGGCCTCAACCTGTGCCCCCGATGACCTCAGGAAAGTGAGGGTTCCAGGCCCGGCTTGTCCCGCTCACACCCGGTGCCAGAAGGGGTGCCGTCCCGGCTGAAAGGTTCAGGCCATGCTCCTGCCTTTCTTCCTCGAAAGACAGTCCCACCAAGCATGAGACCCTGCCTTGGCCAGCTCACTCAGGGAGGCCAGTGGTGGCCAAGAGACAGGCGCCTCCCAGCCCGACGCCTGGCCATGTGCGTCCTGGAAGTGAGCCGGGATGAGGGCCCCGGCTGGGTGAGTGCCCTTGGTGGCCTGAGCTGGCCGCCTCCCTGCAAGCCGGGCCTCCTCAGGCTGTGTCACTTCAGTCCATGGAGACCTGCCTCTCTCCTGGATTAACTGTGAGAAACACAATTAGGCAAAGCACTTTGCTCAGTGCAGCGCTGGCCCCGGGGGATAAGAGGATTAGCTGCACCCTTGGGCTCAGCACTGATGTTCTGATAGTCCCTGGGGGGCTTTGCTAGCCCCATAGCACCTTCTCATAGGCAGCACTGGGCACAGGCCCATCCTCTCTGGACAGGGGGCTCACAAGCAGGCCTCTGTAGACCTGGGCACAGCCCCGCTCTGTCACTCCTATCTCTGAACACTGAGGTCTCCCCTGGAACATGGACACATAGCTGTTGATCTCTGGGGCCTTCTCTCCCCTTCCCTGCACCCTCGCCGGAAACCTCCTGCACCCTGCCTGTGGCCCCACTGGCCGCCTCTGCCCTGGACCCCTCACCCCTTTCCTTTCTGTGTTGCTCTCCAGTCTCGGGAGGGGATCTTCGTGCCCCACGCCTCGGCTCCTCGCAGTCTGTTGACAGGAGTCCTGCCCCCACCTGCTCTGAGCCTCGGGCTGTGGACTGTGGGAAGCACCCCCCGAGGGTCTCCTGCCCACCCTCCTGGGGTTGCACAGCAAGGGGTGGGTGGTGGGCACAGGCCCCCAGGCCACTGAAGCCTGGCTTTCCTCCAGCCCCGCAGCGATGTGTGCTGTAGGGCCCCGGCCGGGGCTGTGGAGCCAGCTGAGGTCCATCCACGCACAGCACCCTGGATGATCTGGTGGCTGAGGGAGGGCAGCTGCAAAAGGCGGACTTCCATGTGGACAGGCGCTGGAGAAGGCTGGACAGGGCAGAAACCAGAGCAGAGGCTGGTGGGCAGGGGCGGGGGTAGGTTGAGGGGAATTTCCCAGTGCAATGGAAGTGTCCTCTGCCTCAGTGAATTTTACACTACCTCTAAATCTGCCCTGAAAGAGTCTCTTCTTCTAAAATAAACTACTCTTATCTCAGAAAAAAAAGAAAGAAGCCTCCTGGCTGGAGGTGCTCGTGCTGGGCTGACACTGACGTTGATGTTAGTGATGGTGTTGGTGGTGTGTCCCACCCAGCCCGCCGATGCCGAGGGAGGCCCAGCCAGCTGCTTATTGCACCCACATACCCACACAGCCACCCAGCTGTCGCCAACACGGCCAAATTTCCTTGCCGGGGGCTGAAGTCCATGTAAATATTGATCAGAGAAGGAAGCTTAGGTTTTGCTCTGTTTGGTTAATAGTTGAAGAGCCACTTGCCCCTTGGCTGTTTTCCCAGTGGCTTCTTACCGGTGGGCCTTGTTTCATTTAAAATTTTAAAGAGATCCTAAAATGCTGTGTCATTCAAACACTGTAAGTGCAGAAGGAAAACCTGCTCATTTAGGTGAATCCCCGAGGACCCCTCTCAGTAAGAAGTCTCCCTGTCTGTTTAGTGTATTGATTATGTAAAACTTAAAAACGGGCAAAGAGAATTTTAGAACCACTCTGTCAATTTGCACCAAAAGCCTGTTAGGATTTTGGGTTGCTTTAGCAAAGACCATGTCGTTGGGATGCGCGGCCCTGCCGGGCCTGGGGCTCTTGGGCCATGCAGCCACCACATGGCCTACTGAGGATGTGAGTAGCTTTCTTGTGGGGGTGCTGGGGGTCTTACCTGCTGCCTCCAGGTGGGCATAGGTGGGGTGTCTCCAGCACTGGCCCCGTCGTGGGTCCAGGGAGGGTGGGTCAGACAGGGTGGGCTGCCGGTGGGGCCTCACAGCTGAGCCGTCCTCTGAGGAATTTGCCAGTTGAGAGCCTCCAGACCACCCCACCCCAGACCCTGCAGTGGGAGGTGGAGGGCAGCTCACTGCCCCCGGGGTAGCATGATAGCAGCCCTGGCCCCTCCCTCAAGTTCGTTCATCACATCTCCTCTGCAAGTCATGCGTGTCTAAGACGTCGCTACATAACTCAGGGTCTACAAATTTTCTAGTATGTTTTCCTCTAGAAGTTTTGTAGTTTCAGGTTTCATATTCAGACTTTTAACCTGCTTGTGTTCATTTGTGTACGTGGTCTGAGTTATGGGTTCTGCGTGTGACATCCAGCACCATTACTTTCTGTCCTCTGAACTAATCGCCCTCGAACGTGGTCACACATCAGTTAACCCGACACACGTGGTCCTACTTCAGGACTCCCTGTCTGTTCCGATGGTCCGTGTGTCTGCCTTTGCACCAACACCACAGTCCTGATCCCGGTCGCTCTATAACATGGCTCAAAATCTGCCGAGTTGGCCCACCTCTGTTCTTCTTTTTCATTTGTTTTGGCTATTCTGAGTGCTTTGCATTTCTGTGAGAATATTAGAACCAGTCTGTCAATCTGCAGCAAAAAGCCTGTTAGGATTTTGATTGGGGTAAGTTGAATCTATAGACCAATCAAGGAGAATAGACTTCTTACTAATGTTAAGCTTCCAGACCCACGGACACTCTATTTTTTTTTTTTTTTTTTTTTTTGATGTGGACCATTTATAGAGTCTTCATTGAATTTGTTACAGAATCGCTTGTTTTATGTTTTGTTTTTTTGGTCTCGAGGCTTATGTGATCTTAGCTCCCTGACCGGGGATCAAACCCACATCCCTTGCTTTGAAAGGAGAAATCTTAACCACTGGGCCACCAGGGAAGTCCCTCTTCGTTTACTGAGGTCTTTTCTCAAGTTCTTAGCGAAGCTTCAGTTTTCGGGGTGCACACCCTGCACTGTCTGTCAATTTCATCAGTTTGTGTAGGTGGTTGCGGGTCGTACGTGTTTCAGTGGACATGAGGTCTTCCTGGTCTATGGGAGCATCTGGGGTGATGTCAGTGGCTGGGTTTTCACAGGTGCCTTGTGTTCGGACAAGGGTGTCCCCTATCACACCTCCCGCACTGACTTTCTGTCAGGAAGGTATGTTGGATTTTTGTCAAATGTTCTTTTGTGTCTCTTAAGGCGATCATAGTGTATTCTTCTTATGTAGTTTGTTTATATGGTGAATTACACTGATTGGTTTTCAAATGTTAAACCAACTTTTCACTCCTGGTATAAACCTCACTTGGTTGTGTGATGTATTATCCTTTTAGTATATTGTGGATTCCATTGGCTGATTCGTTAATGTTTTGTCTAGAATTTTTGCGTTTTGTTCGGGAAGGGTCTTTTTCTCTAGTTTTTTTTTTTGTGATGTTTTGGTATCTGGTAATGCTGGCTTCATGGAGTGATTTGGGGAGTGTTCCTTCCTTTTCAATTTTTGGGAACAGTTTGTACATAATTGGGATTATTTCTTCCTTAAATGTTCGGTAGGATTTACCAGTGAAGCCCTCTGGACCTGGAACTTTCTTTTGTGAAGATTTTTGGCTCTATGTCAAAATATGTGGATGGACGTACTGTATGCCGGTTGAACCCTCTGCTTCATTTCCTGCACAAGCTTTGGTCAAATTTACCTGTGTAAAGTTTTTCATGTATCCTTTTTTGCCCTTTTAATGTCTGTAGACTCTAGGCTTGATGTTGAGAACCTGTGTCTTTTTTCTTGCTCAGTCTGAGTAGAGGTTTTAGAGAAACAGCGCTTGGTTTCATTGATTTTTCTC
Source organism: Capra hircus (assembly GCF_001704415.2). Lineage (NCBI taxonomy): Eukaryota > Metazoa > Chordata > Mammalia > Artiodactyla > Bovidae > Capra > Capra hircus. Next base: position 34,452,913 of record NC_030826.1, read on the forward strand.
TAGTGTTTTTCTATTTTCTATCATCGATTTCCACTCCACACTTTCTCCTACTTACATGGGTTTCATTTTCTCTCCTTTCTCTAGTTTCTTGTGGGAGCTGAGACCAGTGACTGGGACCTTCCTTCTCTCTCCTGTGGGTGTTCAGTGCCATAAACCCTCCCAAGTCGCAGCATCCCACAGACGTTGGTATGTTGTGCTTTCATTTTCACTCAATTCAAAATCCTTCTTGTTTCCTTTTCCATTTTTCCTTTCCCCCAGGAGTTGGTTTTTTGGGAAATGTGTTACTTGGTTTCCAGATGTTTGGGGATTTTTTCAGAGAGCTTTTTCTGTTATTAATTTCCGATTAACTCCATTGTGGTCAGAAAACACACGTTGTGTGATGTGGAACTCTAACCGTGACTTGTTTTACTTCCCGGAATGTGGTCTATCTTAGTAAACGTCCTGTGCGCACTTGTTGTTGAGTGAGGTCTTTTATAAACGTCGGTATACCGAGTTGGTTGACAGTATTCAAATCTTTATCCTTACCTATCCTTACCAGTACTGAGAGAGGGGTATTGAAGTAACTATTTCTGTTTTGCAGATTTATCAGTTTTACTTCATGGACTGTAAGCTCTGGCATCAAGTGCATGAATGTTTAGGATGTTATGTCTTCTTGGTTAACTGTGAAACAATCTTCTCTATCTTGGTAATAATGTTTGCTCTGAAATCTACTTTGTCTAAAATTTATAAAACCACTCAGTCTCCTTTCCACCAGTGTTAGAGTGACTATTGTGCCAGCCTGTTGTGGTTAGCTGGTTTGAATCTTTATAAGTAAAGTGTATTTTGTGTAGCCAGCATGCAATTGGATCATTTTTTATCCAGTCTGACAATCTCTGCCTTTTAATTGAGATGTTTGGCCATAAGCATTTAATGTTTTTATTAATGGAGTGAGACTTAAATCAGTATCCTTCACTCCTTCATGTCCAGTGTTTGGAAAGCCCTTATGTATTTGTCTGTTGTGTGTGTGTGTGTGTTTCAGGCGAGTGGGTAAATGCCATCCTTCTTGGCTAGAAGTAGAAAGGACAGCAGTAATAAATGTCACTCGATACTCAGTGCGTGTTCAGTTTTTCTCAATTGTGTCAAAACTGTCTTGTTCCAGTTGGTGTGTATGCATCAGGATCCAAATGAGGTCTGCATGTTGCACTCGGTGGGCATTGCACTTGGTGGACGTGACTCCTGAGCCCCTCACTTTCCTCTATGTCATCTACTCTGGGAGGAGTGAGTCACTTGTCTAGTAGGGTGTCTGGCTTTGGGTGATTACATCTTTGTGATAATGCACCCCACTCTGTCCAAGGGTCCCATTCAGTGGTGGGGGGGCAGCTCTGAGAAGCAGAGCAAGGAACACGCTTGGTCCCACCGCACCTGGTGGTCCCCGAGTGTGGGGGACAAGTGGCGGCCTGGGTCTGTGGTCCTCCCACTGGCCTGCAGGAGGGGTGAGGACGTGACTCCATGGCTGATTTTGAAAGCATTACCTCATCAACAGGAAAAAAAATTAACGGCCTTTAAATCTGCATCTTGACATACCACATCAGAAACAAGGTTTTGTGCCAAAGATAGCATTTTTGAAGAACAGCTGAGCCCCTCAGACAGAAAGGGTACTAGGCTAGGAGCTGAGGAGCCACTCAGAGTCTCCTCTTATGGCTGGGTGGCCCTTCTGGTCACTCCTGAGGAGCCCTGGCTTCCCCACATATAAGTGGATCTCACCCCACCCACCCCAGGCTGGTTTTGAGTGTTAAGTGAGCTCAGGTGAAAACACTTAAAATTGTCAGGTTCTGAGTTGATGTTGGTGTGATTTTTACTGTTGGAATCTTGACATCCCTGGGTTCTTGGAACAGTGTGGAAGTCCTATCCATCCTTGTAGCTTGAGCCTAGGGTCCATGTGTGAACACAGGCTGCTTCCTCTAGCCGAGGACACTTTACCCTACGAGGACCTCTCGTCACCCCTCAGTGGACCCCACCTTGGTCCAGCTACTCTGGAGGGGGATGGTCCCCCAGGCCCCCAGAAGGAACCATGTGCAGGTTCCTGTCCTGAAAACTGACCTTCCAGATGCCCTCCCTACTGTGAGTCGGCCAGCTGGTTTTCATGCCAGAGAGACAGACAAGGGGATTGGGGACAGTAGAGGCAGGAGGGCCCCTGGGGAGCCCCCTCCCACTTTGCTCCACCATTAGCTGCAGAAGGGTGAGTCTGGGCCTGACGAGTTTGGAAAAATAAAAGGTTTCTGTGGCTAAAAAGTGAAAGCTCTGGGAGTGTAGAGTCGAGGGTCTGGGACAGTGGGCCTGTCCAGTGGGAAGGGGTGGCACTGGCCTCCTCCCAGACTCCCCTCCGCGGTCCCAGACCCCAAGTCCATGGCGCGTGTTATTCCAATGTGTTCCGGACCCTGGGTGGGGGAGCCGAGCTGCTCAGGGCCGAGGGGCTCAGCTGCCCCCGGGTCTCCTGGCCTCCTCCTGCTTCAGTGTTCAGCCGCTTCCAGAAGGACTTTGTGTTCTGTTTGCACAGGTCGTCCGCCCGCCGTGGAGGTGGGCCGAGACCCTTCCCCGTACCCCGCCCCTGCATGACCCCTCCACCATGTGACCCCCCCACTCCACCCCCCCAACAAGGGCCCCTTGGGTCTCAACTGCTCTCTCTGCACGTAGGTTGCGAGATGGGAACACAAGACCCGAAAGCTGAGCAAGGCCTTCGGGTCCCCCCGCCTGGCCTGTTACACCCTGGGTGGGGCCATCCTGCTCTTGAACGTCCTGCGCTCCCACTGGTAAGGACCCCTCCCCTCCCCCGCTACCCCCACCCCACTCCAGGCCGCGCCCCACCCCCACCAGGGAAGAGGTGGGAGGCACCTGGAGCCTACGCAAGGGGCCGGGTGGGGCGGGGGGAGGGGGGACTAGGCCGGGGCTGCTCTGAGCCCATCTCCCGCACTGGCTCTGCTGGCTCAGGGAAACCCCCACTTGGGCTCCACCTGGAGAGGTGGCCGCACACAGCGAGCAGTGACCTGGGTGGGGGGCAGGGCAGCTAGGCCAGCTTGGTGGACTCCTCCACAATGGGGTTGGCTGCTGCACACCTCCTTCCTCCCCCAGTTACTCTGAAAACTCAGCTTATGGAGGGGTATGCGGGGGTAGACCCAAACAGCCCCACCTGGTGGGCAGCCCAGTGCAGGAGCCTTTGCAGGCACTCTGGCCCTTTTGAACGGGTGAGCGAGTGAATGAATGAATGAGTGAGCGCAGAGCATCCCCCATGGCCCCTTCTCGCTAGCTGTCACTACGGGGGCATTTAAAGCTCCTGAAACATCGCATCTCAGGAGACGGGACCTGCTGCCTGTTTCCCTTCAACAATGTGCTGTTTCTACTTCTTGTGTATTCTTGGCCTCCTGAGTCCACCATGTAGGGGGAAAAAACCCAAGACCCCAGGCCCAGCCTCGCCACTGTTCCTATGGTGTGGAGCTGGGTGGTCCATCCTACCCTGCAGGTGGGCTGCACCAAGGTGGGCGGCCAGGTGGGCATGGGGGGAGTAGAGGGGCAGAGGGCAAGGTGATGGAGAGCCTGTCTTCTGGAGGGCTGATGGGGTCCTCCATGTGGCCCCGACTTGAACCCCGGTTGGCCTGCAGAGGCCAGCAGAGGCAGGTCTATAGACAAGCTGCTATCCCTCCCATCCTACCACAAGGCTGGCGCTGGCAGGACGTGTCGTGTCCTGGGCCCTTGAGAGGGCCTGGCAGAGGAGAGACCCAGGCCCAGCTCCTCTCCCTGCGTCACTGTCAACCTTTTGGCTACGGCTTTCCCCCCAGATGAACTAACCACCCAGGAAATTTGGGGGCAGAGAAAGGACCCCTCCACCGCAAGCAGGCCTGTTTTCCCTTCTCCCCTCTATGGTCCTCCTCCTGTTTGCCCCCTGCTGACAAGTCTGGCTGGGGTTCAGGGGCAGGGCTTGTGGGAGTCCTGCCCCATTGCCGCTCCCCAGCATCCTTCACCTGTTGCTTTATGTGGTTCCTGCACGTGGGTTTCCTGTGCCTGGGTGTGGGTGTGGGTGTGTGTGGTAAAAGACCCGTTACTAAAATTGACCATTTCAGCCACCCTGAGGTATAGTTTTGTGACATTTAGGACCTTTCCCTGGGAGTGGTGTCCGTCAGTCAGCTCACAGGGCTGTGTCCAGCCCACTTGCTCTACAGACAGGAGAGGTGGAGAGGTGGGAGGGGGCTGAGCTGTGGCCCAAGCTGCCAGCTCTCAGATCTGCGGGTTTATCAGAGGCCAGGGAGGGTGCAGGGGTGGGGCATGGGCGCGGCCACCGGGCACCACACGGGGTGTGCGGCTCTGAGCCAATCCCAGCAGCTTAGCCTGGAGCTGCGGGGTGACCCTGAGCCCAGCAGCAGGAGAGGTGGGTGGAGAGCAGGGGGCGTGGGCAGTGTGACCGAGGGCCAGCTGTGCCCTGACACATGTGCCGCTGTTTGACAGGTCACTGTGCAGGCCTCTGCCCGTGGTGTCCTGTTTGCTGTTCGAACAGATGCTTCTCCTGCCTCCCTGTTCCCCTTTCTTCACTTTGGGGAAGGGGGCTGCTTTTCCTGGTTGATGAACACAGACTATGACCCCTTCTGCCTGGCGTGGACTGGCGCCAGGGAGGTGCTCAGGGGAGAAGCCTCTGTTCTCCAAGAGCTGACCGTAGTCTGAGGAGAGAGTTATAGGGAGGCGGGCTTTAGCTCAACCTAAAGAGTTTGTCCCATCACTTCATGGGAAATGGATGGGGAAACAGTGGAAACAGTGTCAGACTTTATTTTTGGGGGCTCCAAAATCACTGCAGATGGTGACTGCAGCCATGAAATTAAAAGACGCTTACTCCTTGGAAGGAAAGTTATAACCAACCTAGATAGCATATTCAAAAGCAGAGACATTACTTTGCCAACAAAGTTCGGTCTAGTCAAGGCTATGGTTTTTCCAGTGGTCATGTATGGATGTGACAGTTGGACTGTGAAGAAAGCTGAGTGCCAAAGAATTGATGCTTGAACTGTGGTGTTGGAGAAGACTCTTGAGAGTCCCTTGGGCAGCAAGGAGATCCAACCAGTCCATTCTGAAGGAGATCAGCCCTGGGATTTCTTTGGAAGGAATGATGCTAAAGCTGAAACTCCAGTACTTTGGCCACCTCATACGAAGAGTTGACTCATTGGAAAAGACTCTGATGCTGGGAGGGATTGGGGGCAGGAGGAGAAGGGGATGACAGAGGATGAGATGGCTGGATGGCATCACCGACTCAATGGACGTGAGTCTGAGTGAACTCTGGGAGTTGGTGATGGACAGGGAGGCCTGGTGTGCTGCGATTCATGGGGTCACAAAGAATCAGATACTACTGAGCAACTGAACTGAACTGAAGGAGTTTGACAACATCCGGCTAATGGAGTGGACAAATGGAGATGGAACTTGCTCTGCTAGAAAGAGCCTGGCAGGGTTGTCCAGTGGTCAGCACTCCTGCGTCCACTGCCGAGGGTGCGAGTTCAATCCTGGTCAGGGAACGAAGATCCCACAAGCTGTGGGGTGTGGCCAAAAGAAGGAAAGAGAGAGAGGGAGGAAGGGAGGACGCAGGGCGGGTGGGCGTGCTCATGACGGAGGGCGAGTTGGGTGGAGGCATGAGTCCAGAGTCTCCTTGCCTCTGCAGCGCTAGTCACCCTCAGACTGAAAACCTTGCTGTCCTGCAGAGTCTAAAATGTTGTCATTCATAATCTGTTTCTAAAAACTACTGTCACAAGTCAGGATTTCTGGCTTCTCTGGAAGCAGGCACCAGCCCCATATTCCGATCACTTCTTCTGTGGTGGCCCCTCAGCAGGCCACTTGACTCACCCTCGGGACTCGCCTGAGACCCCTGGACAGGCTACTCTGGGGGCCTGGGGGCAGGGTGGGTGGCCCCTCTGTGTGGCGGTGACCTCCCCGCCCTGCCTGCAGCTTCACACAGGCCATGCTGAGCCAGCCCCGGATGCAGAGCTTGGACAACCCTGCCGCCTACCACGTGGGCCTGGCGCTCCTGGGAGTGGGCGGTGTGTTCGTCCTTTCCAGTTTCCTAGCGCTGGGCTTCACCGGGACCTTCCTAGGTAAGACCCTGAGTGCGGGGGGCCGGGGCCCTGCTCCCCCCAACTCCAGGCCTCAGCCTGCCCTGCTCAGCATGGGGGGCCAGACTCTCAAGCCCCAGCCAGCTGCATGGCCTCCAGGACGGGACGGGCTTCTGTCACTGTGTTCAGGTCTGATCGGGGCTGGTGACAGGTGGGGGCGCTGGCCCCTCTGCTTGCCCGTGGCTCTGGAGCTTTGGGGCTGAGAGCCTAGTGCTGGCAGGGCTGAACGTCCTACAGACACCAGCTCCCAGTCTGGGACTCTAGGGGGCGGGAGCAGGGCGGCTGATGTGCGGAGGGGCAGTTGGGCCAGAGCAGAAGGCCAGCCAGGGATCACATCCCTTGAGTCCCTGAGGGCCATGCAGGGGACTGGGGCGTCCTCCCAGGAGGAGGGTCCCACAGGGGAGGTCCTCTGGGGGCCAAGGAGCAGGTGGAGATCATTGTGTGAGCCTCACAGGGGTGGGGTGAGGGAGGGAGCCAGGGGAGGGAGGGGTGGTGCTGTAGCCAACCTCAGGAGACCAGGGGTTAGCAGCCCCACAGCAGGGGCGGGGGAAAGGGCAGCCAGGGTCTGGAGGAGGGAGGGGGAGGGGCCTGGAAGCCACCTGGAGGGCCCCAGGAGAAACAGCCTGGAACATGGGCCCCTCAGGCTCAGGAATGTAGGTCAGAGTGGCCGAGTCCCCGCCCCGCTCCCCCCCCCCTGCCATGAGCCACCCCACCCTGAAGCAGACTTCTGTGCCACCGGGAAGAAAGGCTCCCCGGCCGCGAGCCCTCTGTCCCCAGACAGTGGTGATGGTGATGCAGCTGCTACTCCTTCAGGCCCACCTGTGCCTGGAGCGTGAGGGACAAACCAGGGGGCCCTAGTGAGCAGCGCTGCTCCCTGTGGGCCATGCCCGGGCCGGGCTAGACTGCGCTGGACACTGGGTCTGTGTCCGCTGCCTCTTGGACTGCCGCACCCTCCCCTGGGAAGCTCTAGGCTGGCTGCAGGGGGAGAACTGATCTTCAGGCTGGTGGCCCAGGTGGGGGTGGCCCAGCCAAGGGAGGAGGGGGAGGTGGAGCAGAGATAATGAGTAGGGGTAGGCATGCTTTAGACGGTGGGGGCAGGTGAGGGGAAGGTCGAGAGGAAGTGCCACGAGCCGAGGAGATGGCAAAGGAGGAGAGGTGTCCAGAGGGCGGGGAAAGTCCCCAAGCAGAGGGGACAGAACATGCAAAGGCACAGAGGCAAGAGCAGGTGGGGACGCAGCCCCTGGGGACCCTCAGTGCCTGCATACCTCCCGCTGGATGGGGCAGCCAGGCTGTGACCCTCCTTCCTGCCCGCCCTGTTTGCAGGCGACTACTTCGGGATCCTCAAGGAGGCCAGAGTGACCATGTTCCCGTTCAGCATCCTGGACAACCCCATGTACTGGGGCAGCACAGCCATCTACCTGGGCTGGGCCATCGTGTGAGTCAGCCCTCGTGCCCTTGGAGCCCAGGGCACTGGTCAGGGCTCCTTTCCTGGGGAGTTCCTCACTGGTGGGAGCAGAGAACATCCTAGAACAAGGTCGGCAGACTTCCTCTTAAAAGAGCAGGAGGCTCCTGGGCAGCAGGTGACGGAGTGGCCGTGGTTGCGAAATTTGAATTTCACGTCATTTTCACAAGTCACAAAATATTCTTTTGATTTTCTTAAACAATTACAGATATAATTGGGGGGTGGGGGACCTTGGCCTAGGGACCATAGGCTGCCAACCCAGTGGCAGGGAGGCCTCCTGCCCGCAGCCAGCCTGCAGGATCCACGCCCCACTGACTGGGGCTCCTCCGGCCAGCAACCCACAGTCCAGGAGCCTGGCACACATGCCCCCCAAGGCATCTCCTATCTGTCCATTTTCTGGATGAGGATTTCTTCCATAGAAAGGTTTTCTTTGTAGAAAGAATTCTGCTTTTACTGAATGCTAGAAAGCAACTTTCCAGGAAGGTCACAGGTGACCCCAGAGTCCAGAAGGACGATAGGACCTAAAGGAACAAACTTCGATGGTGGACCGTCTGGAGTGGACGTTCCCCCACCAGCCCCACCTTCAGGGGTTGGGGGGTACATGGGATCCAGGCTCTGGGCTTTGAGTGACAAGGAGCTGGAGGGGCACTTGTGGGTCTGCTGGGACCCCCTGCCTGTGCCCACTTCAGACCAGGAAGCCCCCCACCCACCTGCCTTCAGCCTGGCCTCTCTCTCTTGGACTGGGGCAGCGGGATCCAGGGAGGCATGCTGCCTCCACAGGCTTACCCACTCCCCATAGTGTCTCCTACCTGAGACTGGCAGGGCGAACCCCACAGAGGTTCTTCTGCAAAATTCCCTGCCAGCACACCCACCTTTCCTCTCACTTTAACTCCCAGTCAATCTTTCCAAACCCAACTTGAGGTGTCCCCTCCTCCAGGAAGTCCTCCCTGACCTCCCACAATATGCACACACACACAGGTTCTTCCTCTGTGCTTAGATGGGGCCTCCCAGGGCAAAATCACAGAGTGGGTCTTCTCTGTCTCCAGGAGTGAGAGAGGTTGCCCCCTCTACAGGGCTGTTAGGCCAAGGCTCTCAAGAACACATGAGAAACCCTAGGGGCCCAGGCTCCCACAGGCCCCTCAGGAGGGTACCAGCCATGTGGTGATGAGGGGCCTCAGTTGTACAGGGGAGGGAGCCCTTCCTCTGAGAGCCCATTAGACATACTCCATTACCCGGGGCTGCCAGACGCTGACCCAGCAGGGCTGCTCCCAGGCCTTCCCAGCCCATCTGTCCCTGACCTGGGGCCCCACAGACAGAGCTTCCCGTTGGCCCAAGCAGCCAGGTGTGTGGAAGCCCCAGAAGGTCCAAGGCGCTGGGATTCCTGGGGCACCAGCTCGTCAGCCTGAGTGAGACACCCCTCCCCAAGGTGCACAGCTGGGTCCCTGGGACTCCCCACCCCCACCCCACTCCAGGCTCTGGCACATGGGTCCCTGTGAGCCTCAGTTTCCTCATCTGCAGTGTGGGATGATCACTTGCACACGGTTGTTCAGTGACAGTGCTTTCAAGGTGGGAAAGTTCACACAGACAGAACAGAGAAGGGCATTTGGCTCCTGTTCAGGGTCTGTGCCCAGCTGACAAGGGACCGGCTTCCCAGGCTGGGGCTGGCCACCTTAGGGATACTGTGGCCACAGAGCCCTGGCCCTGAGGTCTCCTGGTGGGTTGGGGGTGGGGTGGGGGGAGGCTCTGCCCACTCCAGGAAGCAGCACCAGGGCCGTGAGCAGGGGCTCAGGAGGGCAGATCTCGTTTCAGCCCCAAAGCATTTGTGCCCTTGGCATGTCCTCGTGGCAGTGCCGAGGACCAGGTGGCCCAGCTCACCCTCAAGGTCAATTTGAATGGAGTCCACAGAATCGAAGGTGGGGGTGTCATAGGGGGCACTTGGCCTTCACTGTCCCTGAAGCCCCCGGAGAGACAGTGTGAGGTTCTGGGGAGTGGGGGTGGGCAGGCAGAGGGTCCCTGGGGGGGTACCCATATGGCTGCCTTGAGCCCCCCAGCCTGGGCCTCATGCTCCCCTCCAGCTCCTGGGCTCTCCAGGGGCTCCTCTCGTCTCCTCCTCAACTGTCTGGATGTGGGGGCATAGCCCCAGCAGCGGTCACCAGCAGAGAGCCCGTGAAGGGGCTCACTGGACACTCCACCTGGCTTTGGGTGCCCTGGCCCCATTTCTAGAAAACAGCCTGAGAACATGGCTTCCTGTGGGCAGAGGCCCCACGACCTCCTGTGCGGAAAAAAACATGCCGACCGCTCGGGTGATTCGGGGAGGCCAGTTGTTCATTTCTCCCCGTGTTCTCCCTCCACTCTGTCCTGAGTGAGTCTCCAGCTGCAGCTGGAGGCCTGAGGCCCGGGCCTGGATGGGCAGTGGTGAGGTGGACCCCCGTCTGAGAGAAGGCTGGCCCCGGGCTTGCCCCTGACCCAGCGTTTCCCCGCAGGCACGCCAGCCCCACCGGCCTGCTGCTGACCGCGGTGGTGGCACTCATCTACATGGTCGCCATCGTGTATGAGGAGTGAGTAGGCGCTGTCGCGGGCTGGGGACACCGTGTGCCTGTGCGACCCGCACTGGCCCTTCCTCTCCCTACAGGGCCTCCCTATGACCCTGGCAGCTGGCCACGGCCAGGTCACTGTCAGAGCAGCAAATGGGCAGCTGACCGGGTATAGGACAGGCCTGGGAGCCAGGCTGACAGTGCTGGCTCTTTCTGGTCATACACAGACCCCCAACCCTGTCCACCCTGGGTGGGGAGCATGGGTGGCAGCGTCAAGCTCAGCACCAGCTGACCGAGCCTCTCACCCCTGCAGGCCCTTCACCGCCGAAATCTATCAGCAGAAAGCCTCCCAGGCCTGCAAGAGGAGCTGACGGCCACGGCCACTCTGGGAGAGTTCCCACCTCAGGCCTGCCCCGAGCACAGGCCCCTCGAGGGGGAGAGCGGTGCTTGGCGAGGACTGTCTAATGCCTTGGAAACATGGCTTGAGGGCTCTGGACAGGCGCCTTGTGGCCCCAGAGCGCCCTGCCCTGCTGTCCGCCTTGTCCTGACTAATAAAAGGCACCTGACCCATCCCCCTTTGGTCTCCATCTGTCCAGGTCAGGGAGGGGCAGGCTGGGGTCTAGGAGAGGGTCCATGAGCTGGGATGGGTGCCGCCATCCACAATGGACAGTCGGGGGACTGTCCAGGCCTTTGGGCCTCCTGTGCTCCCTGCCTCGCCCCACTCTGCCCTTCCGGGGGACAGCCCAGCCTCAGCTTCCTGGGAGGGAAGCACTGAGCCCCTCCCTGGCATCTCTAGTTACTCTGACATTTCTCTCCTAATGACCCGTGGACCTCATGTGGCCACAAGGATCAGCAGCCATGGGGCCCCGGGCCTGTGGTCAGGCCTGACCACAGAGCTGTGGGCACAGGGTGGGGCCCTTGTCCAGGCCCAGCCTCACCTGCACAGCCCCTGGCCCACCAAGGGCACAGAACATACTTTACTCCCTTTGGGATGGGAGACTGGGGGCTCCACCTGTGCACCTGGCCCCCTAGCCTCAGCATCCTCACCTGTGAAGTGGCCCCTGTAGCCATGCTCACCCTGGGCGCTGTGGGCAGTGCCAGCTGGCCTTGCCATGGAGCTCCTCAAGGCTGCCCTCTGGTGTCTGGGATTCAGAGGTCTCAGGGTTCGAGGAGCTGAAGGAGGCATGGAGGCAGGTCTTACCAGTGCCTCTGCTTGCATACCTGCAAGGACAGGAAGCTCACCCCTGTGGGCACCTCTGATGTCCTGGCCCCCATGGCCTGAGCTGTCTCTCTGTCAGGGCAGGACTGCCTGACTCCTGGGTCACGCAGCTGTGGGAGTCAGGCCCGGGGCAAGGAGGGTCTGCTATGATGGGAAAAGCCCACAGCTGAGGAGGAAACTGCTGGACAGCTGTGACCTCGGCTGCGGAGGCAAGGTCAGAGGGGAAAGCAGCTCTAGTTAGCTGTGTTCTCTTCGTCAGGCCATGGCTGTGAGCTGGGGTGACACAGGACCCTCTGTGCAAAGAGCTCCTGGGGGTGATCTCGGGGGGCGGGCCAGCACTCCGCATGCCTCAACACAACTTTCAGGAACCTTCTAAACCGCTCTTTACCAGCAGACCAGGCCATGGTGGACACTTCCTGCCTTGGGGGCCAGCTGTCTGCTTCCAGCCCACCCCCAATATTTTACCAAATGGTTTAAAAGTTTCCCATTCCACTCTGAGCCAGAAATTTGCTGCATTGCAAAGAAATCATACAGGCAGGTGCCCAGCCCCAGAAAGCAAGACCATCGGTATCATCATAAACCTGGGCAACCTAGAATTAATGCAATGGCTGGAGAGTGGGGGCACACTCTGGGGAAAGAACGGCAGGTGGGCTCAGGGCCTAATGAACTTAGCTGACTTGAGGGACAAGTCCCAGAACCTGGCATCTGTGGGTGGAGTCGCGCCCAGGTGCTGGGAATTGAGGTTGAGAACCCAGGCTGGGCTCAGTACCTGCCACTGTCACCAGCTGGAAGGGGCCAGAGGAGTGAGATCATCCCAGTCCTGACATCTGACCGGGAGATGGGGGGAGGAAGGCTCTGACTCTGGGCTCGGTCCTGGCCCACTGGCCTCCCTAGGGAGAGCTGGACCCTGAAGCTGTGGGCCCTGGGCAAGTCATTCCCCTGCCTCAGTTTCTCCGTCTGTAAAATCGAGTTAGTAATAGTTTCCACCCCTCAAGCCTGCCACGAAGAAGGACTTAAGGACTGTGCCTGAAGGTGAAAGTCACTCAGTCACGTCTGACTCTTTGCGAACCCATGGACTATACAGTCCATGGAATTCTCCTGGCCAGAATACTGGAGTGGGTAGCCTAATCCTTCTCTAGCAGATCTTCCCAACCCAGGAATCAAACCGGGGTCTCCTGCATTGCAGGCAGATTCTTTACCAACTGAGCTATTTAGGGAAGCCCAAAGACTGTGCCTGGGATGGGATAAATGGGAGCTAACATTTTCCTGGCTCTCCTGCAAAGGGCAGGAGATTCTGCTGGAATCCCGGTCACACAGGGCTGCCTGAGAAGCCCATGAGAGTCCAGAGGCCCTGTGCAAACCTGTGTGCGGACTGGTACCCTGTCACTGCCCAGAGCTCGGCCTGTGTGGATGGGTTGGTGGCACTAGGTGATAGCCCTGGCTTTCTCCCAAATCAGAAGCAGCACAGCCCAGCCTCGCCTGTCACCATGGGGAGCAATGGCCTTTCCACCAGTTCCAGGCTGCAGTTGGCCAGCTCCGGCAGCCTCTTCCCAGGCCTTTCAGCAGCAGCCCACTCCTGGTTACTGATCAGCCTGCTGCCCCCTGGTTTGTTCTGCGGCCTTGTGGGTCATTTACCATTGTTGTTATTACCACACCCCTACACTGTTTGCAAGTTCCCAACCAGAGCCAAAGCTCCATTTTTCAGGAGAGGAATACCAAGTCCAGAGAAGGCCAGCGACTGCTGTGATGCCCACGCAGCATTCAGGGTCATCCTGGCTTCCAGACTATCTCCCCCCAACTAGAAAATGGAAATGCTGGCCCATGGGACTCCAAAGGCACAAGACGTTATGGGGAAGGGAGGGAGGGGACATCGGCCTGACTACTGAAAGGCAAGCCTCTGGTCCTTCCAGGCTCCAACAGGAACTCCTGCCAGGAATCAGCGCCTCTCTGGTTGGGAGAAAGGAGCTGAAGCCTGCCGTGGGGCGCGGGGTCCGGAAACTCCGGCTTCGCAGATTCCAGCCCCTAGAGCCGAGCTCCGGGATCCCGGCTCCGCCGGCGGGGCTTCGGCTGCCCTCTGGCGGCGGGAGCGCGCCGCGCCCACCTCCCGCTGACACCGCCGCCCGGGACGCCAGGGGGCTGGGCCAGCCCCGTTCTCAGAGCTGGTCCGAAGGTGCGCAGGGACCCGGGCGCGGTGCCTGGCACCTGGCACACACCTGCCGTCACGCTGCCCAATGTTGTTATTCTCCGAGGAAAGTGCGTTCCAAAGAAAGCGCGCGCGTGTGAGTCCTGCGGTGGGGAAGCGGGGGCGGGGGCCGGGGTCCTTGCAAGGGGTCGGAAGCACAGCCAGAACTGGGTCCCCGAAGCCCTTGCGGCCGCTGAAGCAGCGGAGAAGCACAGGGTCCGCGTGCCCGCAAGCCGGAGGCAGACCCTGGGCTGCTCTTCCCAAGTCCCGCCAGCGGGAGAGGGCAGCGGCCAGCGGAGGTGGACGGAGGGTGCAGTGGCGCCCGCGGGAGTGCGCACCGTGACGCGCAAGGCGCGGCGGGGCGGGGCGGCCACGCGGGCTGCATATAAGGGCGGTGCTGGACGCGCAGAGCCAGAGCTTTTGTCCGGAATTCAGAGCCCCGCTGAACCCAAGCCCGAGCCGGCCGAGCCGAACTCTGCCCTGCGCTCGTCTCACGGCCCTGCGCCCGGCCCCCTCGGTCCCTCTGCTCAATGAAACTGTCTGCGATGATCAAGAAGATGTGCCCGAGCGACTCGGAGCTGAGGATCCCGGCCAAGAACTGCTACCGCATGGTGGTCCTCGGCTCGTCCAAGGTGGGCAAGACGGCCATCGTGTCGCGCTTCCTGACGGGCCGCTTCGAGGACGCCTACACGCCCACCATCGAGGACTTCCACCGCAAGTTCTACTGCATCCGCGGCGAGATCTACCAACTGGACATCCTCGACACGTCCGGCAACCACCCGTTCCCCGCCATGCGGCGCCTCTCCATCCTTACCGGTGAGCCCGGGCGGCCAGCAGCGGGCATGGGGAGGGAGGGCGCCGCCTCGGTGACGGGAACCCGTTGTCCCGGGTTGCGCTGGCTGGAGGCGCGGTCCGCCCGCCACTATGGGCGCTGGAGAGGGCACCGCAGTGCCCCTTGCGGCGGCCGGAGCCCCCGAAGTCAGCCCGCCTCAGCTGTCCCCTGGTAGCCGCCCTCACCCTCTTCCGCTCTGTCCCCCGCAGGAGACGTGTTCATCCTGGTGTTCAGCCTGGACAACCGCGACTCCTTCGAGGAGGTCCGGAGGCTCAAGCGGCAGATTCTCGACACCAAGTCGTGCCTAAAGAACAAGACCAAGGAGGACGTGGACGTGCCCCTGGTCATCTGTGGCAACAAGGGGGACCGCGACTTCCACCGCCAGGTCGAGCCGCGCGAGATCCATCAGCTGGTGGGCGCCGACCCCCGGCGCTGCGCCTACTTCGAGATCTCGGCCAAGAGGAACAGCAGCCTGGATCAGATGTTCCACGCGCTCTTCGCCATGGCCAACCTGCCGCGCGAGATGAGCCCGGACCTGCACCGCCGCGTGTCGGCGCAGCACAGCGAGGCGCTGCACCAGAAGGCGCTGCAGGGCAAGAGGCTGCGGCGAGCGGGCGGCGACCGCGACGACGCCTTGGGCATCCTGGCGCCCTGGGCGCGCAGGCCGAGCGTGCACAGCGACCTCATGTACATCCGCGAGAAGGCCAGCGGCGGCAGCCAGGCCAAGGACAAGGAGCGCTGCGTCATCAGCTAGGAGCCCCCGCCCCACGCGGCCGCAGAGCCTCAGGAGGCCCTGTAGTTCGAGTGTCCAGGCCACGTGCCCCAAACCTCGGGCGTCCTCCTTCCCGGCGCCCCAGCCCGTGCACCGGGGAGACTCAGTGAACAGAGAAGGGACCGTCATCTGCTCGGGGAAGGAACGAAAACTGGCTGAGGCCCGACTCCCCCCACTTCCGATGCCCATTGGCGCCCAACACTCCGTTTCTCACAAAGCCCTAAAAATGGGGGCGGGGGTGGAAGTTAAGCTTGTCCGGCCGGCAGGAGGAGCGGGGCATTATCTATGTGATTGGGGGTTGCCATGACAGCTGGCCTGAAACCGAGGGTGGGGTCAGATCATAGGGAGTGACTTGTTTACATGTGTGTGCAATTGCACAAAGCAAAACATAAAACTTGCACTTTATAATAGAGTTCTGGTGTCACCCTGGACATGAACAAGATCTTACCTAGGTGTTTGTACTGCGTGTTGAGTCTTTAAAGTTATTGTTACTGGTTTTTTACTATAAAATAAATAATTTAAACTGGAAAACCATGCTTCCTCTGGCTTTAGAAATGGGGGAGGAGGGAGGGCAGGTCTCTACTTCTGTGGAACTGGACTCACTTTTCCCAGAGCTGGAGATTAACCCTGGCCTGAAAACAGCTCCCTGGAGAGAGGCCCCAGAAAAGCTCCCAACAGCTGGAAGCCCTTCTGTTTAGGAGCCATTCTTGAGAAAGCCAGAACACAAATAAAGGGCTTCAGGGTTTAGCCATGCACCACCTACTTGCCCCCCCACCCCCTGACCCCCCAAGGGCCTCCGGGACTGACCAGCATGTCCTATGCTTAGCACAGGCCCAGGGCAACAAAACATCACCAAACCTGGAACTATCAACGGTTCAAGGGGTCACTCAAGCCCTCCTTTGTGCAGGACCCTTATCCTGAGTCGGCTGCAGACTCCACCACCAAGCCACCTGGATCTAGTCACCATTTGTGGCCCTGGATCCTCCGGCTTCCCTCCCTCCTCAGGGGGGTCCAGCACCCCCTCTACAGCTGAGGGCACCGGCTCCCGCCTGGTGACCCAGCTCCCTCCACCACGAGACTGCACAAGCCCGGGGCAAGGGACAGCTGGCAAGCCCGACTTTCCACCTGTGAAACACAGAGAGCAGACACTTCTGCTGGGGGCTGCTCTGAGGGCTGTGGGCAATGCCTCCACATGGTGCCTGCTGCCCAGGAATCCAAGTGAGGAGTCCAGGTGTCCCAGGGGAGGACTGTAACTCTGCTTTAGTGGACTGCTCCCTGCCAGGACCTGACCTACATCCACAAGGAGGGATGATGGCCCAGGGGCTGATCACAGGCAGGACGACCCTCCGGACCACCTGTACCCTGGAGTCAGATGCCACTCCCAGAAGGGTCACCCCATGCTCATGCTGGTGTAGCTGGTGTGGCCATGTCCTGGGGCTGGCGGCGGGGCATGGAGTGGAGGTGCTCCCAGTTGCTCAGTCTCCTCTGCGTAAAGGAGAGGTTTTCCTCTCAGCTATCGCGGGGATGTCCTAATGTGAATGTCTCAGTACAGACCCAAGATGTCCTGACAGCACAGCACAAGTTCTTTTAATCACATTCTTGCAAAGCGTCACAGGTCACAACACTGGAGCACAGAGGAGACCCACGAGGAGCCCGTGTCCACTGCAGTCTCGCAGCAAGGCCCAGCCGCCTGGTATTTCTGAGCTTCACATTCCATGGTTATTTGGTTGGAGCCTTAAAATCGGCCCACACAGTACTGTACTCTTGAAACTTCAAAAAAATAACTGATTCAGTTTATAACAGCCCCGCAGCAGAGCTGGCCTCAGGTAACACCCATTTAAATTCAGAGCCTGCTCCTCTGGATGAGGCTGCTGAAACTTCATCCTTCCCCTGGACACCTGACAGGTGGCTGCCAGCAGACTCAGACAGAGCTCCTGCTCAGAACACCCTTAGCCTACATTCCTGCCAACTGGCGGGTGCCTGTCAGCCCTGACGCGGCTGGCACAGGGATGAGCCCACTCTAGATCTGAGTGATACTCGCCACTTGTCCCCACATGTTTCAGAGGCTTTCACCTCAGGCTGGTCACACAAACGCAATGTCTGTCTGGAGAAAACAAGGGTGTTTATAAACATCTATGAACCAGGCCTGGGCCACACGATTGCCAGGGCCAGCTTCCCCCACCCCAAGAGGCCATCAGAATCATGGCCCAGAGCTGTCCTTTTTCATGTGACCCCCCAGTGCACGCAATGAGGCCGGAGGGGAGGTCATTGGTGAACCAGGGACAGGACTTGGGAAAGCTGAAGAGGGTGTCTGTTCATCTCATCAGACCATGGCTGATGAGACCACGTGGTCTGAGGTGGCCTGGCCATTCTCGGGCAGTAGATGGCTAAACAAGCTGACTGAAGGTAACAGGGGACAAAGAAGCAAGAGCTACAAGTAACAAGGACATGGGTAGCAGAGAACCTAGGCGGGGGGTGCCTGGTGGGCTCCTGGTTGATACCCATGAACACCCATGCTTCAAACAGAAAGAAACAACTATTCCAGGGCAAAAGGCTACCGCATAGTCTCTGAAACCATGCCTTTCTCTCAAGGCCTTTCTCCATACGTGTGCAGGCCTAACTGTCCACAGACACTGCTCACTGGACACCAGGTTCTTGGTACAACCACCGTCTGGGTTGGGTGGGGAGGGGCATAGGGAAGCCGCCTCCCTTCCTGCTGTGTCCCTCCCCAGAGGCAAGAGGAGGCCCCACTCCCAGCCCCAGGAAGGCTTCCTCCTTCAGCAGGCAGTTACTGCACATCTGGACGGGGGGACAGCACACAAGGATGCCCAGGGAACCAGCTCGGGCACTGGCTCTGCAGTCAGGGGTAAAGTTCAGCTAAGCAGGCAGTACCAGAGCCATTCCACAGGGCTGGGAGATAGGACGCCGGTGCCCCAGCACTCCTCCTGGGGTCGGCTCGTCACTCCTTGGGGATCTCAAACATGCACAGGCTCTTGTACTTCTGCAGCAGTTCGTTCTTGGTCCGGACTTGCTCTCGGAGGCGTTGCAGCTGCTGCTGCTGCTGCTCGGGGCTCAGGTGGATGCCAGGCATGGTGCTGACCACCTTGCGCATCTCCTGGAACTTGGTCTTCAGGGTGTTCAGGTCCTGGTGGACGTCAGGACTGTCCTTGTCCATGCTGCGGGGGCAGAGGGCAGGCGTTAGCACCAGCAACCTGGGAGCTCCCTCCTCACTGGCCCCAACCCCGCATTAGAATGCCTGTCACTTGCACATTGATCAGTGCACTGGGGGATGGGCAGGCACCCCTGCCCCCCCTCCCCACAGCAGGTGCACATGGGAAGTTGGGTCTTCCTCCAGGGCTGCCTCCCCAGCCCAGCCTGCAGGCACCAAAGTTACATTTGCTGAAAGAGTGAACACAGGTAAGTTCCTACATATCTGCTGAATGAATGAAAAACCATCACCAACATCAGGCAACAAGTGGAAAGTAAAACCTAATGAAGTACCACATTCCTTCTAACGTGAGACACTATAGGTCATTCAGGAGACGATCAATGAGCAAGAGCTAATTTTAGCTGATGTTCTGATGCCTGAACCTGTTAACATGCAGTCTGATTTCCACAGAGCTATTCATAAATTTTACATTAGTCACAGTTACTGGAAAACTTTCAGCAGATACTCGCTCTCTCCCACCTTTCCCACCAACTCAGGTAAACTGAGCCTTCTGGTCCCACTCACTTTAAAGGTGGGATATCTTCACTCGTAGCTATTGTCGGCTGCCTGGAGACCCATGTTCCCTGTCTCGGCAAAGTTAAAAGGAAGCAAGAACAAAACCCTTCACCTGAGAACACAGAAACAGCCCATCAGTTGCTCCTGTATATTTTTTAAAAGTTAGGAAATGGGTAGATGAGCCTTTGAAAACAGGCGGTTGAGACTAAAATCTAAAAGCCGATGCACAGGCTGTTTTAAAAGTCACCCAATGAGGCACAAGAGGGGAAAGCTGTCAAGGATCATTTCTTTCTCTCAATAAACGTTCATCCCTATTGGGCAATTTCAACCCAGATGGTGCTAATTCATGTTTATTATTCATCATTTCTCTGCTTACGCAGACAGAATAGCCATCTTTCCTGGTGATCCGCTAGTTAGAGCTCATTCCTGAAAGATGAGATACACTGGGGCCTGCTCACTATTTATCAATAACTCGAACTTGGAAGCAAGATCTGGAGAATCAATAGTTTATTCTGGGGCACAAATAAAGACATTTCCTGTTGTCTTCTGAGGTCCTCGATTCACACACACCAACTCTGGTGCACCTCACCCCAGCTTCAAGGAAGCGTTTTATATTCTGTTTCCTTCATGTCTCAGCTCTGATCTACAACTCTTGACAGACACCATCTGGACTTCTGAAATCATTCCACTTGGATGGCATATGTGCTAACACATTGTTATGAATTTAAGTCCCAAGGCAATTTTGAAATTAAATTATAGTTTTAAGAAAACTGATTCACAACACATAAGTCTGAAAGGACAAGGTATAAACAAACAAAAAAATCAAAATTTTCTAAACAATAAGGTTCTACCATATAGCACAGAGAACTATACTTAATAGCCTATGATAAACCATAATGGAAGAGAATATTTTTTTAAAAAGAATGTCCATATATGTGTAACTGAATCACTTTTCAATTTGTTTTGACAAAAATGTAACCACACTACACACATGGTTCTGATTCTTGCTTTTCTCACCTGAAATGCACCTCGGACAGCTAGATGACATGGCTGTTATGGGTATGTGGATGTTTGTAACTGATCACCTGCGGTCTGAATGGGGATGACCATCCCACACCTGCACCTGTGTGTGCTGGGCACCCACCGTCCCCTCAGTCAGTGCTGCAGCTCTGCCTGCCACCACCTTCAGTTCATCCCTGTTCCTCCTCCTACTCCCCAGCTTCCTGTGGACCCCAGTCCTCTCCTCCTCCTAAAGCCCTCTGTCCCATCTACCTTCACAAAACCCAAGCACTAGCTCAAAAACTTCGGATGACTCCTCGACTCCCTGGCTCAGTGTCTCTGGGGTCAGACACCCAAGAGAGTCTATTTTCTTTGGCTGTCAGTTGAGAAGCTGGGGACAGGAAAGGGGAGGTATGGGTGAAGGGTGGGGCTGGGTCTCAATGTCCAGTCTGTGGACTTGCTCTCAAGCTCCTATTCTCAGTATGGCTCCCTTCCCCCAGCTCCCACAATGTGCCTAGTGTTCCCCAGTCCAGACACTGGCTGACTCTCTCCTAAAACAAATCTTGGGAAAGTACAAGCCTTTAAGCTGTCTGACCAAGGTCATTCAGCTGGTACCTTATAGAGCTATCATTTGTGGTTCATTTTTGCATGGCAACACCTATTCAATGGACATGAGACTGAGTAGACTCTGGGAGATAGTGAAGGATGGGGAAATCTGGTGTGCTGCAGTCCATGGGGTTCCAAAGAGTCAGATACGACTGAGCGACTGAACAAAGAACAATTATTACTCATATATTAGATATAAGAAAATCAAGGCCTAGAAAGGCTATGCACTTAACTAAAATTCCAACACAAGCAAGCATCAACATGCAGATCTGAACTCAAGAAGATCTGACTTCAAAGCCCATGTTCTTTCTCACAGACAATACAGTTCCATCTTTAAGGCCAGCCCAACCCAACTGCTCTATCAGGGTCAAAAATAGACTCGGAGAATGTGTACATTGTGTGTTTTCATTTTTCCGTATTTTTTCTAAAACCCGAATAAGCATATTTGGCTTGATCCTGGATAATGCCTGGGACTCCAGGGCTGCTTCTGTGTGTGTTTGCTTGGTCACTCTGCCTAGAAGTGCTACCTGATCACAGGCTCCTGGGAACAGAACAGTTTGCCTTGCCCGATAAACACTATGTTCACACCAAGTGAAGCCAGATGAAGTCAAGGTCTACTGTGACTACTGTGAGAACAAAGTCTTCACAGTCGTCTGAAAAGCAGTGGAAGTGTCAGGTCATCCCAGGGCAAGTGAATCTAATCCGCCTCAACTCTAAACCGGCTAGGCCATCACCAATACTTTTGTATTGTGAGTATCAATTCCATTTCAGCAAAACATCCAAGAGCATGTTGATGTTCACTTGAATGTTACTGTAAAAGTAACAACTTTGTTACTGTAAAAGATTACAACTTTGTTGTAATCCACTTTGCTTTTATTTTTTAACAGCTGAATAAAAAGTTCAAGCCCAGGGGTTTAAACT
Source organism: Capra hircus (assembly GCF_001704415.2). NCBI lineage: Eukaryota > Metazoa > Chordata > Mammalia > Artiodactyla > Bovidae > Capra > Capra hircus. Next base: position 34,474,280 of record NC_030826.1, read on the forward strand.
TTGCTATCATGTGGACATAAATAACAGTTAATAATTTGGGCAAATGTGGGGATTGGGGAGATTTTGGCTGTGTGTGTGTGTGTGTTTTCCTTCTAATGATAAGTTTGAAAACTCAGGTGATCTGAAGACTGGCCAAAAGAAGACAATCACCCCGTGTCGCCGGGACAGGGCACCCCAGTGCTGTCCGGAGGTCAGTGTCCTACTCCTGTAAAGTTCCCAACATCACCCCTATAATCTCTTTGCATTATGGGTTATTCCGCTCATGAGTTTCTAACTGGTGAGCAAGGTGGGGATGAAAAGTCGACCCCTCCACGTGTACACGCCACAGCACTTAGCAGTGTGCCACACATGGAAGATGACCCGTATCTGTCGGATCTGTGGGAAAACAGGCTCACCAGGCTGCACCCGAGTGGTCTGCCCGCAGCGTCTGTGCACTTGCTGTCTACATCGGCTTCGTTTTAAGAACGCTGCTTGCCAGCACGGGGCCTGGTTACTCCCAGGAGGGACTGCTGAACTCTTGGGACTGCTCGCGGTGGCCTCGGCGTGGCCGCTCCCCTCCGGGTGTGTCTCCCCCTTGGTACCGCGGGGCGCCCCTGGATTTCGGACATGTGATGGGCAGCGGGGGGCGTGCGGGCTGATTCCCCCGGGCCCTTACCATTTGATGATGCTGTGAACCAAGGGAAGGAAGGAGCAGTTCTCCTCCGCCTTCACGCCGGCAGGGGATGGAGGCTTCGGCGCGGGCTGCGGCTGCTGCGCAGAGACAGACGGAGGCGGCTGCGGCTGCGGCAGCGGCTTCATCTCCGGCAGCGGAGGCTCGGCGGGCGGCGGCAGCGTGTCCTCAGCCTGCCGGCCGGCAGCAACCCCTACAGAAGCCATCGTGTCCCGGACCCCCGCAGCCGATCAGGGGGCAGGCGGCTTCGCGCGCCGGAAGTGTTGCTGATTATGACGTCACCATCGTGCGCCGCGGAGGCGGGGCCGGGCCTGGCGGTCGTTACTAGGCAACAGGCGGCTGGTCCTTGGTAGCCTGGATTTGGTGGTGCGCAGAGACAGCTAAATTTTTCAATAGTCAGAAATAGAAGGTATACTTCAGGAATAACATCTCATTCCTATTCACGTTACAAAGAGAATCCAAAAGCAACCTGTAGAGGAAGATAAATGAGGCCTCAGGAAGAGTGGACAGCATCTCTGCACCTGCGGATGTCAGGCCCTGGGCCCGTGGAGGATCCGAGGGGAAAGACCCATGGCTCCCCCCCGCGCAGAAGCCTCCAGGGACGAGGTCTTGCACCTACCCTATGGACCCTGAAATAAACCGAACAGTTAATATGCATCTTCTGGGTGACACACGCTGTGCTAACTGTGGGGGAAGGGTGGGGTCTGTCTCAACTTACTCCGAGCAGAGATGGCCGAAGGGGATTAGTACAAGGAATAAATACTGTATCCGAGGGAGAAGTCAATGTCAGCTACTCTCTGTACCTGTGGGCCAGCTCCTGAAGCCCCCGGTCTCAGTGTGCTCACCTCTAAAATCTTTAGTTCAGGGTCATGGCAGAGCCCAAACCACTTTCCAATTTCAGACACATGGCTGACCCTTGAAGGTGTCCTTTGCATGAGCCCTGGGCTCTTAGGCGGAGAAGGCAATGGCACCCCACTCCAGTACTCTTGCCTAGAAAATCCCATGGACAGAGGAGCCTGGTAGGCTGCAGTCCATGGGATTGCTAAGAGTCGGACACGACTGAGCGACTTCACTTTCACTTTCATGCATTGGAGAAGGAAATGGCAACCCACTCCTGTGTTCTTGCCTGGAGAATCCCAGGGGCGGTGGAGCTTGGTGGGCGGCCGCCTATGGGGCTGCACAGAGTCTGACACGACTGAAGCGACTTAGCAGCAGTGGGCTCTTAGGTCAAAGTAGGGGACTCCTGGTGGGTTTGTGGGTATGTTCCTCAAAACAAGCCCTGCCGAGCCACAATGAGGGGGCTGTGTGATGGGGACTGGCATCCTAGCTGGGAAGTCCCCCCCTACTGAAGAGCAAGGTGGCCGGTGCCAAGGAAGCATCAATGCTGGTATTTCAGAGGCATCTAGGAGGAGTCTGTGGAGGCAAGTCCCAGGGGAGGAGACTGTGGAAGGAAGTGGGGAGGGTGGACGGTGTGTCAGAGGGCACTTTGGTAACAGCCTTAGCACAGCTTTCTTATAAAAACTGCACCCCACAGGTGAGCACAGGGAGGTGGGGGGCTGCTGACTGTGGGCCTCTCCCCCTGAGGGAAAGTTCAGGGTTCTGGTGGAGAAGGAGGAAGAAGGTCCTCCTGGGACAGGACCAAACGGGCTTGAAGAGGCTGTACACCCTTGGAATTGCCTGGGGACATAAGGGCGGTGTAATGATAATAATAGTAATTACCACAAATACTGTGGATTGAAAGTAGGTACAAGGGACAGAGCACAATCATCTCATGTAATCCACAAAAAACTCTGGAAAGTAGATGTTAGCGTCTCTGTTTTATAGATGGTTAAGAATCTGACCCAGGCCACACAGCTATCAGACAGCAAGACTCTGGTCTTAACCAACACAGAGGAGACCTCAGGTCCCTACCAGCCCTGTGACTTTGTGGTTCAAAATGTTAATGTGAGGTTTTATTCAGAGTTGGAAAAGAATTCCACATTCATCAATAATCTCCCAGTAGAAATCACACGTCATCTTTCCCTCCTGGCATTTCTATAACTTCATTACCAGCCCCAACTTTATCATTGGTAGAATGATGAGGGTATCTCTTTAAAAAAAAAAACAAAACACTTCAGGTATAAATAGATATGGGTAAAGAAAATGAATTGAAAACGTAGGAAGCAGGAATGGAGTAGGTGCCTTGACAGTTTGCCCTAAAAATAGTTAATTAGTGGTGAAGAGTGGAGCTGACCTCATAACATTTCAGGCAGATGTCAGAGAAACACTGCCTGTGCTGGCTTCATTAAAGCTGAAATTAACAGAAGTGTTTGTCTGCTCAGAACTTCTCTGTTGAAAGTAAAAAAAAAAAAAAAAGAAGAAGAAGAAGAAAAGCAGAAACCCCACAGAAACAACCGTGTGGCATTGACGCCCAGAGTAAAGCTTGCTGAGTCCTTGGGCAGCTCTCCCTGCTTCTAAGGACCCTGTGGGCTGCTGGTGGCCAGCCCAGGCCCTGCTCAGCCCGTCTGAGGCTCATAGCTTCAGACTCTGCATAACCTCCCAGGAAGACTGAATGGGTTATTCCACATATATCACTTAGAAAAGTCCCTGGGAGCAGTAACAATCACTTCTGACTATTGAGACTTTCTCCCAGACTTAGGGCATTTAAGAGGAGTGAGCTGAATGAGCGCCCTCGACAGAGACAGAAGGCAAAATACTTCTGTCGTTTTTAGTATTCTGGTAGCCACACACAAAGAATCAAAAGAAACAGGTGAAATTGATTTTGGTACTGTATTTTACTTAACTCGTGTATCCAAAATATTATCATTTCCACATGTGATCAGTAAAAATTATCAAAGAGGTATTTGAAATCTGGGCTTCCTCGATGGCTCAGAGGGTAAAGAAGGAGACACAGATTTTATCCCTGGGTTGGAAAGATCCCCTGGAGAAGGAAATAGCCACCCACTCCAGTATTCTTGCCTGAAAAATCCCATGGACAGAGGAGCCTGGTGGGCTGCAGTTCACGGAGTCACAAAGAGTTGGACATAACTGAGAGACTAAGCGCTCTTTGAAATCTACTCTGTACTTTACATACATAGCACATCTCAGCTGGAATAGCCACGTTTCAAATGCCCAGGAGCCAGGTGTGGCCAGGGTCCACGAACCTGGGTGACACATGTCTATCTGGACAGATCTCAATCCTAACCATGAGAGGAAAAAACTAGCAAGCGATACAAAGCAAATAGAGTATATTGCTACTTATACATATGTTTGCAACGTGAAAAATAACAATGTATATGATCCATAGATATAAAACATACATGTCAAAATGTTTGTAAAGAACTGAAGGGTGCACCTCATGGTCACAGGGCCGGTGAAGTTGTATAACAGGCCCTGCACCTTTCTGTGTGGTGTCAAATTTCTTTTATAGATTATAAGGAAAACTGTGAACAAGTGCCAAGTGTGGGAGTGGGTACTGAGGAACCCAGGCTCTGCTCTTTCTGGCTGTGTAACTTTGGACAGGTCTTCCCGTGCCTCAGATTCCTCATCTGAAAAATGGGATCATAATGGCTCCTAATAGGAGGTTACCCAGGAGGTTACAGGAGAATGGGTTACAGGAGTTACCTTGTGGGGAGGACCCCAAATGGTCCCTGACACGTAGGAACCACCATTGAAGCTTTAGCTACTACTGCTACTGTTCTCAGAGGAGGCAATGGCACCCTGCTCCAGTGCTCTTGCCTGGAAAATCCCACTGATGGAGGAGCCTGGTGGGCTACAGTCCATGGGGTCGCACAGAGTTGGACACGACTGAAGCGACTTCACTTTCACTTTTCACTTTCCTGCATTGGAGAAGGAAATGGCAACCCACTCCAGTGTTCTTGCCTGGAGAATCCCAGGGACGGGAGAGCCTGGTGGGCTGCCATCTATGGGGTTGCACAGAGTCGGACACAACTGAATCGATTTAGCAGCAACAGCAGCAGCAGTTACTGTTCTCATAAACGTCTCAAAAACCCCTCATGATTACTCCTGAAACAAACTGTTACTACAAGAACACACTTGAGAACCAGGCTACATCAAAACCCTGAGCTCTCTGATTCTCTCAGTGGACCTACACCACAAATAGCTGTAAATAGGCTCGTGATATATCTCTGCTACGTCAAATCCAAAAATAGTCATTCCTCTGTCAGACAAACATCGTGGGGATTGTTAAACTGATCTTGTCATTGAATGATCGGGCTTTTTCTTCAAACCTCTATCTTACAATGATTCATCCTTTTCTTTCATTACCTGGAGCCTCAGGCAAGTTGGAAAACTACATGATACTTTGATTTTTGCAAGTAAAAAAAAAAAAAGGCAGTGATCACAGTTCAGACCAGCACAGTGCTACAGATACCTGGAATCAGCTAATCACAGCCATGACTCACTGCTCAGGCCTTACCTCCACCCACCCTGAGGATGGCCTTTCTCCTCTCCAAATATTATTTCATCTTCTTTTTATTCCTTTCAAGCACCCTCTTCTTATTCTAAGCTCCTCCATGATGACCAGTTTCTCCACTCACTTATCTTGGTGTTTCATTTCTCTGAAGCACTCGTTTCAGCACACAAATTCGACTAAGTCTCTTTCAGACTCAGAATTTTCTCCATAAAACCTTAAGTCTTTATTCCTTCTTCTTTTTTTTTTGCCAGACCTCCATCCACTTTGGATGTAATAAAAATGAGAGGCAATCCCTTCCAGGAAGCAGTTTGGTCTAAAATGGTTCGTTACGTTCTGATGCCTTACGCTGGCTGACCTCCTTACTCAGTCATTTTCTCTCAGAGAATATGTGAGCCAAGCTTTTCTGTCTCAATGGGCTCAGCCTGAGCTGGTCCTGTTAACCCTTTTCCTCCCTTGAATTCCTCTCTTTTCTGGTAGTTACTTTGTTTCTCTTATCGGATTTACTGTAAGACTTTTGACTTTTGATTACTAACTGCAGTTGCAAAACTACAGTTAAAAATTATTATGTAGCTGGCTGTGCTGCTGGAGATGACCAGGCACGCTGCCTGTGAGCTGGTCAGGTGGCCCTGGTCCCGTGGCTGGGTTTCTGACCTCTTGGGATGGGAGGAGGTGCCTGTAATAGCAGACATTTAGAATGTCCCCAGGCTGTAAGAGGAGAAGGCAATGGCAACCCACTCCAGTACTCTTGCCTGGAAAATCCCATGGACGGAGGAGCCTCGGGCTGCCATTTATGGGGTCGCACAGAGTCGGGCACGATTGAAGTGCCTTAGCAGCAGCAGCAGCAGGCTGTAAGGACAACAGGCTCCAAACTGAACCCTGGAAGTGGCGTCGAGAAGGACCAGCAGCCTCTGTCCGTCTCTGCTCACCGCATCTCTGGAAAGGTGTTCCTGTGAGTGCTGAACATGTCCTGCCAGTCTTTGGCTCAGCCACATGGTGTGATCTGAAGAGTCATCAGAACACCTGCCTGCTGGTCCACACACCATGTCCTGGCCCTTGGTCTGTACCAAGACCTGCCGGACAGGGAGGAGAGAGACCCCAGGCCCAGCCGCAGAGAACAGGCCTGGGGGTCCCGGCTTGTCCCCGTGGCACCCTCATCTCGTAGACTAGGAAGCAGGGCCTGGGGAGGTGGAAGGAGTCGCCTGTTGGTGGGGGAACTGGGAGGAGCCTGCGACGCTGACTCAAGGGCAAAATCAAAATCGGGAGGGGATACTCAGAGACGACGGCATTTCCGGTCTGCATGTGCTTCCTCCACGGCATCTTCACTGGGTAGAAACCTGCAGGAAGTGCTCGCTGTTGCTGGAAGAACTCAGGGCTGGTGGTGAAGAGAGTGCTTAGGGGCTCAGAGCAAACGGGGAGTGGGTGTCACACCTCTGGGAGCATCCCTGGCTTACCTGAGTCGTGACTTTTCTGGTGGCCTCAGTGAAAGCTGACCAGAGGGCCGGCTTTTGTCACAGTCTGACCAGTGGCCACTGTGGATGCAAGGAGAGGAGACAGTATGGAAGACTTTTCCCCTAACTTGAGGTTCCAGGAGCTCCCTGCCCACTTTTGAAGTCTTGAGCGGCCAAATTACAGAAAAACCAGGCTTGGATGGAGGGCCCTGGGGGCCAGCGCTGCCCTCCAGGTGGACCTTGGTGGATGCCAGCGGGTTTCCTGGGTGACAGCTGGGTTTTCGTACAGTGAGAATCGGGGGAGAAATAGCCAACGTTCAGAGTTAACCTGAAGCAGTGACAGGAGCCCCTCCACCGTGTGACCTCAGGCTGTAGGGGACAGTGTGCCCTGGGGACAGGCCTGGAGAAAAGGCTCCCACCCCACATGTGCCAGGTGCCACCAGCTCTGTGCCCTCAGGCAAATGATTCCACCACCAGTACACAGGCATCTCAGTGGTACCCATCCCTGCCCACCCAGGCATGGGGGCGGGGAGAGACCACCTCGTCCAGGGTGAGGCACAGTGCCTGGGGCTTGGGCCCAGGGAACGGGTTAAAAGACAGTTTCCTGTTTGTTCTTCCTGGTCTGTGGCTACACATCTGGGAAGCTGTCCACACGTGGCATCCAATTAGCCAGCAGGGCAGGAAGAGCAAGGCAGACATCAGAGCAAATAGAATCGTCACTGCGTCTTCTTTCCTGCTCTTTCTGCATTTCAGCCCTGGTTTCAGCGTCGCGTGCAGCCAGGCTCACAATCTCATCATCGTGTGATGCGGTGCTGGGGGCAGGAGGTGAGGGGTTAGTCAGCACTAATGGAGCCTGGCCGAGAGCAAGGAGAGGAGGCTGAGAGCGCTGGGTGTGACTCAGGAAGTGATTTGTCTTGTGTATGGGGGTGGGGGGGAGAGAGCATGACCCAAGGCACAGGGCCGTCTGGCATTGGGCCATAACTGATTTCCCCAGGGGTGATGCTTGCTGACCCTCCATCCCCACATATCAGGGGCAGATGCCACTGCGTCTGGTCTGAACAATGTGGGCCCCACCAGCTCAGAGGGCAGGGAGACGGGAACGACAAGCTCTCTTCAGGTGGCCTTGGTGGAAAGATGGGATAGGTGTGGCATGGCTGGCCAACCTTCACACACCCAGCTGCTGTGCAGCAGCCACCCCCCAGAAACTGCCAGGTGTGCTCTCGGTGAATGAGATGTGGTCGCTGCTCCTGGGTGGTGGTGGGGGAATGGGGAAGTAGTTGGGGTCTCTCCTTGGGTCTCTGATGGCCTCATTTCACAGCAGCACATGCAAACTTCCAGGCTTATTAGGTGGGAAAAAGAGGACTTTTAAGGATTTCTTTTTTAATTCTAAAAATAATATTCCCTATTTTAAAGTCTGGTAACAAAAAATATTCGATGAAAGAATTTTGGGGAAGTGCAAAAAAGCACACAAAAGAAGAAAAATACTGTCTTCCAACACCTAGATATCCATGCTTAACATTCTGTTGTCTGTCTTCGCCTACGTTTTAAATATATACTTTTTTTAAAAGCAAATTTGACATCATGTTGTTTTGTCATCTGTTTTTTTCCTCAACAATTTGCCATGAATGGCATACCATAGAAGCTGATATTTACCTACAACTTGGTTTTCAATAAAAGGATACATGCAAAAAAAAAAAAAAAACCCTAAACTAAACCAAGGAGAAAAAAACACAAATTCCTTAAAAGGGGAAATAATAGCCAAGACTCCACGAGGAACTGGGCTCCCTGAGAAGCCTTGCAGAGTTTGGGGAATCACAGTGATGGCAGGGAAGCTCTGGGGACCATTTTTATCGAAATGAAGCAATTTTCACTTCCTCTGAGATTACTGTTTTTTTTAATTTTTTTTAAAGTTATCTTGGATTCTAATTTCACTCTCTTAAACATTTTTAAAAGGAAAACTGGTTTTTATCAGTTTCCTGTCATCTCTTTCTGCCAAAGGGCCTAGGCACTGGCTCTTAAAAGTGACATGTGTCTGTACACCCACCTATGGCTCTCCAGCAGAGCCATGCTGCTCGCGGCTGGGAGCAGGCGCCCAGCAAGCGTGCTCTATGCTGGTCTGGTCTGTGGCCTCTGCCTGATGATGGCTGTTTCAACTGAGTCCTGAGTAGATATGTCCTTGCTTTAATGCTCTTCCCTCCACACGTGGTTCATCAAGGTCTCAGCAACCAGGAGACAAAACAGTGTTGCCTTAAAAAAAAAAATCACTGGAGAGGGACACAGGCCCCCCATCCCCTGCCTGGCTAGAGCTACACCTGCTCTGTTCACCCCAAAGGGCACCCCTGTGAAGCCCCAGCTTTTAAGCAGCAACACACAGCCTCCCTCCGTGGGCTCAGTGAGACCTAGAAGGGCTTTGAAGGACATCATGTCACACCTTCGTTTGTTTTACGAAACAGAAACGTAACTCAGCTCTACCAGGTGAGTTTATCATCTAAACACACACCCACATCAGAAAGAAAAGATTAGAAATTATGCTCAAGGACAGAGTTGTTTTGTTTTGTTTTCATTTGGGAATTAGAGAACAGGACATTGGGATTCCCGAATAGGCCATCAAGAGGTCAGTTACCAGATAAAACTAAGTTTTGCAATGTGAGAATGTGGTCCAGCAGGCAGGCAGAGTTCGTGTGAGCAGCGAGCTGACTTGCACATGGTTCAGTGTGAAGTGACAAGCTGTTCCCGTGTGTCCAGGTGCTGAGACATAGCAATAAACTCAACAAAAAAAATAAAATAACCTGATTAAAAAATGGGCAAAGGGCTTGAATAGACATATGTACAGCGATGATATACAAATGACCAACAAGCACATGAAAAGATACTCAACATCAATAATTATTAGAGAAATCAAATCAAAACACCCACTAGGATAGCTACTATTAGAAAAGAAAAAAAAAAAAAACCTAGGGGGGAAAAAAACAACAAAACTAGAAACTCAGCATTAAAAGAACTAAGGTCATGGCATCTGGTCCCATCACTTCATGGCAAATAGAAGGGGAAAAAGTGGAAACCATGACCGACTATTTTCTTGGACTCCAAAATTACTGCAGACGGTGACTGCAGCAATGAAATTAAGAGAGGCTAACTCCTTGGAAGGAAAGTTATGACAAACCTAGACAGCATATTAAAAAGCTGCCACTGCTGCTAAGTCACGTCAGTCGTGTCTGACTGTTTGTGACCCCACAGATGGCAGCCCACCAGGCTTGCCCGTCCCTGGGATTCTCCAGGCAAGAACACTGGAGTGGGTTGCCATTTCCTTCCCCAGTGCGTGAAAGTGAAAAGTGAAAGTGAAGTTGCTCAGTGTCTGACTCTTAGTGACCCCATGGACTGCAGCCCACCAGGCTCCTCCGTCCATGGGGTTCTCCTGGCAAGAATACTGGAGTGGGGTGCCATTGCCTTCTCTGATACATTGTATACATTACTGTATTAAAGCGAAAGTGAAAGTCGCTCAGTCGTGTCCGACTCTTTGCGACCCCGTGGACTGTAGCCCTCCAGGCTCCTCTGTCCATGGGATTCTCCAGGCAAGAATACTGGAGTGGGTTGCCATTTCCTTCTCCAGGGGATCTTCCCGACCCAGGGATGGAACCCAGGTCTCCCGCATTGCAGGCAGACGCTTTAACCTCTGAGCCACCAAAGCAGTTGATATTACTCAGCCAACAAAAGTCTATATAGTCAAAGCTATGGTTTTTCCAGTAGTCATGTATGGAGAAAGAAATGGCAACCTATTCCAGTATTCATGCCTGGAAAATCCCATGGACTGAGGAGTCTGGTAGGCTACAGTCCATGGGGTTGCAAAGAGTCAGACACAACTGAGCGACTTCACTTTCACTTTCATGTATGAATGTGAGAGTTGGACCATAAAGATAGCTGAGCGCTGAAGAATTGATGCTTTGAAACTGTGGTGCTGGAGAAGACTCTTGAGAGTCCTTTGTACTGCAAGGAGATCAAACTAGTCAATCGTAAAGGAAATCAGGCTTAAATATTCAGTGAAGGACTGATGCTGAAGCTGAAGCCCCAATAGTTTGGCCACCTGATGTGAGAGCCGACTTATTGGAAAAGACCCTGATGCTGCATTCCCTCCCTACCTGAAGGCCCTGGGGGCTCCCAGTCTCACCACTCCTCCAGCAAGTGGTTCTTATAACAAGTACAAGACACACCTCAGCAATAACCATCAGGGAACTTTGTAAAAACAAGGTTTATTACTAACAAGTCCTGGAAGGTACATGGCACACCCAGGGCCACCCAGCAAGATAGGAGAGAGAGAGGGGCACAGATCTGGGGTTCTACCTTTACTGGGGTGGAGAGTGGAGTACCTAAAATTTTGTAGGTTTAGTCTTTGTTGATGAATTTAAAACATAAGAACAAGAGTTGGTGTGTTGGAAAGGAAAAACGGGGTCCCTCAAACAGGCAGTTGTCTGGGTCATCCAGGGCTTTCTGACTGGAGACTTGATGGGTGAAGCAGCCTGGCTCTTCATCTGCTTGTGTAGCTGGTAACTGTGTCACACAGCTGGCAGTATGTTTATTCGAGATGGATGTCTCTGAATCGGCAATCAAAAGCTTATTGTCCAGGCACTCTCTTTATAGCAGAGATGGTGACTGCTATTAACACCTGGGGGCCTATTTCTAATCGGTCTCTAAGGCCTGTTCCTGGGGGTCTTCTGTGAAATCTTTTATTATCCATAGAATCAACCCACGGTATCAGCAGCAGGACCACATGTCAGCAGGGCCCTGGGCTCCCCTCTTCCAGCCCAAGGTTAGCTTTCGTGGCTCACTCAGGCTACACAGTGACAGCCAGACCTACTTTCTGGGATGACTTGTGGCCTTGCAGATGTTAAACTTAGCTGCGAGTCCTGGTTGGGCCTGGCCACCTACACTCTGGGCTACAGATGTACAGAACAGTGACCCACGGGCCCCTATGTCCCTCCAGAGAGCAGACCTTGTCTGTATCTTTGTGGACAAAGCACCAACTTCCCGGACACCTGGTGAACTAGCAGGCTGACTCCCAGGAGGCCCCACCCCATCTGCTTCAGGGCCAAGCACTTCACAGGTTCCCAGCACATGGCAGAACTTCCACATTCTCCTTCCTCACCAGCAAGGTGTCTCCTGGAACCTTGGGTGATGGCCCTGATCTGTGCTCTACCCTTGGTTCTCTCGAGGTCTCTGCAAAGCTAAGGTGGTTTTCTTAACTTGCCTGAGAATGGGGCCAAGGGCCAGAGGCCAGGCCACAACCCCGTGATGGCCCTTACCAGTCCTCAGTCTTCTTTCTCCATTTCCGGCCACGTTGGAATGCGCTCTGGCTTCTGACGTCCAGTCTTTCGAGGACACTCATGGGGAGGTTGTTGCAGCTGTCATTTAAAAAGTCCTTTTCTTCTCCATCTGTTCCTCAGGGATCATCCTGCTGACGGGGTCAGGCCCAGGGTGGTTCCCTGAGAGAGAGAGTCAGTCGGTTTCTGCTTTTGGAGAGAGGTTTTTGGGTGTGTGTCTTTTTAATAGTTTTAAGCCATTTGCTCATTTTATTAGTTTTATGTATATATTTTTGCCACGCCTTAATGTGAAATCTTAGTTCCCTGACCAGGGATGGAACCCACACCCCCTGCATGGAAGCGCAGAGTCTCACTGGACCACCAGGGACGTCTCTGGAGGGAGTTTCCCCAAAGCATCCCAATTTCTGTTTGGACCCTCCTCAGACCGAGCTGGAGTCTGCCTGCCAGGAATGAGCAGAGCATTGTAGACAAAGTGCAGTTGGCACCCCTCCTGCAAGACATTTTCTTCCTTCTCTAAATCCAAATTTTTTTTCTAATAAAGGAGGATTGGGGGGAAAAGGGTCTCAATGTAAATAGATTTAATAGACACCTGTTGGCTTCGGCTGGGCAGGCTTTCCCATTTGCTCTTTAGGGCTTCCCTGAGAAAAATACCCAAGGCTTCCTGAGCTAGATAACACCTGGGAGCCAGTTTCATGCAGGGATGTGATGAGAATTACATTATTGAGAGTGAGATAGAGAAAATCTCTGGGAAAACGTCAGGAGTGTTTTAAGGCTCCTGAAACGAAGGCATAGTCCTGGCGGTCAAGCCACCGCCCGAGCTGCACCCAGGAGAGCTCGGAGTTGGCCAGGGAGGTAGGCTCAGTCCATCCTGAGGCCCAGGAGGAGGCCCTGCTAGGAGAGAGGCCCCCACTAAAGGCCCAGGAGGGGACCTGACAGAGGTGAAAAGCTGGGCGGAGCTGTGCCTCCAAGCAGCCCACCTACGCTCACCCCTTGGACACACCCCTGTGTTTCTAACACCAGTGACTCCAGCTGGACCCCGCGGGTCAGGGCCACTTGAGGCTGCTGCAAACTGGCCACTCCTCCTGCTGGCCTGCGAGCTTCCTGAGCTCTGGCACCTCCTGCTGCAGGTCCCTGGCCCTCTAGGGGCTCCAGGGGTTCCTCCACAACACCTGCTCCAGGGACTTCAGTGATGCTGAACTCATGAGTCAACATGGTAGGCAGTCACTTTCTCCCAAACTCCCCAACATATCACTATCTGCACTAAGTGCTGAACACTGTGGTAGATGCGGGGAGGACACAGAACAAAGATGGGGTTCTGGCTCCTGGAGCCCGCCCTCCCCGCTTCCACCAGGCTTGGGTGTGCGGCAGTGGCTCTCGGGGGAGTGGGTGCAGGCCACACAAGGACTCTTTGGTGCTGGGTCACTTTCTGCTCACAGAGGACCTCCCAGACACCCCACAAACACCTCGCCTTTGTCTCTCCCACTGCACCCATGGGAGGAGGCAGCTGGACAAAGGAGATTCAGGAATTGACCTGAATCTACATGACTAATAAATAAAATGAGCCCTTGTCGGCTTCCTGTCTGTGGAGAAAAAATGAGGACAGTTCCTTCTAAAGATTTGCTTTGCTCTGAAAAACCCCATGAAATTAGTGTTTTTCTGTAATTGGGGCAGTCACAATGGAACAGCGCAGCACTGCCTGCCCTCTGCTCCCAGCTTGCGTTTGAATGAGGCCCGTCTGTCTGGCCCCCGGGTTGGGATTCAGGGGAAACTGGGTTTCTGAGGCTGCGTGAGTGGGATGGGGAAGGCAGCCGTGCAGACAGCCCTCGGTCCCCCATTCTGACCCAGTTAGCAGCACAGGACCAGGAACAACCCCACAGGGAACCTGGGGGCACCTCGTGGGCTGAAGGAGTGTCACCGGGGTCCCTGGAACCTGCACCTGCAAAGGAAACCCAAATGGGGAAGGGGACAGGTGACACGCCGCCCCCACCACAGGGACACACCCCTGTCACATCCTTCGTTCCCAGAGTTTCAGGCGTGAACAGGTCTCCACCTATCTAGTTCTCAGCCCCTGCCCCGGGCTGTGGCTGGAGGGTTCTCCAGGCCTGATCTACAGTACTGACATCTGGGTCAGGAACCCTGATGCTGCAAGTCCTTGCATGGAGGGAAGGGTCACACCCAGAACTCCGGTCTGAGATAACACTTGGCAGGGCCTCCGGGCTTGACTAGGATGCTAGGTGCTAAACAAGTAGCCACATTCTAAGCCTCTAGGCAGACAGATCTTCTAGATACATGATCTTTAGTTTAATCTTCGAAAAATTTACATTCAGGGAACTTCCCTTGTAGTCTAGTGGCTAAGACTCCACGCTCCCATTGAAAGGGGCTCAGGTTTGATCCCTAGTCTGGGATATAGATCTCACATGCCACAACTAAGACCCGGCATGGTGACCCCTGAAAAAATCTACACTCAGTGACCAATCTGCTTCTAGCCATGCATTGTTCTAGGTGCGAGGGGTACAGCAAGCAGCAGGAAGATGCTCAAGAAGTCTTGGTCTGCATAATTTCCAAAAGGGGAGGAGAGAGGCATCATGTAACAAAACAGCGTCAGATGGTGAAACTATCAGCTTTGATTTCCAGCTGCACCCTTGGGTTGCCCCCAGCATCTATGTTCTTCCACACCAGTAGCAGCCCAGGCTTCCCTGTGTGCGTGGTAACTTGAAACACAGACTTCATTTCCCAAGGCCTCTCTTTCTGCTGGTGAAGCAACTAATTTGCAGCCAATGGGATGTAAGCTGAAGTCATATGCGAAGGCAAAGGACATGACCTTCCTCCCTTTCCTCCTTTTGGCTTCCTGGATTGTGGCTGGAGCTCCAGCATGTGGTTTGGACTATGAAGAGAAAAATAAACTAGTTTGATAAACTGTTTATGAGTCTTTGGGGTTTTATTTCTGTTATTCACAGCTGAACTTAATCTGAACTACTTTCGTTGCCTTTACTAATTCATTCCCTCTTAATAACTGTGTAATTTTGAGCAACTGGCTCAAGCCTTCTGAGGTTCCTTTACCTCGGCAATAAAGCAGAATACACTGTAGTGCCCACTTCACAGGGCTGCACAAGCCAGTGGCTTTCACCTGAGCCAGTGGCCTGAGGTGCAGCAGTTACCCGGAGGTCATTAAAGCACGGAGCACTGAGCCCCACGGGCAGAACTGATTCAATGGGAACTCAGAGATGTTCATTTGTACAAACCCTCAGACACCGCTGCTGGTCAGAGACTGTACTATAACTACAGCCCACGTAAGCACCAAGGCCACACAGCCTCCCAGAAGGGACACAAGAGAGGTCCAGATTGCACCCCCAGGGGCAGCACCCTGTGACCTCTCACCTCTGTGTCTCTCCTGGGCCTCTGGGGCCCCAACCCCTGATTTCTGGAAGAGTGAGCCTAATTTAGATACCGAGTGCAGAGGGCTGCGATGGGAGGCTTGGGGACCATCCTTAGGGCAACCTCTGCCCACTCCTCACCTGTGGTGAAGTGGCCTCCACTCTGATGAGTCATGGGGTGGCTCGGGTTGCTTGGCAGTGAGCACCACCTTCCAGGCCCCCCTTCTGCCTGATACAAATATAGATGTGGATGTAACATGCCCCCAAAGCCCCCCAAAAGCCCCAAAGCCAAAACTAAAAACCAAAACTCAACCTAGGGGCAGGGACCACCCACGTGAATAGTGCTCACATGTATCGCCCTACTGCCTGCAATGGCCAAAGCGGGGCCAGCCCTGACCCAAGGCTCCTCGACAGTGAGCAGGGTAGAGGCGCACTCTGGACACACACCCCTGTACTTGGAAAGTCTCCCATGCCCAGGAGTCCTTTTGAGGTCAGGTCGCCCCCTCTCCACTGGTCGGCAAAGCCCACCTCTTGTGTATGGGGTTCTGGGCACCAGCTGACACTACGAACCCCTCCCCTCCCCAGCCGCTCCAGCATCATCAAGGGAGCGATTGTTCATTGCCAAAGGCTTTACCAAGAGGTATGACCTTGGGCAAGGGGCCGCACCTCTCTGAGCCTCAGGTTCCTACTCTGTGAAATGGGGGTTACCATGGTCTATACCCTACATCGATCCAGGTGCTTGCTGTGGGCAACAGAGAGTTGATTAGCTGTTATTTAAGCAGAAAGCCATTTCCAAAGAGGACACTGAGGGAAATCTCTCATGATCCAAGTGGCTAAGACTCTACGCTCCCAATGCAGGCACCCAGGTTCAACACCTGGTCGGGGCACTTGATCCTGAATGCCGCAACTAAGACCCGGTGCAGCCAAACAAGTACGTAAAATAAATACACATGGAAAGGATGTCGACACAGGAGACATCCATGGAGCCCCTCGGGGTGGCTCTTCTCCACAAGGCAGGTGGTTGCCCAGGTTCCTCTAGAGAGTCTGATCTGGTGGGAGGCCCAAACACTGCCAACTGTTACTTTTTAAGCTTCCCAAGTATCTCCAAGGTGAGTCGAGGTTGAAAACTACTGCCCTGAATATTGGTATTTGGGTCCTGGAAACTTTTTAGAGGGAAGTGTTGAAATGCTCTAACTGCCCCAGAGCCTGCAGAGTTTCTGTCCAAATTCAGGGCTGTCACCCCAGCCTTAGAGCAACTGAAATACAGTCCTCGAGGCTGAGCAGACTTGGCCAAATGCCTGGTTTAAAAAGTCTGCGTTTGAGGGGCACGTAAGCAGTTAAAATCTGACTCAGTCCCCTGCATCATGATTGCTGTAAACAATCTCCAGACAAGATGGAGAGGAACAAACCACACAGTGCTTTCGAACGCCCGGCTGGTTCCGACGGTCCGGTGACCAGCCAACCACGCAGGACCAGTGCCTGCCGTCTGGACTGTATTTTGGCTTCAGGGAGCATTAAAAGGAAACAAGGAGAGGACTGCCCTGGTGGTCCAGGGGCTGGGACTCTGTGCTCTCAATTCAGGGAGCCTGGATTCTATCCCTGGTCAGGGAACTAGATCCCACATGCCACAACTAAGACCAGGTACAGCTGGATAAATAAATAAATAATAAATATTAAAAACAATTTTAAAAAGGAAACAAGGAAATGAGGAGGAACAGAGCTGAGGTCACTGGAACTGGGGACCAGCCAGGTTATTTCTTCTTCTTGGGTCACTCTTGGCTGTTTTTCCTTCCCTGTCTGGGAAGGCGTGCGTGCCCACAGCTTCCTGTGGCTGCCACAACAAATGACTACAAACTGGGGGCTTCCAAGGACCCAGATTTGTTCCCTGTCTGAAATCAAGGTGGTCCCGGGGCAGTGTGCCCTCTGAGAGCCCCTGGCAGCTGTGGCCGCTGCCCTTGGCCTGGTGTGTGCGTCCGTGCCTCTGTTGTCTCTGACCTGTGCACACCAGTGCGGTTAGGAGCCAGCCAGGGAATCCATGGGCTCACACCTTGAGATCCCTTGTCGTCTGCAAAAACCTCGTTTCCAGGTAAAGTCGCCATCCCAGGCTCGGTGATGAGACACACCTTGGGGACCCGCAGCCGCGTTTGTTCAAAGTGTGTTTCTACGTGGAGCCCGCACTGGTTCAGGGTTCTGAAACCAAAAGCATGCTTTGACCCAGCTCTGGATTCCAGATTTGGGTAAAAACATCAGCTCCAAAGAGCCCCTGCTCAGCCGAGGCCCTGATTCTCAATCCCTGCTTCTCCTTCTCCACGGATAAAATACAGGATAAAATACAACAGTCGGGGGTGGGGGAGTGGTCATCTAAAGTTATATAAAATGCAGATTCCAACTAGTGGGCCTAGGGTAGGGCCTGACCCGTCTGCACTTCTAAGGATCTCCCATGTCTCTACCAGTCCAAGGTCCACAATGAGAAGCAAGCCTCTGGTGAATATGAGAAACACCAGGTCCCCCCACTGCACCACCCACCTAGCCCTCATCCAGGACGGTGCATGCTGGCAGCCTTTGTCACCTTCCAAGAATCCGGTCCAGAAGCCCCCACCCCAGGCCCAGGAGCAAGGCTATGGTGCCACCGTCAGGAATTCCAGTGGAGCCCACAACTTCCCCGGAAAATCTGTGCTCTTCCCACTCGTCCCCTCTTTCCTGCCCTCTGACGAGTCCACAGTCCTCTACTCAAGCCAGACCCAGCCTGCCCACTGCCCCCTCGCCCACCAGCCTGGGTGCAGCAAGGTGACAGACACAGGGACAGCAAGGAGAACGGGAAGAGGCTGGAGATCAGACGTGGCTCCAGAAAACCACGTGCTTCCTCCACTGTGTGAGGTGAGCACCTCACCTGCGGCCAGTGCACATGTCCTTCCCGGCGGGTGGCATGGTGGCCAGTGGTGCAGGGGTCCCGGGAAGGAGACTCCTGCTTCCGTCCACCCCCTGGGCCGAGAAGGAGCCGGGAGAAGGGCGAGCTGAACAGGGCTGCGATGACACCACCCTCCCCTCATTCAGCCAATGGCAGCCCATAGCCAGTGCAGACGTGTCCCCCCTGGACTGACCAGGCGCCAAGACACCTCAGAACTGTGCCCCGTGTGCTTTTGAGCTTGAAGTCGCTCACGCAAACATGAGACGGAAACAATTAAAACAACCTTGGACACATTTTAACTTGCCCCCACTGTGTGCGGCCGTCTCTCCCCTCAATTTGACGTGAGATGGGAGGGCTGGGCATCGATATGATCTATAAACAAGGCGAATTCCTCTGGGAGAAGGTCACGCTCGTGGACGGGATGCTTATTCGAGGTTCGCTGCCCCAGCCTTGACCTTCCCCGTCTCTCTGTTTACACTGGGCCCTGGAAGGGCCTGCCTACTGCTTGGCTGATGTCAACAGCGACCTTCCAGGAAGGCCTGGAAACCAGGCATCTGTGGATAGCTTACCTCGGCCCTTTCCTGCTCCCCAGCACCCTGCCTCCTCCAGCGAGGAAGTAGCTATTTGGGGCAGGGAAATGAGATGGCAGAACTATCCCTTTGAGATCAACTCAGTGCTCTGTGGCTCCCTGGATAATGGTCCTGTGCGTCCAGCCCATCCTCCAGTGAGTTTCAGGCAGAAGGAGGGAAAGGGGGAGAGGATGGGTCCTGGTGGTTAGTTATCCTGGTATGAGACCGGACTGGCCCAGTTGGGGACAGACACCGACCGGAGACCAAGTTTATAGAGGGAGTCACTCCTGGAAGTGGTGAGCTCCCCATCAGAGAAGGTATGCAAGCAGAGACGGATGCGAGTGTGGGGATGGAAGTGGACTATTACTGTTTTCAAATGAGTCTCCTCACAGCTCTGTTTCCTCTCCCTGCCCACCACCCACGAGGCCCAGGAGCTGCCCTGCTCACAGCCAAGCTCCAGGAAAGAACCAGAGATGAAGGGAGTCCTGTGGACACTGTGGAGCCTGGAGCCAGCGGCCACGAGACCAGTGTGAGCTGAGGCTTCTGTCTTGCAGGGTCCTGGCTAGTACCCTGAGCAAGTACTAAATTGTGTGGCATTTCTTTTGAAGTTTGTGGCTCAGCGATGAGAGAGAAGCGAGATGGAGCACTTTAGAGTTTCCTGGCAGTGCTCATAGTGGGTGAGAACACTTGGACCATCCAGGAAGAGAAGGACACATAGGTGCTGCCACAGGATGGGGGATGTGCCCTCTTGGGGTTCTTTGTGAGGCTGGTGTGGGCTCCCCGGTGATAGCAGGGGTATAGGAGGGTGAGGGAGACTCATTGGGAAATGAAAGTTGAGCTGTAACCAGGAGGCTTGGAGAGCCAGAGCACGTGGAGACTTGAGCACCTGGATCTAGCTGTGCCTGAAGCTGTTGAGGTCCATCCTTGTTCTCTCCTATGAGGTGGGGCAGTAAATCCCTTTTTGAGAGGATTGCTTGTTTGTGCTAAGTCACTTGAGTTGTGTCCGACTCTGTGACCCTATGGACTGTAGCCCACCAGATTCCTTTGTCCATGGCATTTCCCAGGCAAGAAACACTGGAGTGGGTTACTGGTTCCTCCCCCAGGGGACCTTCCCAACACAGGGCTCAAACCCGCATCTCTTTCGTCTCCTGTACTGGCAGGCGGGTTCTTTACCACCGTCACCACCTGGGGATCTCCTTAAGTTCATGTGAGGTGATATTCCATCATCACAACTAGAAAATAATGGCGTTTGCAGTAAAAACGAGCGGATGCAGCAGATTTCATGTGTTTATTACAGCCTGACAAAGACCAAGGATTTTCACATTCCTCTCTGCAGCCTCTAAAACAGCCCTTCCTCCACCACCCAAGGGAAGAAGCTAACAGAAATGAGAAGGGGTGGAGAGACTACAGTTTGTGCCAAATGCTCTGCAGCTAGCTGGCCCCACCCGGAATAGGTCTCCAGTCCCAGCTGCCCTCAGAGTCTGTGCTTCCTGTTTTCACGGCCAGCTTCTGCACGGACGTTACCAACCAACATTGAAAAACGGCTCCTCTGATGGTCTAAAACACATGAAGCTTGTTCTTTTAATGACAACGAGAGTTGAATGAGTCCTGAACTCCACGCTGGGCATCAGGCCAAATGCTTTAACCTCCAGTATCTCATTCAGTCGCCAAGCCAGGGGAGGCGGTTTCTATTATTAGCCTAGCGTTACAGGTGACCAGACCCAAGCCCCAGGGTTAGTCACTTTCCCAAAGTCACCAGCTTCTGGAGTGATTCAGCTCCACCACTGTTATGTCTCACTCAGTTCCTTGGTCCTGAAACATCCTTGCACATTCTTCTTTCTCGCTGCCTCATGGTCTGGCCCTGGCAAAGGGCTCGACACCAAAACACAGTGTCCTCTCCCTGCTCTTGGCCACCATCACCCTCACCGCCCAAACCCTGTTGTCCTGAGAAAGCCCGGTTGGGATTCTTAGGAAGCCAAGTGTCCAGCACCTGGCCGGGCACTTCCCTGGCACTTGTGCATGTCTAATCGTGTTTTCTGTGTCAGAAGAGCAGGCTGTGCTCGTCAGAAGCCTGGTAGGACTCTGGCCAAGGGGTTGTTTGTGATTTCAGGGCCGGGCAAGGAAAGTGCTGGGAGAGGGTTCTGGTTCAAAGTGGCCTCCTGCCGAGCAGTGAATCAACGGGTCATCACTCGCCCTGCCCCGCGCTTTCCTGTTTGTTTTCCCTAACTTGTTTATTTTGCCTCTACAGATGAAAGCCAGAGAGTATGCATGGCTACCAGTGGGCGCTGGGGGCAGATTGGCCTGGTCCTTCCAGAGGCAGAGCAAGCCGGGCTAGTCCCTTTCTGCAGCGCATTGAGCCGAAAGCTAAGAACCCGTCACCTCTCAGGCCTGCTGGGTGAGGCCAGTCAAAGCACCAGCAGCCCTGAGCCAGGCATCTGCCATGAGGTCTTGCCCATTCCCACCAAAGTCCCATCAGGGCCGCCTCGGTGTTAGGAAGTCCTGGCGCCTTGCTCGTGCCAGCAGGAGGACCTAGGCTTCTCCTTGAGCCCAGTTACATGTCAGCAGGATCAGTCTTCTTTTCTAATTGTGTTTTTGTGTCATATGCCCTGGAGGAGGGCATGGCAACCCACACCAGTACTCTTGCTTGGAGAATCCCCATGGACAGAGGAGCCTGGTGGGCTACAGTCCATGGGGTCCCAAAGAGTTGGGCATGACTGAGCGACTGAGAACAGGCACAAGCACTGTGTGCCAAGCACTGCTTGAGGTGATTAGACTGTACCTCAGTCACACTGGACTGTACATCCATCACACTGGACTGTACATCAGTCACACTGGACTATACATCAGCTACATTGGACTGTACATCAGTTACTGGGATTCCCATGGTGATTAGACTGTACATCAGTTACATTAGACTGTACATCACTTAACGGAGCTCCCACAGATGGAGACAGAGCAAACAGCCTGCCGGGCGGCATGGCCAGAGTTTTGCCAGGCCCATGCATGTGTTGGGGTCCCTTGTGCTCTCCAAAACCTGGGGTCCTAGGCTGTGGCTGCATCCAGGTTCACTCTTCTTTCTTTAGCTGACTTCGGAGATGGTATGGGGCACTGGTCCTGTTTCCCACCTGCACGTGGCCATCTGTCTGTTTTCACAGGCTGAGGTGAGCCAGGCCTTTAGCATGGAATCTCAGGCAGAGGAGAACCATCCGCACACAGACTTGGGCTTTGGAAGGTGCCCTCTGGCTGCGGGTGGAGGATTCAGGTAAGACCTCATCCTCAGGACTGGGGGTGGGGGTGGCCATGGGGCATCTTTGACATGTTAGGGAGGCAATTGACATCAGCCCCTCCTCAAGGTCACTGAGATGGAAAACGGAGGAGGACGTGGCCTGGGAGGCAGGCAGTGAGTTTCACTTTGGACACGTGGAATCTGAGAAGTGGAGATGCAGGTGAGGGGGCAACTGGCCAAAGCTGACCTCCAGAGAGATGAGGGAGGGAGCAGGAGCCCTGCACCTCCTGAGCAGAGCTGCGGAAGTCAGACCTCTGGGCCCGGGTCTGCAGCCCAGGCCAATGCCCCAGTGCCCCAATGCCTCTGGGAGGCAAGCTCATGGGACCATGTGGATGGGGGGGCCTGTGCTTCTGACTGTACACCTGAGAGAACCCTTCATGGGCCTGGTGCCACCTCTTGCAGAAACAAAGCAGGACTCAGTCTCCGGAGGACATGCCCAACCAGGCACCAGGGGCCCAGCAGCTGTGTTCCCAGCAGCCCCACATGGGGACACCGCCCACAGCAGCCACTGGGGTGGGAAGAAGACTGTGCCTCTCTACTGCTTGGATCTGGGGAAGAGAATGGAGAGAGAACCAGAACATCCAGACCTGCAGAGTCAGAGGTCAGAGGGTGGTGCCCCCGGGAGAGGGGTAATGTCTGCATAGGGGTGCTGGCGGCATGAGGACACCCCCTGTCCGTGTCCAACTCTGCGAGAACAGATCTGAGACGAGTCCCAACCCCATCCTCAGGCCTCCACCCCTTCTGCCCAGGTCACCCCCGTGCAGCCCAACTAGTTTGACAGGCTTGTACACATCCCACGCGGGGCACTGCAGGCCCCACCAAGAGGGGAGGGGGTGCAGGTCTCTGCATAAGGGACTGTGAGACCCCCATGCTCCCCGCAGCCCCAGGAGTGCAAGAGCTTGCTTCATGCTTGCCCTCAGAAATGTTTGTCACGCTTCAGCCACGTCAGGCTGAGCGATGGGAAGAGCAGGAGCCCTGAGTTTCTAGGAGACCGAGGCTCTGGGGCAGGAACTGCGACCTGGACCACACCTCTGTCCTCAAGCTCCAGCATGTCTGCAGCCCAGCAGCCATGTAGCCCTGATTCTCACTGGACAGGGCAGGAGGAGGAACTAGCTGCCCGTCACATTTGAGCTGCCACACAAGCCTCTGGGCACTCTGGGTCCCTTCTTGGGGCCAGTTTCCTCATCCGATGACGCACCTTTCTAAGGGCTATGTGGCAATTCACATTGGCCCCTTGGCGCTTTTCTAGAACAAGCCAGGCTCGCTGCCTTGCTGCCTCAGGGCCTTCACACTTACTATTCCCCTTCCTGGACTGTCATTCCCCCAGATAGGTGGCACCCCTACTCTGTGCGCGTCACCTTTGCTCAAATGCCACCTTCTCTGGGAAATCTGCAGAGTTCCTGGCGAGGGAACTCATCCCTTGTGGGTGGCAAATTGCAAGGCAGGAAGTACAGTGAAATTCCACAGTTGTACAAAGCATTTCTAAGCCTGACTGTATATGTTTGCAAGGGCATAGAACACAGTCTGGAAGAACATACACTAAGCTGTGTTAACTGTAGTTCCTCTTGGAAATGAGATGGGGAATTTTCTAGATATGTTTGGGTCCTTTTGTAGTATTTCAGTGTTTTTAAGAAGATTGGTCCCTTGTCCCTTTTTTAACTTAGAAATTTAAATCAGGAGTGTGCTCCTGCTGGTCATGGAATTTGCAATCCGATCCTCACGAAAGCCCCACTGAAGTGGCAGTTGCATCTGTCACCCATTTTACAGATGATGGAACTGAGGTACAGAGGACCCTGAAGTCACAAGGTGCAGGGCTGGCATCCACCGGGTCTGGATTCTTAGCCACGCCACTTCCATTCCTCAGAAAGGAAGACAAGGGGCATCTGACTCTGGTTTTTAGCACCAGAAACAGTTCTTCCAATAAAACTCTGGCTGGAAGCCCAGTTCATAAAATGGGTAGCAGAGGGGTCACTCTGGTGCAGAAGTGAGGCTGAGAGCCTCTGGCTCTTGGACCTCTGCCCCTACGGCACCCCAGAACCCAGGGGATCCAAGGACCCTAGCCTGAAAGTTGCCCAGCGAGGTGATTCTGAAGGCCAGGGTTCTAGAAATACTGCTTCTGCTGAAAGGGACGAAGACAGAAATGTGTTACGGGGTCATGTAAACAGATGAGGAGTCATCTTGCTTTAAATAAGATTGCCCTCCATTATCCTGAATCATGGCCCCCATGGAGAGTTTTTGTGTGGAAGACTCACTTAGCCTACTTCGGTTTCAAAAACAAAACAAAACAACCCTAGACCCTCAGCAGCTGGCTGGAATAAATGCAAGCCCTCACTCTCCCAGCCCTCATTAGAACAGGCCCCAGTCTCCCCTGTTTCCTTTGCTGCTGGGCCTCCAGCTGTGCCGACGCAGGGCAGGGGCCCAGTGATTTTTGTCGAATGAACAGATGGCTGAATGAGAGAGCCAATGAATGGACCAATGAGTAGACGGACAGACCGGGGCTTGATTGGTCGACCTTCTTGCAAACAGACATCAACACAGAGCCTTCAGCCACACTGGCTTTGAGATTTGAGGAACAAATCAAGATGAAGAGTAGTACTGGATTTGGGGCTTCCCTGGGGGCTCAGTGGTAAAGAATCCACCTGGCAACGCAGGAGCCATGGGTTCACTCCTTGGTCCAGGAAGATCCCACAGGCTATGGAGCAACTAAGCCCGTGCGCCACAACTTCTGAGCCCAGGAGTCCCAACTACTGAGCTCACATTCTGCAACTACTGAGCCCACATCCTGCAACTACCAAAGCCTGTGAGCCCTAGAGCCTGTGTTCTGCAACAAGAGCAGCCACAGAAATGAGAAGCCCAAGCAACACAAATAGAGAGTAGCTGCCTCTTGCCACAACTAGAGAAAAGTCCATGCAGCAAGAAAGACCCAGCACAGCCCAAAGTAAAGAAAACAAATAAAGAAAATAAACAAAAAGAAACGTGGAGGCATGAGGGAGTCAGCAGGTCACAGAGGAACAGCAGACTTTGCTGCTGCAGGTGAGGGCCACCGTGGACGCTACAATCAGCGGAAGAATGTTTAAGAGAAGCAAGATCTGCATGGTCGCAAGTTATTTCTCCCCAAACATTCATTAGCTACAGAGGAAAAAACAATAATTCTATAATAGAGAGATCTGGAGGACGCCAGGGTCACTCGTGGACAAGGTTGGGATCCCCAGCAATGGCATGAAGTGCCGTGTGCCTCCTGACGTTTTTTGCCATTTTTCCGATAATACACAGCCCCCGTCCAATCTTTAGAAAGCATCAGACAAGCCCAAGTTGAGCAACATTTCACAAAACACCTGGCGAGCGCTCTTTGAAAAGTAAAGTTCATGGGAGAGAAGGAAAGACTGAGGAGGCTTTCCAGGTCGGAAAAGACGGAGGAGATGTGCAGCCAAGGCCACTGAGATGGGGCAGAACAAATACACATGGGGCTCAGTGGACCTGGTGCTTAACTGGCTTAAGACAGCAAAAGCGTCTCCACTCAGTTCTGGAGATCAGAGCCCAACATGAGGGCAGATCTGTGCTCTTGCCAGAGCCCACCACAGCCCTGGGTGGGCAGGGTGGGCAGGGTGGGCATCTGTTTCCTGCCTTTTCCCAGCATCCCTTGACTCTTGGCCCCTCCTTCATCCTCACAGCCCTCTGACCTCTGCTTCTGTCCTCACCTCTCCGGACACCCTGACCCTCCTGCCTCTCTTACAGGGCCTTTGTGACAGCACTGGGCCCACCTGGATTGCCAGGCTACTCACCCCGTCCCAAGGTCCTCACCTTGGTCACACCTGCAAAGTCCCCTTTGCCAGGTTCAATCACATATTCTTGGTCCCAGAAACTCTGATGGGCTCACGCTGGGGTCAGGAAGCCTGCCTCCTAGGGCATGGATGGGGAACCCAAGGCCTGCTCAGCCCTGGTCGTGGAATGACCCCCAGGAGACCTGCATACACTCTTCACGTGGCAGACATGCACCTGGAGATGCACAGACAACTCTTCAGCCTTGCTGGACCCTGTGAGTCAGGTGAATGAGCCCATTTTACAGATGAGGAGACTGAGTCTTGGCAAGTGGATTTGCACAAAGTCTGGCAGAGGGTCGGGGTGGAGCTGAGTCAGTGTCCCTGCACTTTCTTGACAGTGTGTCTGAATTACTCAACTCTGTGCCCTCTGCACACAGGCCCTCCGGTCCCCAGAGGATCCTAGTTTCCCTGGCATGGTTACTTCCCTTCATGCCTGCAGAGATGGGTGGGGGAGGGCAGGTGGGTGTGTCCTGCACTGGGGCATTTTCCACCAGAACACAAGCCCGGCAGGTCTCAGTAATGGCCCTCCACCGTGGGGAGTGGACTCAGGTCTGCATGTCTTGCTTCTTCTCGCTTTCCCCAAGATACTTTTGGCAACAGTGCCTGAGCCCCATCATCCTTCCTCCAGCCCCCTACGTCAGCACAACATGTCCCTGCGGATAGACGCCAAAGATCAGCAGACAAGTGTGGGATGAGGTGAGCTCTGAGCCAGCTGGACGCGAAACCTCCCCTGACATGGCCAGAGTTACATCACTGGGACGGGCAGGTGCTCCCCACCAGCCCAGTCCTGAAGGGGCTGGGGACATTGCCTCAGTCGTGGCTCCTTCCACCTGTCTGCGCCTCTAGCGGCCCCTCCACTTCCCTCCTGCCTGTGAGGTTCCCTGGAAAATTCTGTGTGAAGAGGCAGTCCCGAGAGGGGAGGGTGTACACCATCCAGTCTCCACCCAGTCACGCCCCTGGAAGGGGCAGGAAGCTGGCCAGAGAGGGGACAGCATTGTCCAAGGTCACTGGGAAGTGGGCCATCCCTTGAAGACCCAAGAGGGGACACCCTGCCTGGTCATCCCCCCATCTGATTCCGGGGAGCCACAGGAGCGTCTTCCTGGGAGAACCTCAGCTGGGGGAGGGCCAGACGGGCGTCTAGTGTCTTCAGGGGCCCCTGCCCTTCTCCTGCATTGCCTTGTTTTGTCTTTCCAGAACCCGGGACTCCTGGTTCCTAATCCATACCCCCCACCATGCTGGAGAAATGTCCAGAACATAACAAACACCCCAGTCCTGCTGCCTCAGCTGTCACACAGGTGGAGGGGTGAGCCAGCCACAGCCATCTGGCCTCCAGTGTTGTACCTTCCGGCGTCTCTGAGTGACTTGGAGACAGTGGTTACCAGGCCCCTCTCCTCAGCCTTGGGGGTCCTTAACACAAGCAGGAGCAGGAGGCAGGTGGGAGGATGGGAAGAGTCCTATGAAGGCTGTCACATCCCTGTCTGTCATGTCCATTTCAGCTTTACCACAACCCCAGGAGGGGCTCTGCCCCTTTTCTGGACAGGAGACTGAGGCCCCCAAACCCCACACCATTCATGGATGTGTGCTAGGGGCTCCCTGTCACCCTGGGCCTCCCAGAGGCGAAATCTGGGGCGACAGCCAGGGTGTTCAGGGCTAGGAGGGGGAGATGGGCTCTGAGCCCGTTGGGCGCTCAGGCCTGAGCCAGTTCACACCTCCTGGACCCTCAGCCCCTTTGTCTATAAAATGAGGAGGATGGTGCCCACTGCCCAGGTCATCAAGAGAGTCAGTCCCAGGCACAGGCCATGCCAGACCCTCTGCAGCCCCAGCCTGAGTTGTGGTCTCATCTGGGGTCATGCCCTCTGGAAGACCATGGGCCTGATGTGGGCTTGCCTGACAGAGCCCAGCCACCTGGAGGTGGCTACTCTCCTCAGGTAGCTGGCCTTAAAGCCCCACACTCATCTGGGACCATGGCTGGGGTCTGGCAGGAGATGGAGCTCATGCGCAGCAGGTCATTGGCGGGACGGGGTATGATGTGGTCTGAGCCCTGTCGGAGGAAACCAGCGCCCAGGGCTGGCAGAGTGGAGGCTGGCACCACCCCAAGGTTGCAGGGCAAGGAGCGGGGCAGACCCTGGAGCCCGGAAAGAGCTGTCAGACCCTGGTCTGACACAAGATCCCCATGCTCCTTCCTCCTGCTTATCTGACCCACAGGCAGCCGGAGCATGGTGGTGGAGGGTGGTCGTCTGAGCAGGCAGGGGGCAGGGCAGGGGCAGAGCCTGGACTGCGGGGGTGAGTGGGGGTGGCACCTGCCCTCACCCCTCCCGGCTCTGGGGGTCCTTTAACTTCCCTGCCCACGAAGCAGGTGGCTTCTCCCCACAGTCAGCATGCTGGCTGACCTTCTCCTCTGCCCACCCGCCTCCCCCTACACTGGAGTGTGCGATGGTAACTGAGAGGCAGCAGCAGGCACATTGCCCTCTGGGCACAGAGAGTGGGAGGAGGAGGTGGTGGGTGTGCTGACGAAGGCTCTTACCAGCCACTCAGCGGCAGGCAGAGCAGGTGGGGGGCTGCAGACAACCCCCAGGCTGCCCTGTACACCTGATGCTGTGTGTGGACACAGGAAGTCCATTTTTCAAGGCATATTTTTAGAACCTCGGTTTAATGGTCTGTTCCTATTCTGGCCACTTGGGCCACTTCCCCAGCTGCTTCAGAAACATCGTCAAAGGTGGGCAGACCAGCTAGACCCAGTCGTCAGTGGCTCTCAAGCCTGTCTGTCAGGGAGCTCAACTCGGTGCTCTGTGACAACCTAGAGGGGTGGGATGGGTGGGAGGTGGGAAGGAGGTTCAAGAGGGAGGGGACACACGTATACTCATGGCTGATTCACGCTGTAGTACAGCAGAAAGCAACACAACATTGTAAAGCAATTATCCTCCAGTCAAAAAAAAAGCCCACATGTTCCGTGTTGGTGCATCAAGGACGGGGCTTGCTCCTGACTTTAGTCTCCTCCACTGTGCCCGGTCCCAGCCCAGGGCACAGACCAGAGGCTCCCCAGTCTCGGTGGCCCCACGGGCTGAGCATGTGGGCCCCACCCTCAGAGGCAGGGATGTTGACTGTGGTTTTGCCGGGCACCCGTGACCACGGCGAGGAGCCACTGCCAGTCTCTGGGCCTTTCCACAATCCCCCCAGCCCCACAGTCACACCAGAGCTGATCTTAGTCTGTGTCCCCAAGAGCTGCCCATCCCCAGGGCCGCCATGGACAGCTGCATGGGTTGTGCACTGCCCGAAGCGTCCTGCCCTCCCCACTCCCCACACCACACCCTCCGACAACAAGGGCCCCAGCCAGTGCCCTTGGCCCCTCTGACCCCTGATCTGGGCACTCTGTCTGGTGGACACTTGCTGAGACCTCATCTACCATCCACACCGAGAACACTTTCCCTGCTTCCTTCCCAGATACACAGCTCTTAACAGACTTATCTTCTGTCTCCCAAGGCTCAGACTTAAGTGAGAGCCCAAGGTTCCCCAGGGAGGAGCTGAGTCAAGATTAAGACCCAGGACCTCAAGGCCCTGCTCCTCCTCCAGAAACAAGCTCTGCTGGCCTCTGGGACGGGTGGCCAGGAAGCGAAGGGCACTCTGGACGGGGCAGTGACCTCACCCAGGTTGCCTGGCCCTCAGCCTCAGTGTCCTCATCTGTAAAATGGAAGCACTTGTTCATGGATGTTCAGTGCAGTGCTAGTCAGAATATCCAAGAGATGGAAGCCACACACATGTCCATCAGCAGGTGATGGATAAACAAAACATGGTCCATGCAACAATGGGACATTACTCAGCCACAGAAGGAGTGAAGCACACACCATGCTGCAAAGTGGATGAGACTGGACTATGCTCACGAAGAAGCCAGTCACCACAGGCCACACGTGTGCAATCCCATCTACATGGAGTGTCCAGAACAGGTAAGTGTGCTTCCAGACAGGGGCCAGAAGACGGGTGGTGAAGAGGAGCTGGTTCCCTTTGAGGGTGGTGGACATGTTCTAAAATTGATCATGCTGATGACTGTGCAACTCTATGAATGGACCAAAAGCTGTTGATCTGCACACTTTAAATGGGTGAATTGTATGGTTTGTGAACTATTTATTTATAAAGCTGTCACAAAGCGGAAATGCTAATAATAATATATGTCTCTCAGCATTTCCAGGAGGTGAAGTGAGGCGATCTGGTCATGGTCTTGGCACAGAGCCTGGCAAACAGCAAGCACCTGATTAACGTGCCTGCACCCTCACAGCTCAGTGCAGGGCAGTGGCCAGCGGCATCAGGGCCTCGCTAGAAATGTAGAGTCTTGGGCCTTCCTGGGCTGCATCAGCAGCTACTTTTCAGTGACTCCACAGGTGAGTCCCGGTCAGGTTCAAGATTGAAAAGCATGGACAGCAGCAATAATTCTACTGCCACTAGGGCAGGAACCTCAAATGTGAGAGCTCACCAGAAACCCCTGGAGGGCTAGGTCCACTGCCAGAGTTTCTGGTTCCAGGGTCTGCGGCTAAGCTTGAAAAGAAAAGTGACAGTCACTCCGTCGTGTCTGACTCTTTGCGACCCCATAGACTATGCAGCCCATGGAATTCTCCAGGCCAGAATACTGGAGTGGGTAGCCTTTCCCTTCTCCAGGGGCTCTTCCCAACCCAGGGATCGAACCCAGGTCTCTCCCACACTGCAGGTGGACTCTTTACCAGCTGAGCCATCAGGGAAGCCTGAGCATTCCTGACACCTGCCCAGGTGACAC
The DNA here is from genome assembly GCF_001704415.2 of Capra hircus. Taxonomy (NCBI): domain Eukaryota; kingdom Metazoa; phylum Chordata; class Mammalia; order Artiodactyla; family Bovidae; genus Capra; species Capra hircus. The sequence continues at coordinate 34,504,847 of NC_030826.1, forward strand.
TGTGGCTGCTGCTCCAGGGGCCCCCCCGACAACCGCTGCTCTGGGGTCTGAGACGGGCCCCACCTGCTCCAGGAAGGGGAGGCTGAGCACCCGAGGCCTTGAGCACCAGTGGTCTCAGCCCAGCTACACAGGGAGGTGGGACCTTCACCGTTTCCCACACGGGGCCCTACTCCCCACCAGCTGCCTGGAGTCCCAGCTGGGCTTTCTGCACGCAGCCAGAAGGGAGACACTCGGGTGCTGCCCAGAGGGAGCCCCGTCTGCAGGACTTTCTCCTCCTCGGGAAGAGGGAGAGCCGAGTGCAATGCCCCTAGTGCTGGGACACAACCAGGGCCTCACACTGCAGGGTCCAGTCCTGGCCAGGTCTGATGGCCCTGGGCAGAGACAGAGAGGCAGTTCCCCCCACATATAGCCCCTCTGGGTTCCAGACATTAAAGAGACTGGGCGCGGCGGGGGCCCTGGGACAGAGCGAGCCGGAGTGGGCTGAGCTGGGCCTGACACCTCTGGGCTCTACCTACCCAGCAGCTCAATGACCCTCAGGCTGCCTCTCCAGCCCATTCGTTAACAGCGCCCACCTGGAGCTGCTCTCTTGCCTGGATTGTTGGGAGTTTTTCCTCTTTATAGAACAATTTATATTAAGTAGACTCTAAATAGAGTTCTTTAGGATGGGGTTCGGTTTAAGCTGCCCTAAGTTTAATGGGCTGTGGGGGAGGGGTCTGTGCTAATTGCCTCTCAGGCCACTCTGAGTCCACTTTGTGGCCAGGGTCATTATTCTTGCAGCCGTCCATGACTGGTTTCTCCAGGCCTGACCACTTGCTCCCAGTGGCCCGACCCCGCCTTTTTCTGGAAGGTCAGCGTCTCTGAGCTCAGATCCCCGCTGATCCCTGCAGGCCTCTCTCAGGCCACAACACTCCGTGGGGGAGCTGCTGGCTTCCTGGAAGGCAAAGAGGACAAAATGAAAAGGGAGGTGCCTGGGGCTGGGAGGCGGAACACAGGCGGAGGATGGAGTCTTCTGTGTAAATAAATAAAAACCAGGCTTTGGGGTAGAGACGCACTCATTCATGCAGCCCCTGTGGGTACTTCAGAAAAGACGCCTCTTTCTCCCAAGTGCAGCTTGGTAGGAACATTCAGGCTGATCTCAGCTCCCCCTGTTCCACCGGCCGGGCAAGTCTTGCAGTGTGCAACCTGAATGACTGCACAAGGAGGCCTGTAGGCACTCTGCCTCTCCTCCTGGCGCCTGGCAGTGCTGGGGCCCATTAGGGACCATGAACTCATCAAGCGCTCTCGCTGACTGTGTGCTGGGGAGACAGCTGAGAACAGCCTGTGCATTGCAGACCCACTCTGTTGGCAGAAGCAGACAAGAAGATCCTCACTTGAGAAACAAGATGACAGTGTGATGCCAGAGGAAAACAACAGGAGGGAGAGCAAGGCAGGCCAAGGGCGCACCAAGGGCATCGTGGCCAGGGCTCTGGTTTCATCCTCTGCAGCCAGGATGCACAGTGCTCTCCTGGGCTCCAAGGACAGTCGCTATTACACTGCCTCTCAGAGCCCCCAGGGCCGCCCCTCGGGAGAGGAGGGGTCCGGGAAGAGACCCCCAGCTGCTTCCTCCTACGCTTGCTCTCTGACGGATCCTCCCACGGAAGCCAGACTTCCAGGAAGGGTCCAAGACCAGGACTACAACAGTGGACGGGGTGGATGCTGAATCTAGAGGGACAAACACTGTTAACCTCATTTTGGAAATGAAACAAAACAAAAAAGACACGAAGGCTCACAGTGGACATAAGCACTGGTCCCTCTGGACCCTGGTGGCCGTGCCCACTGCTCCCGCAGCACGTCCTGTGGGTTGTGTGTCTGGCCGAACTCTCCAGACGCAGGAGCCTGGCCGCCAGAGCCTCAGGGAAGCACACTTCCGTCTTCCCCGTGGGAAAGTCCCCTGACCTGGGAAGGATGCTCAGAAGTGCCAGTCAGCCAGAGTGTCTGGTGTTGGCCCCTCGGAGGAAGGCATGGGCTGCCTGGGCCATGGTGAGGGAGCAGGATCAGTGGTTGCAGGTCTGGAACCCAGGTCTCGACCCTGCCTCCCTCCACCCCTGCAGAAAATAGTTCTTGAATCACCCAAGAGGAGTGGGAATCCACTCACCCAAACATCTCTTTTTCACAAGGCAGAAACCAAGGCACAGATGGGAAGGGGCTTGGCGGGGACACAAGGGGATGAGGGGTGAAGTGGGCTGGGCCCTTGGGTGGGGCTGGGGGCAAAGCATAGGGTGCTGTTCAGTGAGACAGAATGCAGGTGTTATCCTGCTTTCTGAACAAAACAGCTGGCACCCGGCTTTTACATTTTTAATTTTTGTGTGTGTCTTTTAAAATGTTTTCGTCAGCCATCCCCAAGGCTGTAAAAATAGAGCTGCACAGACGCAGACGAGGCTAAGCCAGGAGTCAGCCTGAATATTCAGCTGGAGGGCACAGTGCTCAGGAAAGCAGTGAAACCTGATGAATTAAGCAGTGTCCCCAAGCTGGGCTGGCTGCCCGTTTCCACTTCCTGTGGCCTGGGAGCCAGGGCAGGGGAGCCCCTGATGGAAAGGAAATACACTTGGTTTCTGGGTTCCAAGCTGAGTAAGCTTGCCTCCTCCAGGAAGCCCTCCAAGTTTTCAAGAAGTTGCTTCACCTCTCAGGAGAGCCTGGAAGACCTATTTTCTTATTGTCGGTGTTTGGCTCCTGAAAGTACACCCCTTGCCATCTGGAAGGCATCCCCTAGGGGGGCTGCTCTACCCCCCCCCCCCACCAGGAGTTCAGGGTTAAAGCAGGAACACAGATCCTTCAGCCTTACCTAATCCTTGACAGCTTGGTTGCTTGACCTGAACACCTATTTATCCTCCTGGCAGATTTCCCCAGGCACTAACCCGGACCGGCACCGGGCACTGATGAGGCTGAGGAAGGTGGCCAGTTATCCAGGAGACGTATACAGTCACCCAGGGGAGCCGGGTGCGGGGGTCACTGTCATAGCAGGACCTTGGGCTAGCGGTCCGAGGACAGCAACAAGCTGAGGTTGGGGCAGGTGGAGGCCACCTGTGCTCTCCTGTCTCCTGCCCCACCCACTCCCGACCCTGTCTACACTCGCAGCCACCCAGGCCTTCTTTTTTCAGCCCTCCTGCCCTGGGTCTCCAGGCTTCCCTGGTGGCACTAGTGGTAAAGAACCCACGCCAATGTAGCAGCCATAATGAGTCCCAGGTTCCATCCCTAGCTGGGGTAGATCCCCTGGAGGAGGGCCTGGCAACCCAGGCCCTCCAGTATTCTTCCATGGAGAGAGGAGCCTAGTGGGCTACAGGCCATAGGGTCGCAGAGTCAGACACAACTCAGCAATTAACCCATACACAACCTAAAAAACGAAATACAACCCAAGCCACATCATCTGGCCCCCGGCTGACGGCTTCTGGTCGCTTTGTTGCCTTGGAGGCTCCTTGCGGGGACCAAATTCCATCTCCCACCCGGTGTCACATAGGAGAGGCTGGACCCCCGAGGTGAGGGCAGCCGCCTACCGGCGGAAGGACCACAGGTGACTCAGGACTTATTTGTGAAACGACAGTGTTAGACTAGAGACAGGGTTCCGAGAGTCCGTCTTTTCGCTCTGAATGTCCTGTCCTGACCTGTGGGTGTGCCAGAAGGGCCCGGGCAGTCAATCTGGCCCCAGGGGAGTCTTTGCCCATCCCCATCCACCCCCATGCTTGGCTCTTGGAGTCCCTCGTTTCCAGTTCTGGGAAGCATCCCAATGTGTGAGTCAGGGGTTCTTAAAGTTTTCTAGGTCACAAACTTCTTAGAGGGTCAGCTGAGACGGCCAGCTCTCTCCCCAGAGGGACCGGAGCAGCGTCAGAGCAGCTCTCACAGTGGTTTATGCTCCTCCTGGGGGTTCGCAATTCCTGGCTGTGTGGGACGCTGATGGGTCCAGATCCTGGCCCTGGCCCTGCTGTGATCCCCTAGACCTGTGTGCAGCTTGGGCTTCCCATCCGCAAAGTGGGTGTCGGGAGTGGCTCACGGAAAGCTCGGGGGGCTGCTTGGCAGAGGTTGGCAAGTCTGGACTCACAGGCAAGCCCTGCTCCCTCCCCACCCTGAGGCTGCCTCCCTCCTCCCTCTGTCCCCTCTTACTGGCCCCACTGCCCTGGCTATGGTTTCTGCACGAGAGGATGCGATCTGACCGTTCTGCTGAGCTCAGCCACAGGTTTCTCTCCCTTTACTAAGGAGATGGTTTATTGTGTCCAGAATAACTAGCTCCTGCTGTGGTCCACACTTGGGCTAGAAAAGAATTTCCAGAATGAGAGCGTGGGGGTGTGTGTCTATGCTCAGTTGTGTCCGACTCACTGCAACCCCATGCACTATAGCCCATCAGGCATTCTCAAGGCAAGAATACTGGAATGGATTGCCATTCCCTTCTCCAGGGGATCTTCCTGACCCAGGGATCGAACCTGTGTCTACTATCAGCAGGCAGATTCTTTACCACTGAGCCACCTGGAAGACCAGATGGGAGGTGCTGTTAGAACAGCCGGGTGGCTTAAGGAAGAGCCAAACCCTTCTGCAGGCTAGCAGCCAATTTTTATAGCCTCAAGACAGAGTAAATTCCTGCTGGAAGGGTGGCATTAGGTGATTATTAGGAGGCTATAGGGTGGGTCCCTTGGACTGCAAGGAGATCCAGCCAGTCAATCCTAAAGGAAATCAGTCCTGAATATTCATTGGAAGGACTGAAGCTGAAGCTGAAGGTCCAATACTTTGTCCACCTGATGTGAAGAACTGACTCATTGGAAAAGTCCCTGAAGCTGGGAAAGACTGAAGGCAGGAAGAGAAGGGGAAGGCAGAGGATGAGACGGTTGGATGACATCACTGACTCGATGGACATGAGTTTGAGCAAGCTCCGGGAGTTAGTGATGGACAGGGAAGCCTTGCGTGCTGCAGTCCGTGGGGTCGCAAAGAGCTGGACACGACTGAATGAACTGAACTGATAGGGTGGGTAATAGAGTGGGTGTTTTACCTAATATGGGGTCAGGGAACTGGCCGGTTTAGGTCCAGAGGCTCATGGCAACAGTTGCTATGAGGCTTGGTACTGAGGTTTTCGCCAGAGGTTTTTGTCATGTGACCTTATAATAACAGGGCTCCACAGCTTCATCCTTCCTTTGCCAACGTTTTATTTTTATGACCAGTCCATCCACGTACATTTGAAAACAATACAATGTCTCTTTGGACTGCTTGTGCACATATATTCCTAGTCATGCTTCTGACCTGTCAGTTTCGGAGGGAAAAGTACTAAAACCTATCCCTAACTGAAACCGACTGTTTCTCTTTATAGTTCAGTGAGTTTTTATTTTAAACATGTTGAAACTATGCTGTTAGGGGAACGACATTCCATAACCTTTATTTTGCTGGCAGATTGCTTCTTGCAGCCTTGAATGAATGAGTCCAACTTCATCCCTTTTGAAGTATTCTTCCTTTGGTTTCTGTTTTGTCTGATTCTGATGTGCACTCCTCTATTTCCTTTGGTTAGGACTTTCAAAAGAATGTATTTTCCCTTCTGCTATGAAACTGTTCTGGGTCGTTATCATTTCTACGTGTTTCTTGAAGACAGGATTTTGTTGCTTATCTCTGGAGTTTTTTCATGAATAGGCATATTTAACCCATTGGTAAAGAATCCACCTGCGTGCAGGAGACATAATGAAACGTGGGTTCGACCCCTGGGTTGGGAAGATCCCCCGGAGAAGCAAATGGCACCCCACTCCAGTATTCTTGCCTGGAAAATTCCATGGACAGAGGAGCCTGGCAGGCTCCAGTCCATGGGACCGCAAAGAGTCAGACACAACTGAGCGTACACAACACACACACACATTTATTGCAATTGCTGAAATATTTGATCTTATTCCTGGTGTCACTTTTGTTTTCTATTTCCTGTGCTTTGTTTCTCACGCATTCCTAGTATTGTTGGATTTATTTCGTTTTTCCCACTTCAGTGTTTCCTTCTAAAAAATAGTTTATGTTACACACTCTATTTTATGGAGATTTCCCTTAACACTTTCACTCACATACTTAACCTTCTGGTACCAGTACTTTACTCATGCTGAATCTGCACCTCGACAACAGCTTTGGCATGCTTTCCTGTCCCATAAACTACCTCCTTTTTTCATAACATCTATAATTTTAGTACCAAATTGTTACGAATCCTTAAGCAGCCAACACATTCTTAGACTTAGCAAATTTTTTATCATTCTTGACTCATCATTTCTTATATTCCATTTCTGGATTAGTTTTTCTTCTTGCCAGAGAACATCAATTAGTTGTATTCTCGAAAAGGAATTGTTTTTGATGCCATATGATCTGAGACCTCCCATGTCATCAGGAAGTGTTTTTAGTCTTACATTCAGCTGGGTAAAGAACTCTGAGTGTGCAATTATTTTCCCTCAGGATGTGGAGATAATTACTACCTTTTTTTTTCTTGTTTCTAGTATTTGTTACATTCTCTTGCAAGTTGTCTGGTTTCTGTTTGGAAATATTTAGGCTCTAATAAAACATCAACCCCTGTCCAGTGGCAGATTCATCCTGCCTGGCCCTTGTGGCCTCTTTCAATCTGAGTTCCGGGACATTCTCAGCTTTGGGAAGTTCCCTCCTGCATCTTTGTCTCCTTTTGGACCAAAAAATGAACTCTGTCTTCTGCATCTTCACCTTCGTCTCTCGTCCTTTCATGCTGCGAGTCCTCGGCTTAATCATCCAACGCATCTACTTGCTCTTCAGCTGCGTCCACTAACACATTCAGCCCATTTATCGAGTTTCTTTGATGACCAGATTTAATTTTCCAAACACTCTAGTTGGCCTTTTTGAGGGCACAGTGTAAGGCTAAGGCTCTCTGCCCAAGGCTGTTGAGTATTCCTGCTCCAAGTTCTTGTTTTCAACCCCGTTCCTTTGGTATCGTTCCCTTGTTCAGGTGCCTGACGACTGTTGGCACCTGAGGTTCACCCCAGCCACACAGCCTTCCCACATGTGCAAGAGCAGAGTCACCCCTAAACAATGCCCAATGTGCTGGGCTGGGGGCTCCCCACCCCCCTGGGGCCCTGCCCATCCCTTCAGCCTGGCTCCCACATTCAACCTCCCAAACACAGATGCCTGTCTTCTCAGATTGGCCCAGGTGTGTGGGGGGGTTGGGGGTGATGAGGAAGAGGGCTCAGCTCACCTGGTGGCTCCCACTCAGGCGCCCTAAACAGGTGTCCTGTGAGGAGCTGGGCCCCTCGAGCCCCAGATTCCCCCCAGGCTCCCTCCTTCCCTCAGGCCCCACTGCTGCCCACATTTAAGGTGTTCCCCCCAGGCTCAGGTTCACCTCCTGGAGGAGAAAGATGTCCTGCAAGGCTGGGACCTGGGACCACGGCAGGGGGTGGAGTCATGACTTCAGTGTGAGTCATCCGCATCTGGGGCTCCTTTCTCCCATCCCGGCCCAAGCAGCAGTTGTGGGTGGTGGGAAGGGCACAGCCTTTGGCATTTGGACCGAGCTTGAGCTCTGAATTCTCACCTTCAGATTTCACAAAATTAAAATGATTCTCTTACTCAACCTCATGGTTAGGATGGACAACTTGGTTTGTGTCTAGTCCTCCCCCTGCTCCCAACTCTTTCCACTCGCTTAGCAGGTACTCCCACCCCCCAGGGTCTGAGTTCAGGCAGTCAGTGCTGAGGAGGTCTGAGGACAGAGCCAAGGCCAGGCAGCCCTTGTTTAAGTCTGAGGTCAGAGGCTCCGATGCCACCAGGGTCCAGGACTCCTGAGTCGTGGGGGCAGGGAAGAACCCTCAGCTCCAATCAGAGCAGTCATGCCCCCCACTTGGTCTCTGGGTCAGACCCCTGGGTGCCTCACCCTGGAAAGAATATGTCCACCTGTAAACACATCTGAGGGCTCCTGTTTGCACCTCTGGTTCGTATGGAGCCTGTAAATGAGGGGAGCCAGGAAGTGAGGCTGTTACCACAGAGGCCTCCAGGAGATCAGAGAGGGACACTTAAGGTGTCCCAGCTGGACCCACCTGGACCTCAGTCTACCTTCTGGTCTGTCCCTGGGGTCCAAACCACTCCAAGCCCTCTGCTTTCAGGTACCTCCCACTCACCCATCAGCAGCTGGGGTCCCCTCTGTGCATGGCCTAGGCCTTGCCCACAGTTTTCAGAACCAGGACGTTGGGTCCAGGCAGGTCTGATCCGAGTGCCTGGCTCTCACCGGCCTGAGAGGTGAGAGCTGTCAGCGCTGGTTCTCTGGCGCCATCTGGTGTCCATATGTGTGAACTGCAACTCCCGCACCGGCGGACACCACCTGGGAACTATCCTTTGCGAAGGAGGGTCGGGTAGGGAGGCGGCCTCACCAGCAGCGACCCTTTGGCCCCACGTCTCTCACGATAAGAACCTTTATCACTTCCAGCCTCTTTAGGCCCCAGCCTGTGGGTCCAAGCCAGCACTGCACAATCAAATCAATGTTTTTTTTCTTCTTAATTTCACCAAAATTGCCAACAAGGCCAAGGTGTTGGCTGGGGAGGTGATCGGTTCCCATTTCTACGAATTTCTATCCTTCAGCATTTCTGTCATTCCTCCCAGCATGGCCCAGTCTTTTGAGGCAAGCAGCTGTGTGAGCCTGCAGGCCTGCCCCCTCCCCTCTGAGGCTCAGCCCCTGGGACAGGGCAGCTCTGGACAAAAGCCTACAAATGTAGCTGCTGGGGCCCCTCGTTCCCTCGGGCACAGTGCTGGGGAGACAGCGACCTGATTCCCCCCAAGGTCAGGGGGTGGCTGTGTGCAGAAAACCCTCTAAATGGAAAATGGACACGAGACACAGGAGTGATACACCCCAGGAACTGGGGGGCACAGGGCACTGGGGGGTGAGGGGAGTCTGGGGGTGTGGGGCATCTGGGGGTGCAGGGCATCTGGGGGGTCTCAGGCACAGGCCAAGGTGCCCGGGACCTGCGCACATGCCTGATGCAAAAGCAGAGTGATATCTCAGCCACTCGGAGGTCGTAAGCATGATGGGTATTTGAGGCTTGTGGCTAAGATAGGATTCCTGCTGGCCAGGCGGGCTGGACACTGTCCTCAGCTCAGTGGACACCCAGGGTCCAAGCTTGTCCACAATGGCCAGGGGGATGGGTGGGAGCTGCTGCTCCAGGAGCCCAGAAGTGGGCTTAGGAGTCCTTCCTTCTCGTCCTTCCCCAAGGTTGCCTGTGCCCCCAGTAATCACTGGCACCCCATCACCACAGGCGCACACACACACACACACGCGCGTGCACACACCTGCATCCATTTCAATAGGTCGTGCTGCCACCAGGTGGCCAAGTCAGGACCATTGCCCGGGTTCCTGTCGGAGCCTTCCAAGCCCACTGTTCTGGATGCCAGGGCTCCAGCCACTGGGGCTCTGGTCATCGCACCTCCCCCAACCGCGTGTCACTAAGCAAGTCCATTTCCTCCACCGAGAAGCAACACTGTGGAATAAATGTCCGTTTTTTGCAACCCTTTCTATGCAGGCTGACCAACCCTGGAAGAGGCTCAGGGACATGTGGTTTGGCCCAGGTCCCAGCAAGTTGGTGGCAAACCAGGCCCTACCCTCCCGGCTCCCACTTCCCGGCCCCTCCTGCGGCCTCTCCTCTGCGGCCTCTGGGGGGCTGAGCTCGCCCCAGCCCTGCTTGCTGGGTGGTCTGGGCTCACCTGGAAACTCTCTGAGCCCTGGACTCCTGGGCTGGTTGTGGGCAAGACCAAAGGTATAAACACACTAAAACTCAGCCATGCGGGTTCATGTTCATTTTTCACTATCTGTTGTGGTTCGGTCACTCAGTCACGTCCAACTCCTTGTGACCTCATGGACTGTAGCATGCCAGGCTTCCCTGTCCCTCTCTATCTCCCAGAGTTTGCCCAAACTCATGTCCATTGAGTCAGTGAGGCCATCCAACCATCTCATCCTCCGTTGACCTCTGATACGCCTCCTACGTGCCCCCAACCCCACGTAAAGTGTTGCAAGCCGCGAGAGGCGTTGTGAGGCCACATAAAGGGCACGTTAGTGTACAGGATGTGATGACACTGGGGTGGGTCCCAACTGGGGAAACTCACCCAGAAAGTGGAGAAACACCCTGAGTCTTTCTGCCCAAACCTGGAGCTTCTGCTCCTCCCAGGGGCTCTACATCTTGAGCCCAGAATATCTACAATGTTTTCAAGGGGTCAGTCTCCACTCTCCATGGAGCTGAGGCATTTTGAGATCACGTGATGGAGCCCCAGTACCCTCCTGGTTGGGACCCACCTGCTGTTTTCCTATCCTTCCTCCTGGCCAACTTAGGCCCAGAGCCTGAGGGGCAAGCAGGGGGTTCCTGGAGGGCAGCTGTGGGGAAGACAGCAGAAGTGGATGAGAAAGCACAGGCAGGGGTGGCTGCTTAGGGGGCTGCTTCCCACTCGGGGACATCGCAGCTGCCAGCATGGCTACCTCCACCAGGTCAGGGCCTGTCATCCCTGACCCCATGCAGCCCATGGCGAGGCAAACCTGCCAAGCTGTGCCTCCCACCCGCCTCTCACCTCTTAGCTCTCAGCTGGACACCCAGGGACCAGACGCAGAGGACCTTGGGGTGGGGACTAAGAACAGCATTTATTGTTCACGCCTCCAGCGAACACCCCAGCCTGCAAACCCCCAGGTTGGAGTGGGGGCCGAGCCCTCCAGCCGGTCAGAGGCCGGGCTGTGAGGTCCCCTGCACAGAGCCAGCATGACCTGGAACTCGCACCATGTTGCTGGATCCAGGCGGGTCCCTGGGGGAGACCCCACTGGGTGTCAGGCAGGCAGCAGGGGCTGAGGTTCAGAGGGGCTGCTCGACCATCTGCTCCTGCATCGTCCTCAGACCAGGTAGCTGCCGGCAGGGAGGGGGCTTCCCTGAGGGAGGGGAGGACTGCCCCACCGAACAATGCCCCAGCTCCTCCCAGACCAGAGGCCTGAGGTCGGCCTGGGTGCCTGGTGTCCTGTCCAGGCCCCTGGGCCCGCCCTGCACTGAGGTCCGTGGAGGGCCCGGCCAGGCACGTACAGGGCCGGGGCTCAGCCCAGCTCAGTGGGTCCGCTTGCTGTCCAGAATTGCCCTCCAGTCATCTGCCCACGAGTGCAGCCTGCGGCTGGGGGGCTGCAGCTGCGTGTGGCGGTTGTGACAGGCTGTGAACAGGACATGCTCCCAGCTGGGATTCGGCTCGGCTCCTGGGGGAGAGAGTAGCACCTCAGGCCTATGGCAGGAGCCACAGGTGGGTCACACCAGCCCACTGGATGAGGACCTCCTTACAGCTCTGGACCCCATCACAGGTGCTCATTGGAAGCTGACCCTCGAGATGTCCGCCTGACCTGCCCCCATGCCCAGCCATCCTGCCCCCGTGCCCAGGCCAGCTTTGTCACCAGCTGTTGACCGTGGGCCCTGCAAGTCCCTCAAGCTTCAAGTCCCTCGTGTGGATTCCACTTTCTGGATGCTGATGGGGGTAGAGATGAGGATGTTTCCCCAGCCAGTTCAAAAAGTAATCAAGGAAGGAATGTTTCAGATTTTCCCACTGAGGTTCCGAGAGAATAGGATTTAACCCCGGAACTGCTGACGACCACCAGCAGGGCAGCATCTGCCAGAGCATGCAGGCAGAACCAGGAGATAAAGAAACCGAATCCGATGGATGTTGTCTGAGCTCCTAGATTCAGGCACACCTGAAGCCCTCCCAAGAAGAAGAAATGTAAAAAGGCAAAATGGTTGTCTGAGGAGGCCTTACAAATAGCTGAGAAAAGAAGAGAAGCAAAAGGTAAAGGAGAAAAGGAAAGATATATCCATCTGAATGCAGAGTTTCAAAGAATAGCAGGGAGAGATAAGAAAGTCTTCCTAAGTGATCAATGCCAAGAAATAGAGGAAAACAATAGAATGGGAAAGACTAGAGATTTCTTCAAAAAAATGTGAGATACCACGGAAACATTTCATGCAAAGATGGGCAAAATAAAGGACAGAAGCAGAAGATACTAAGAAGAGGTGGCAAGAATACACAGAAGAACTATATAAAAATGATCTTAATGACCCAGATAACCACGATGGTGTGATCACTCACCTAGAGCCAGACATCCTGGAATGCGAAGTCAAGTGGGCCTTAGGAAGCATCACTACAGACAAAGCTAGTGGAGGTGATGAAATTCCAGCTAAGCCATTTCAAATCCTAAAAGATGATGCTGTGAAAGTGCTTCACTCAATATGCCAGCAAATTTGGAAAACTCAGCAATGGTCACAGGACTGGAAAAAGTCCGTTTTCATTCCAATCCCAAAGAATGTTCAAACTACCACACAACTGCATTCATCTCACACATTAGCAAAACAATGCTCAATATTCTCCAAGCCAGGCTTCAACAGTATGTGGAACTGTGAACTTCCAGATGTTCAAGTTGGATTTAGAAAAGGCAAGGAACCAGAGATCAAATTCCCAACATCCCTTTGATCACAGAAAAAGCAAGAAAATTCCAGAAAAACATCTACTTCTGCGCTTCATTGACTACGCTAAAGCATTTGACTGTGTGGATCACAACAAACTGTGGAAAATTCTTAAAGAGATGAGAATACCAGATTGTCTTACCTGCCTCCTGAGAAATCTGTATGCAGGTCAAGAACCAACAGTTAGAACTGGACGTGGAACAACGGACTGGTTCCAAATTGAGAAAGGAGTATGTCAAGGCTATATATTGTCACCCTGCTTATTTAACTTATATGCAGAGTACCTCATGTGAAATGCCAGGCTGGATGAAGCATAAGTTGGAATCAAGATTGCTGGGAGAAATATCAATAACATCAGATATGCAGATGATAGCACCATTATGGCAGAAATCGAAGAGGAACCAAAGAGTCTCTTGATAAAAGTGAAAGAGGAGAGTGAAAAAGCTGGCTTAAAACTCAACATTCAGAAAACAAAGATCATGGCATCTGGTCCCATCACTTAATGGCAAATGGATGGGGAAACAATGGAAACAGTGACAGACTATTTTCTTGGGTTCCAAAATCACTGTAGATGGTGGCTAAGGCCATGAAATTAAAAGATGCTTGCTCCTTGAAGAAAAGCTATGACAAACCTAGACACATATTAAAAAGCAGAGACGTTACTTTACCAACAAAGGTCAGCCTAGTCAAAGCTATGGTTTTTCCAGGAGTCATGTATGGACATGAGAGTTGAACCATAAAGAAAGTTGAGCACCAAAGAATTGATGCTTTTGAACTGCGGTGTTGGAGAAGACTCTTGAGAGTCCCTTGGACTGCAAGGAGATCCAACCAGTCAATCCTAAAGGAAATCCGTCCCAAGTGTTTATTGGAAGGACTGATGCTGAAGCTGAAACTCCAATACACTGGTTACCTGATGTGAAGAACTGACTCATTGGAAAAGACCCTGATGCTGGGAAGATTGAGGGCAGGAGGAGACAGGGACTATAGAGGGTGAAGTGGTTGGATGGCATTGCTGACTTGATGGACACGAGTTTGAGCAAGCTCTGGGAGTTGGTGATGGACAGAGAAGCCATGGGGTCACAAAGAGCTGGACACTACTGAGCTACTGGATTAAACTGAACTGAACTGAAGCCCTCCCACCCTAGCTTTTCAGTTTGGTGAACCAATCATTTCTCCTCACCTTGTTAAGCAAATTCAAGGTTTGTTTATTTTGAGGGGAAGGGGACACCCATAAGCAAAAGGGAAAAATACAGCTCCCAAACCACCTTCAACAACAGAAATTAGGTTCTGCTTTCCTGGTTTACATATTAGATTCAGCCCAAATTACTTTTCAGGAAAAAAGAAAGGATTCTGTTGCTAAAAAGAAATGTTTGGCAGCCAGAGTCTGGCCCTCATTTGACAGGAAGGCAAAGGCTTCAAGGTGTATGGTGACTCAATCAAGGCTGCCCCAGTGCATTACCCCTGGGTCAGACCACTCTCCCTGACTCCCTGGGGGTACATGTGGGGAAGAAGCTTGTCTCCCTGCAAGGGAGGAGCCTCAGCTCAAGGTTCAGGGCTGGACAGGACGCCTCACACAAATCTGGTGACTGTGGGGCTGGGGGACGGGCACTCAGGTTGGGGCCCCCATGACCCCCCCCCCACTTCAGGCCACTTGCCTGTGATGTCCACCCGGTCATCTATGAGGAGGTCGGCGGAGACCACGGTCTTGTCTCTGGTCAGCACCATCTGCTCCAGGAAGTCAGGGCCAAAGTGCTTCTCCACCCAGGCATACTGGAACGAGAGCGGGCCAAGGGGAGGGGGGCCATGAGGCCAGGGTACTGCCAGGGAGACTGCCAAGGGGAGGGGGCCATGAGGCCAGGGCACTGCCAGGGAGACTGCCAAGGGGAGGGGGCCATGAGGCCAGGGCACTGCCAGGGAGACTGCCCACGTGCAGGGGACCACAGGGCCATCCCGGTCCACAACTACGAAGCGGCAGTACCGCAGCTCTGACTAAACACCCCAACCCAGCTCAGGTCCCCCATGCACCCTGCAAGGCTCCAGCTCAAGGAAACCGGATGCAACCCTTAGGTGTGTCATCCCTTCCAGAAACCCTGACTGGCCTGCCTTCCAGGCCTACCTGAGTTTTGGTCTGGAGGCCACATGGGAACTGGACCCACAGCGGGAGTGGGTGTGTGGTGCCAGAGCCAGGGATACAGGCGTGTCTGGGGGCTCCCCCAACACCCTGCTCCGACTGACCTTCCCCAGCAGATGGGGAACCCGCACAAATGACCCACTTCTCTTAAAGCCCCTCCACGGTCACAAAGTAACACTAACATCCCAGAATAACTGGGTGCTGTTAGGTTCACAAAACCGCTTCGTAAGGCTGTCTCCTTGCCAAGCTGGGTCTGTGAGAACAAGCTGACATCTGGACCATCCAGGACTCGGACACTCCAGGCCTGGCTTTGCTTAAAAACCCTTCAGAGGCCTTGGGGTGCCTGTTGCTTGAAGCCCAAACCACTGGTTCTGTAAAGGCCCTGCCTTTCAGCCTCTCCCTCCCCCTCCCGCTTCTGCCCCTGCGCCTCCCCCAGGTCTCTTGGCCTTTGCTCAGCTGTCCCACCACTCACAACTGGTCCTCCCAGTTCCTCCCTTCCCCAGGGAGCCAGCCTGGGCTTCTGGGCTTCCTCCCTGCTGGCCCACAGAGCCTGGGACACCTGTCTCTTTTCCTGCCGCGCTGTCCTCAGCTCCCAAGAGCAGAGAGAGGCATTTTTAAGCCCCAGATGCCCGGTGTTGCAGCAGGGGCCTGGTAACTGTTTCCTGAATGACAAATGTATTTACTTTTTTATTGCTAAAGTAATGGCTAATCAAAGAGATTTTTAAAAAATCAAGAAAAGTCAGAGAAACATCTATAGTTGACAGAATTTCCTTCCTTCTTTCTTTTAATGTTTGGGAGGAGGCCCCGGCCCAGACCCCTAGCCCTTCCCCAGGATGCAAGCAAGGTGAGCAGAGGCCCCACAGCAGGTGTCTCACCTTCTCGAAGGGACAGTACTTGTACATCTTGATGGGGCTCGTGCAAATGAAGACGTCAGTGCTGGGGAGAGAACGGGCTGGTGAGGCTATGTGCCCACAACCCCCCTGCCTGGGCCCGCACCTGCCCCACCCCCCTGCCATGGCCCCGGCCACCACGTGGGACACCAGCCCGGAGCCTGCAAACCACACGGCAGCCCACAGGCAGCCAGCCACGCAGAGGTGAGGAGCCACCACCCAGACATGATAGGAACTACTGGGGAAGGTGAGCAGCATCCAGCCAGGGAGGCTTTACAGGACAGAACCAGTTATCAGGGACATCGGCGCCCTGCTCGATGCGGAGCCAAGAAACCTGCAAGCCAGAGTCTGGGTCAAGGGCTGGTCCTCCTGGGCCCTCAGGGACCCCTGAGGTTTGTGCTGCACCAGCGCCTCCCACAACCCCAGACCCAGCACCCACCAACAGTGCCAGTGGGTCCCCTGCCCCTCGGGGTCGCACCCGTGGGACACTGTGTCCCAGCTCCTTCTCTCTGCAAAGCGGTCCCGAGAGGCCTCAGACTGTGGCCCTGGATCTCTCCTGCTGTGTCTCCGTGGAGTTGCCTGTCCCGGACATTTCATGTTAACGGAACCCCACAGCATGCAGTCTTGTCCTTTGGGGTCGTGTTTTCAAGGGCACTGGAACTTCAGGCCTCTTTCTCACCCGGTGACGTCGCAGTGATGTACATGCTGCCAGGATGGAGGGCGCAGCTGCTTCCCCCAGGCATCAAGCTGCTGGGGACACCAGTGCTCAGGGCCCGGTGGATCTGCACCTCGATTTCTCTCGGTGCGACTGCTGGGTTACAGCAGGCTCCATGCCCAGGGGACATGGCTGCTGAGGCAGCAGCTGCATCTGTTTCGATCCCACCATCCGTGACAAGGACTTCAAGCTCCCTCCATCCTTGTCTATACTCGTCTTTCTTGTCATGGTCGCTCCGTGGGCTTCCCACTGTGATTGTGACTCATTTCCCTAAGGAGAATAACGCGGAGGCAAACTTCACATGCTTAGCTGCCATCTGGAGCTCTTCTTTGGAGAAATGCCAAACTCAGCGCCCGAGCCCATGGTTTTAAAACCTAAGTGAGATGACACCCTTCTCTCTTCAACCACGTGCCCCATATCCTTCCTGCTCCACACTCGCTGAAACCTTGGACTCCTTTGTTACCAAATCAGCATAACCCTTGCTCTCCCGGGGCCTGTACCCCTGCCCACTCTGCACTTCACTATTCACTTCGACCCTGCAGGTCTGGGGTCAGATGTCGCCTTCTTGGAGAAGCATCTGTACCTGAACGAGCCCCTCCTGGGCAACCTCCAACACAAAGCATTAGACACAAGGCTATCCACTTGGTTATGACTCGACCCCTCTCTCCGTGCAAGCTTTGGGGACAGACTGATCATCAGAATTGTCTACCCAGCTAAGATCCAGAGTGGAAGTAAAGGGCCAATGCATGTCGCAGGCTGGAATGTCTGCAAAATAAAGCACCTGAGAAAAAGCTCCAGAACCCACATGCCTCCTCTGCCGCCCCCTAAAGAATCCTCAAACATGTCTGCAAACTAACAAGTTCTGGGAACCCACCCCACCACGAAAAGAAACCTCTCATGGACGTTCCCCATGCTGCTTTGGCCAAAGGACACTCTTCTTGCTGCTCACCTATTAAATCCTGCCGAGTAATAACAGTGGCAGCTAACGCTTACACTGTGTGCATTTTACAGGTGAAGAGACCGAGTCACAGAGAGTTTAGAAACGTGCTATGGGTCTGATTCTGGAGAAGTGGGCTCACTCTGGTTCACACTGAGCCTTAACCATCATGCAACCCAGCTCCCCAGACTACAGCTGGTGAGTGTGGTCTAGACAAGAACAGAGCTTTTAAAAGCTTTATATGGAAAAAAATAAAATAAAATAAAAGCTTTATATGGGACTCCTCTGGGGGTCCAGTGCTTAAGAATCTGCCATGCAATGCAGGGGACACGTTTGATCCCTGATTGGGGAAAGAAGATCCCACATGCTGCAGAGCAACCAAGTCTGCACCCCACAACTAGAGTCCATGTACTGCGACCAGAGATCCCGCACGATACAACCAAGACCCAAAACACCTGGAAAAAAAAAAAAAAGGCTTTGGTGCAAAAGCTTTTTACACGTTCTCTGCCTCTCTGGGCTTTTGCTACAGGTGGAAGAAGTTGTATCACACCACTCCACTGTAAATCAAGTTCAAATCATAGACTAGAATAGAATATACTGCTCAGAGGGCCTGATGTCTATTTATCACATTAGAACCTTGAAGGCTGATGAAGTTCAAAGGCAGTTACATGGTATGTGCATACATGCTGAGTCACTTCAGTCATGTCTGACTCTGTGTGACCCTATGGACTGTAGCCTGCCAGGTTCCTCTGTCTCTGGGATTCTCCAGGGAATAATACTGGAGTGGGATGCTGTGCCCTCCTCCAGGGAATCTTCTCAACTCAGGGGTTGAATCCATGCCTCTTATGCCTCCTGAACTGGCAGGTGTGTTCTTTACCACCAACACCACCTGGGAAGGCCAGTTACATGGCACTGCTGCTGCTAAGTCGCTTCAGTCATGTCCAACTCTGTGTGACCCCATAGACAGCAGCCCACCAGGCTCCCCAGTCCCTGGGATTCTCCAGGCAAGGACACCGGAGTGGGCTGCCATTTCCTTCTCCAATGCATGAAAGTGAAAAGTGAAAGGGAAGTCGCTCAGTCGTGTCTGACTCTTCACGACCCCAAGGACTGCAGCCTACCAGGCTCCTCGGTCCATGGATTTTCCAGGCAAGAATACTGGAGTGGGGTGCCATTGCCTTCTCCGGTTACATGGCACAACCAAGGCCAAATCACACCAAATATTTGATTTGTCATTGTGACTACTAAATTCAAGCAAAACTGTGACCAATAAAAGTTATGCAAGCCTAGAAAGAAATCCTAACATTTATGGGCAATTGACTTTTGACAAGGAAGCCAAGACCATTCCATGGAGGAAAAGAAGGGTCTTTTCAACAAATGGCTCTGGGACAACTGGATTTCCCACACGAAAAAGAAGGAAGTAGAACCTCACACCACATGAAAAAAATTAACTCAAAATGAATCAAACAAACTGAACAAAAGAGCTAAACCTATACCACTCTTAGAAGAAAACACAGGAGCAAATCTTTGTGACCTTGGGCTAGGCAAAGGATCCTTAAAGATGGCACCAAAAACACAAACAGCAAAAGAATATAACAGATAAATTTAACTACATTAAAATAAAAACTTTGGGTTCCAAAGGACACCAGCAAGAAAGTAAAACAACAATCATAGAATAAGAAACTGTATTTGCAAGTCATATATCTCACACGGGACTTGTTACCCAGAATAAATAAAGAGCTCTTAAGAATTAACAATAACAAAAATGACAAATAACCCAATGGAAAAAAAGTTAGCCAAGGATCTGAATAAACATTTATCCTAAAAGGACAGACAGCTGATATGCACACCAAAAGAAGCTGCATAGCATTTGTCTTCAGAGAAATGCAGATTAAAACCCCAGTGAGACACCACATCATACCCACCAGGACGGCTGGAATAAAAAAGACCACAGCTAAATAAAATAAATATATATTTTTAAAAAGAGACTTCCCCGGTGGTCCAGCTGGTAAGACTCCACCCTCCCAATGCAGAGGGCCTAAGGTTCGATCCCTGGTCAGGGAACTAGATCCCCACATGCTGCAACTAAGACCTGGTGTAGCCAAATAAGTAACAAATAAAATAAATAGTAAAAAAAATAATAAAAGACTACAGCCAGGGCTGGGAGGAGGAGCTGGATCCCTCCAATGTTACTACTGGGAACGTAAAACGTGCAGCTGAAAACAGTTTGGATACAGCCCATGACCTGGCAGTTCCACTCCTGGGTACACACCTAAGAGAAACAAAAACAAGTGACCACAAAGACCTGTGGGTGAATGTTCACAGCAGTGTTAGTCTCCGTATTTAAAAAGAAGAAACACCCCAAGGTCTACCAGTTAATGAGCAGATGGACAGAACACGGTGGGCCACAAGACTGACAGTCACTTGGCAATGAAAGGAGATGAAATGCTGATTCACTCTGGGACACAGATAAACCGGAAACGTGCTGAGTGAAAGAAGCGGCCACAGAAGGCCAGATACCATAAGAAATGCGTATGAAATGTCCAGAAGAGGCAAATCCAGGGACAGGAGGCCTACTGCGGTTGCCATGGGTGGTGGGGGGAGGGCAGTGACTGCGGATGGTCCAGGGTTTCTCTGCAGGGGATGGGGAGCGGATAGGCTGTGAAGCTGATGATGGTGATGGGTGAACACCTCTGTGACTCCACTGAAAACCACCTGGGTGTGGGCTGCATGAATTACATCTCAGTAAGACGACTGTTTTTTAAGCTCTCAGAGGAGGAGCACTGTGTTACTGGATTGCGGTGGGCACTGGTTCCAGGTGCAGGGGGGCTTCAGCTCACAGGGTCAGGCAGATGTCTCCCCCTCCTCCTGCTGCCACCTCCTCCCCATCTCTCCCAGGTCCCCATTGCACCCCTTCACACATGTGGCCCTGTGTTATCACAGTCTTCCTGAGTGATGTCCTGTTCACCACCTGCTCCCCAGCTGGACTATAAGCTCCAGGGTTGCAGGGAACAAGTCTAACAGAGGGTTCTCAGGGATTTGTTGAATAAATGAACCCAGGACACCCAGCAAAGCATGTCAAACTAGATTCCACATTCTCCCAAGTTACTAGATGGAAGCATCTTAGCCTGCAGAGAGGCCCTGGAGGATTTACCAAGTCAGCCCATGCAGGGTGCAGGGCAAGCAGGAGGAAGACAGGCAGAGGGCACACAGGACGGGGCGTGGACCCTGGGCCGGGACAGACTTACCTCTCCAGGTTGGCCATCTGTTTCACGGCTTCCACAGCCCCAGGGAGAGGTTCGAGGTCAAAGAAGAAGTTCTCAGACTCCCAGATGCTGATGGCCTTCTCCTGAGAAGAGGGGGGAAAAAGCAGGTGACACCCGGGGTCCTCAGCACCCTAAGCGCACACCTGAGGGTAGTCTTCCTGAAGGCGGGTTGGTGGAGTGGGCGTGTACTCCAGCCCCTCTCCAGAAGGGGCCCAGCTTCCACAAGGATCCAGCAGGAGTCAGCTACAGGGTTCAGAAGCTGGCTTTGCTGGAGGCCCTGTGGGAGTCAGAGGGCGGGAAGGCTGGGCTTCAGGAACCATGCCCTTGCCTGATTCTAAGGGCCAGAGCACCTTGGAGGCTGCAAGGGTGGGCGAGGTCCTGCCTTGATGCTGAAGCCCTCACTCATGTTCAGTAGCTGGAGGAGCTCAGGCCCTTCCGAGCCCCGTGGAATAAGAGCATGGGCAGAAGGTGGGCATGGCTGCTCAACACCACCAAAGCAGCTCCTTATCTGTGCTATGTGTTGGGATGCCAATAAACAGTTTTGTTTTTTTTTAAGTATTCTGCTGTTTTTAAGTTTAAAAGTCCCAAATGCAGACCCTCATTCCACATGTGAGAAAACCAAGGCTCAGAATAGGGACAAGACCGACTTAATGTCACACAGCACAATGGTAGCTTCCAACCACCTGGCGAGGAGTGCCCACTTTATGCTGCTGGCCACATTCAAGTCTGCAGTATGCCACGTCCTTCCAGGGCCAGGCCAAGGGGAAAGTGAGAAACCCCAGCCTCTGAGAAGCGAGAAACAGATCCCCCTCAGGTCAGAAGCCCCCCCGTCCCAGAACAAGTGCTTCCCCCACAATGAGCACATGGAGGTCACACAGGTTGGAGGTTAACTCAATGGATTTAAGCAAACCAGTGCTTACTGCTAACATACACTATGTCTGACTCTCACATCCCTCAAGGGGCAAGAACTGCCATCCCCAGGATACAAATGAAGCAGCTAGGCTTCACAGGCTGTTTTCAAAGCCACTCTCTGTGACTGGTGGAAAGCAGGCTGGAGGAGGAGTCAGAAGTGCTGGCCCTGGCGGTGTGACCTGGGCTAACCACTTCACCTCTGACCAACGCCCAGCTTCCCTTCCTACCCCCAACCTGCCCTGAAACCCTGGTCAAGGCATTTCTTCTCTCTGAGATCAGTTCAACTGTCGAACAGTGTAAGATTCCAAGTCAGTTACAATGAGCTATGCCTTCCTCTGCCCTGCTTACCCCTCGGTATGTGAAGATCAAAGGAAATACAGACAGACCCATGTTTTGTAAACCATGGATGCCTCCGTGCATAAGCTGGGTGCCTGACTGGGTGCTTCTCAGGCAGACACTGGACCAGTTGTGCCACAGGAGACCCAGGGAGGTCCTGCTGTCAGCAGTGCTGGAGATAAGGTCACATGTGCCTCTATCAAAGCCCCATTGCCTGCAAGGTTCCCAGGGGCTGAAATGCACAGCAAGCTCTTGCAACAGCCCTCCTTGGTGCCTCTGGAGCTCTGCTCCCAGGCCTTGGAAACCAGCAAATCATCCCCTCAGAGCCAGAGTCTGCACATGGGCACAAGGGACTGGCAGAGCCACTCGCCTGAGAGCTTGGGGTGGGCTTCCCTTCCGCATGGTAACGCAGTACTGGGAGGAAAGAGGTACTGAGACTGCGCTGCTGAGCGCCCTCTGTGAATGAACACACACAGGGCGCAGGAGGACGTCAGAGCCTGCAAAGTTACTAGGGCGTTTTTAACTGGGTATCAGGACTGGGAGGAGTCAGCACCCCAGGCTTGGTGTTTGTGAACAGAAGGGGCACTTGATTTCCTTTGGAACACTGGCCCCTCCACAAACCAGAATTCTGTCAAGATGCCGTTCGTGAGTCACAGAGCTGGCACTTGTTGGGGGAGGACAGAGGACAGGACCGGATGACCTTAGGACGCAGACGGACTGTTGGATCCTGGCTGCCCCTTTCACAAGGGAGAAAATCAAGCCTGCCTCAGAGAGGAGGGGATGCAGGCTAGCTGGGTTACAGAACAGGCTCTCAAATCCTATCAGCTCTCCTGGCAGCCACCTCAGAAGGCCAGCTGAGGGACAGTAGAAAACACTGGGCCTCTAGGTTGGTCCAGGGCAAAATCTGGCTCCTTTCACGAAGCAGTTTAAACGTACAAGCCAAGCCATCTGTCTGGGAGCGAGCCTGGTGTCCCCTCTCCATACACTATGGACTTTGAGAGTAGAGCACTGCGGGAGGCGGCCTGTCAGAGCCCAGGTGCTCAGAGGGGCCGGCAGGGCCAGTGGATAAGCCAAGGAGTAGATCCAAACCCACCGTGACACTGACTCCCTGTGTGCTGTGATGTCCAGAAAGGCTCACAATCTCTCTGGGCCTAATTCTACTGGGAGCCACGCTTTGCTGTAAAAGGGTGAAAAGAATGGATGCTAAAGATGCTCATCAAATCCACGAGGAGGAGAAAACAGTAATGTGACTTGAGGCCAAGTACATCCAAAATTAAGGTCAGTTGAAGATGGAGAGTTGGGTATATTACGCTTTATGCACTCCTGAATTTTGAGAAGCCCTCGATGACAGCCAACAGCGTGGCCCCCCAGGACTCGGTGCTACGGGAGGCAAGCCCCAGGGCCACGCGCGCCCGGGGCGGGGATGCTCACGCTCAGGCCGGGTTGCAGACGGCCATACTGCTCCGACACCCAGAAGCCGCGCCGGTCCTCCAGCGCGATGAAGGGCTGGTCGGGGAAGCGCGCGCGGAACTTCCTGAGGAAGCCGCCCTCGAAGTCGGCCAGCACGCCGTCCATGTCCACCAGCACTCGCAGGGCGCGGCCGGCAGGCCCACCCGACGCCCAGCGCCGCCCTACCGGCCCCGCCGCGCCGCGGGGCGTCCGCGAGCACCAGCCGCGCAGCCGGATCATGGCCTCAGGCGGGCGCTCGCCGCGGGCACCGGGGCCATGACGGCGGGAGAAGACACTGCGGGCCCGGGGCCTGGCGCCGGGCGCGTGGGGTGCGGGGAGCGCACAGAGCGCGCGCGGCGCCTGGGGCGCGCGGGGTACGGGCGGGGGGCGCGGGGCGCGGGGGGCAAGAGCGCGCAAGCTCCGGCCCCAGAGCGAGGCTGCGGTTTCGCCGCCCTTAAAGGGACCCGCGCCGACCGAGGCGGGCCTGAGGGGCGTGGCCTGGAGGATAGTCCGGGGCGCTGGGCTGTCCCCGGGGCGTCCGCAGTCCCCGTATCTCCACTGGCACCTTCTCCTGGGACTCTGGGCCTGGGCTCCCTCCTCCAACTGCCACAGCGAGGATAGAGCAGGCCTGTGTCGCAGAGACGTTTACTGAGCCCCTAGAGCATCTCTCAGTGGAGCATATGGACGAGGTCCTGCCATCTTGGAACTTACATCTTAGAAGGGGAGATGGACAGGAAGCAAATAAGCCAAGACACAGGCAGAATTTAAGGGAGGGAACCAGAAGAGGGTGATGCGCCCCCTGCTTTACAGTGACTAGCTGGAGAGAGCTGCCAGAACAGACACCCGCCTTGCAGCTATCACAAAGCCTTAATAAAACTGGCGACTTTCAAATGAATCCATAAATGAATATTGTCATGTACCCTGTTATAAGTGGGTTTTGGGAGGAGGGATTTAAAATCTTTTATTGTCACTCTGGTTGGAAAAGAGACAGTTACTATTGTTATGCTGCTGCTGCTGCTGCTAAGTCACTTCAGTCGTGTCCGACTCTGTGACTGCATAGACGGCAGCCCACCAGGCTCCCCTGTCCTTGGGATTCTCCAGACAAGAACACTGGAGTGGGTTGCCATTTCCTTCTCCAATGCATGTAAGTGAAAAGTGAAAGGGAAGTCGCTCAGTGGTATCTGACTCTTCACGACCACACGGACTGCAGCCTACCAGGCTCCTCAGTCCATGGGATTTTCCAGGCAAGAATACTGGAGTGGGGTGCCATCGCCTTCTCTGACTACTGTTATAGACAAGCTATATAGACAAGACACATCAGGATCCTTCTCATTAACATTCTAGTCACACTAGCATTTTCTCTATTCCAGAAACACCAAACTTATCTGGGTCTTAAGACTTTGGCATACATTTATTCCTCTCTCTGAAACTCTGCCCAAGATCTCTTTATTTATTGTACTTGTGTGACTGCCTTGGGTCTTAGTTGTGGCACCCTGGAATCTTAGTTGCATCTTGTGGGATCTTTCGTTGTGGCATACCAGCTCCGGAGCTTCCGGCTTAGTAGTTGCCATGCTCAGTTTTAGTTGCTCCGGGTCATGTGGGACCTTAGTTCCCCAACCAGGGATCAAACCAGTGCCCCCTGCATTGCAAGGCAAATTCTTACCTGCTAGACCACCAGGGAAGTCCCCCAGCTCTTTCTCACCCATCTGAACTTGGAAGCATTTCCTGACCTTCTTCTACCCCATCACTGTGTTTTATTTTCTTCATAACATGTGCTAACTCTCTGAAAATATTTTATTTGCTTGCTTAGTGTCTTACTCTTCAACCAGAACTTCATGTTAGCAAGAACTTTCTGTTTAGATCACAAATACATGCAGCCCCGTCCCTGGATCTGGCACAGGGTTGGACACATATTAGAGACAAAGTAAGTGTGTTTTCAAAGAATGAAAAACAGAGCTTCGCTGGTGGCACAGTGGATGGGAATCTGCCTGCCAGTGCAGGCAACACAGGTTCCACCCCTGGTCCAGGAAGATCTCACAGGCCGCCCAACAGTTAAGCCCATGGACCGCAACTACTGCACCTGTGCTCTAGAGCCCATGTTCTGCAACGAGAAGCCCGAGCACTAAGACAAAGGGTAGCCCCACCTCGCCGCAAGTGTAGAAAGCCCTCCTGCAGCAACAAAGACCCAGCACAACCAAAAGTAAATAATAATTTTTTTTAAAAAAATGAGAAAACAGATGATTGAATGTGGCATCTCCACTCACTTCTGTGGCTGTTTGTTGTAAGGTGTGTCTTATGTAACTGCCGGGTTTTATACATGACTAGCTTTTAAAGAGAAAGGGAAAATATATTCAAGGTTATCCCTGTAACCATGTCTCTTTCAGTCATTTTCACTCTTGAGAGGAAGAAAGAAGGGTGGGATGTCTCTTAGCAGTACTGAAATGAGTGTGATTTTATTTGTGGGTCCTCTTTGCCACATCCAGGACTTCTCAGACTTCAGTGTGCATCAAGGTTACCTGTAGGACTTGTTAAACTCAGACGGCAGGGCACCACCCTCAGAGTTTCTGATGTAGTAAATCTAAAGTGGAATCCAAAAAGTTCCCGGGTGGGACTTAGCTAGTAGTCCAGTGGTTAAGAATCACCATGCAATGCAGGAGACAAGAGATGGAACCCCAGTCATGGAACTAAGATTCCATGTGCCACAGAGCAACTAAGCCCAAGCACCAAAACTACTGAGTCCAGGGCTCCAGAGCCCATGTGCCACAACCAGTGTCTGTGCATGCATGCCTGCTCCGTCGCTTTAGTTGTGTCTGGGCCTGTGCAACCCTATGGACTGTATCCCACCAGGCTCCTCTGTCCATGGGATTCTCCAGGCAAGAATATTGGAGTGGGTTGCTGTGCTCTCCTCCAGCAGATCTTCCCAACCTAAGGATTGAACCTGCGTCTTTTAGGTCTCCTGCACTGGCAGGCAGGTTCTTTACCACTAGTACCACCTGGGAAGCCCCAGAGAGTCTGTGGGTCACAAGGAAAGATCCCACATGACACAAGGAAGACCTGACACAGCCAAATAAATCTTAAAAAAAAAAAAAAAAGTTCCCAGGTGCTGCTGCTGCTCTTAGCTGGGGATCACACTTTGAGAACAGATCCCAGTAAATAGGCAAAAAAAAAAAAACCTGAAGTATGACTAGTCCAGTTCAGTTCAGTCGCTCAGTCACGTGCGACCCTTTGCGACCCCATGGAGTGCAGCACACAGTAGCTGTGGCTATTTTGAACTCTTATAGTGCTTAACTTCTCTCGAAAGTTCTGGCTTTTATTAAAATCCATGTATATCCATGGAAATGTATCCTATAATTCAAAATATCTGTTCTCTGTTTGAGGACCAAATGTGGCCATACAGCACACAGGGACATCTCTGTCCTACAGTATAAGCGTTAAAATCATTCATCCGTACATGTCATCATCTATACATTCATATATACAAATACATCCATTTATTTCTACCGCTATACCAACATACAATTATTACTATTATATTTCATGTCAACTCAGTACTGCAATAGCTTCTTAAATGATTCTGAGGTTATCCATGTGAAGCCAGTCTTTTCCATATTCAAGTCTGATCATGCCACTCGCTTGCATGAAACTCTCCATTGCTCCCCAATCTTCTCAAGGAAAAATCCAGTAGCTTTAACACGGCTTACTTGACATGGCCCCTGTTTATCTTGCAGCCCCATCTCACATCACCCCTCTCCAGCCATAAGTATTTTACGTAGTTTATCGTGAGGATTTTACAGATGGGGAAACAAGGCAGCGGACAGCCAAGGAGCTCGCCGAGAGTCGTGGAACTACTAAGTGCTAGAAAAGGGATTTGAAGGCAGGTTGCCTTCCTGTCTGGACAACTACTACCTGGCTGGAAGAGCCTCAGGAAAGAGGTTGCGATTAAGACAGGCGGGTTCCCTGAGTGGGGAAGATCCCCTGGAGAAGGAAATGGCTACCCACTCCAATATTCTTGCCTGGGAAATCCCATGGACAGAGGAACCTGGCGGGCTAAACAGGCCATAGGGTCGTAATGAGTCGGACACGACAGAGCGACTGAACAACAGCTAGGCGTTCAGTTCCTTCCTTTGCCCACCATCCCCTTTAAATCCAGGGAGCGACTTCACGTGCGCACAGAATGAAGACGGAAGGGAAAAAAACCTGCTTTCCGGCGCGGGCAGCCGCAGAACCGGTTCCATGGAAACAGTTGCCGGGTCCAGGTAGGTAGATCTCGCGGTGCTTGAGCGGCGGAAGTGACGTCACCGCCCTGAGGCCCTCCGGTGGGTCGCCGGCCCTGGTCCCGCGCGCGCCGCCTCCGCCGCCCGGCTACCGGGAACATGGCGTCCGCCCTGGAGCAGTTTGTCAACAGCGTCCGCCAGCTCTCCGCCCAAGGTGAGGCGA
Source organism: Capra hircus (assembly GCF_001704415.2). Classification (NCBI taxonomy): domain Eukaryota; kingdom Metazoa; phylum Chordata; class Mammalia; order Artiodactyla; family Bovidae; genus Capra; species Capra hircus. The sequence continues at coordinate 34,532,363 of NC_030826.1, forward strand.
TGGGCGCGGGCCGCGAACCTGAGTCCGGGCTGCGGCGGGGGTCTTGGAGCTTGGGCCGGGGCTGAGGAGCGCGCGAGATGGACGACCCCTTTCGCCCAGGCCCCGGCCTCCGCCCCCCGCCGTCGGAGCTCGGTCCGTCTCGCTTCCCGGAGGCCCTTCCCGACTTGGCCGCGCGGCCGGGCCCCTCGCGGCTGGCCGCGCTCGACCCCCGAGGGCCCTGGCTCCCGGCTCCCTTTTCGAGGGGCGGAGTTGTGGCCGCTGTGAATTTGCCCCTAATTTTCATGCCTTTGGTTGGTTCCTCTCATCGCCTGAGTGTCGTGCCCTGGGCCCAGAATTAAAGTAACTGGCCGCTGTTGTGAGGCCCCTTTCCTCACCCTGTTGGTTCATCTGTGAAATAGAAACGTCCGGACTGCGCGGGCTTGTCAGGAGTGAGCGGGAGGAACCATTAAGGTTGCAGGAACCGCGTGACCTTGCCCAGACACCCTTTTCTCGGGAATCGCGTCTCCCGGTGTAAGGACCCAGGTGCTGCCCGCCAGGCTGCCCCGAGGTTGCTTCGGTTCCCGGCGCTGCGCAGCGCAGCGCAACGGTTCTGCCTCGTTTCTCTTAACTGGTAGGAGTTAGGGTCAGGAGTGAGGCTGGGAGTCTCTGGGAGTGAGGAAGGCACTCACTCATTTGTTCGTGCCACAGACTGTAGTTTCCCGAGGTGACGTGAGGTTAGGTTTGGGTTAAAGTCCTGTCTCAGTTGGGCTTCCCAGGTGGCCGAGTGGTAAGGAATCTGCCTGCCAGTGTGGGAGATCCCCTTCGATCCCTGGGTCAGAAAGATCCCATGGAGGAGAAAATGGCAACCCACTCCAGTATTCTTGCCTGGAGAATCCCATGGACAGAGGAGCCTGGTGGGCTGCAGAGAGTTGGACATGAATTACTTTAGCTGCTGAACACGCATGCACCTGTCTCAGTCACTTGGTGACTAACCAAACGACTCATTTCCCAGGTTCAATTTTCTTACTTACAAAACAGAGCCGGGGCCGTGCTGGTGAGCATCAAACAGGATCGCTTGGCCTGGAAGCTTCACACACATGTTTTGTGCAGGCTGCTGCTGTAGGAGCAGGCTGCCCAGCAGAGACAGGCAGGTCACTTGCCCTGCCTCTGACTGATGTGCCTCACGCCTCCTGCACAGACTGGTGCTGGTGTGGAGTGAGGGCTGGGGTAGAGAAGGAAGAAGGGGGCTGCTCAGAAGATGATGGCGTGCAGACTGAAAGTGACAGGCGTGGGAATGAAGGCGGAGGGGAGAGGAAAGCGTGGACTGAGAGGCTGAGGAGTGAGATGAAGTCAGAGCTGGTTACATTTTGGATACAGAAGGGAGATGAGTTGGTGCTGATGGTAATGTGCACTCTGCTGGGTTGGGGCACTGGAAGTGGGAGTGCGAAACCTTCGGCGGCCAGAGGAAAGTGGGAGACTTAGCACTGAGGCCAAAGGCAAAATCATTTGGTGTCTCTGGCCCTTCTGGGTCCTCATCTGAAATGAAGGAGTTGGAAGAAATCACCTTTAGGCACTGGCAGGTCTGAGGTATGACATCTTTTGGTCTGGTGAATGCTGTTCTGAATGGTAGTGTCGTTCTTGTTTTCCAGGGCAAATGACTCAGCTTTGTGAACTGATCAACAAGAGTGGGGAGCTTCTGGCGAAGAACTTATCCCATCTGGATACCGTGCTCGGGGCCCTGGACGTCCAGGAGCACTCCTTGGGCGTCCTCGCTGTCTTGTAAGGGCGTCTTCCTTCACGGCTTTGTGCTCGCTCAACCTCAACACTGCGCTCTCTGGCTTTATTTGGTGTAGGAAGCAAGCCCTATAAACGACAGTGAGCTCTTTGGCACAACTAAAGTCACGTTGTAGCAGTTACCTTTACCTCATTGCAGCTAATCATTGCTTGTATTTTTTGTTCTGCTTTATTATTTTTTAAAATTCTTAATGTTAATACGAATTTTGAAATGTTTTAAAAAATGGTGATCTCAGTTGTGGCGCTGTAGTTTGTGTTTATCTGAATACTTTTATTCGTGTGATCCATGGGATTCTCCCCATTTTCTGAGTTGAAAAGAGGAAAGGGTGGCAGGACAGGGCAGGAGGCCGAGCTGAGTGAAATTCCGAGTAATCCAGAGCACCCTGCAGACAAGTTTAAGCTGGTTTAAGACCAAGTTAAACAGACGTTATTCCAGTTGGCCTTTTGAACTCTTGTAACTATGTACTTGACAGTTGATTTTTTTTTTTTTCTCTTGATGTTTTAGTGTCATAGATTGGGATTTTATGGTTGTTGTGGAAGTTGAAATAATGTAGATGAGCTGAGAACAAATTGACCTGAAGTGAGGGTCTGGCTTCACTTGAGCTGGTGCTCCTGACACAGGGGTGTGTCAGGAGGAAGGTGCTGTCAGAGCCCGAGGTCTAGCCTGCACTCGCAGGATGGTGGTCAATGGCTGTTGTGTGTCTGAGTGTAAATCTTTACAAATAAGTGACATTCAGGATTCAGCTCCTCTGTCGTACATGCAGCATCTTGAAGACTTAGTAGCCACTGCTTTAGATGGCGCACACTCGGAACAGGGCCTTTGCTGTGGACACTTCTTCTGGCTGTGGCTGGCGGATAAAGATTTCTGCTGGCTGTGCTTTCCCATTAAAAGAACAGGGAGCACAATTTGTACCCACTTCAGTTTATGCTGATGTGTGTGTCAAGTGAGATGATGTATGTGAAAGCTTTCTGAAGCTATACGATGTTTGACGTTGTATGTCAGTTAGAGGAAACCTGGGAAGAACCCTGACCTGGTTACCAGGTTCCCTGGGTTTGTATCCGTGTTCTGCTGATTATGAGGTGTGGGGCCCTGAGCTGTGTATTTTTGTTTATAAAGTGGAAGTCACAGTGCCTTACTGACCTATTGTGAAGCCCAAATGAGATTGTTTGGACAGATTTTGATCGTTGGGAAATGTAATTGCTGATGTCAGGTGGCATTGTGATACTGTATAGATGGAAGTACGAGTTGAAAGATGGAGAAATTGTTGTTAGGTGAAAACACCTGTTTCATTTTTCTTGAAATGAGTTTAAACCATTCCGTTTTTTCTTTTTTAAAAAGAAGAGTTTGAAGTTTTCTTGTAAGTGGTATGTAAGTGGTGGTGGCTTACATAATTTCTCCCCAGAAATCTTTCTCTGACTCCCTTTTAGTGTTTATGGTGGCGCCTGGTGGCACCATCTGCCAGGTGACTCGGGATGGGTCATCTTAGTTGTCCCTCTACAGACCAGTCCACTTCTCTGGTCCTGCCCCACAGCTAGTCCTTCTCCCCTGGGTCTGGGGCAGCACCATGACTGTGAGCCACTGCTATGGCCTCCAGCCAGCCCGTAGCTTCCTCCCTGTCCCCCTTCAATCTGTTCTGCTCAGGGTTTCTAAGTGAGTAAACAGTACTGAACACATTGAAATGCAAAAGGAAAGTATTTTACAAATTTTGGGGCTACAAGTTTAAGTTTAGTTACTTTGAGTATTAAGTGGCCTGATATTTGACCTCATTTAACAGAATTTTCTTTTTTGAAAGTTGCTCTCTTTTGGATGTCTTTTATTTCTTGCCTTTTTGCTCTGGGTAAAAGTTGTGCTTTAAGCTTATTTTTCTTAGTCTTTATTTGTGTTTATGTTCTATGTCTTGATTATGCAAAGAACCAGGCCAGCAGAATCTCATAGATTCTGGTTCTTAATTTTTGAAAGTGTCATGACTCCTTTAACTTCACAGAGCATTGGAGGCAGGATGGACTTCCATATTTCCTGCCACGAGGCCCCAACCAGGACCAGTTGGTTCTTCTCTGTGTTGTAGGTTTGTGAAGTTTTCCATGCCCAGCGTTCCCGACTTTGAGACGCTGTTCTCCCAGGTTCAGCTCTTCATCAGCACCTGCAACGGGGAGCACATCCGCTATGCGACAGACACCTGTAAGGGCAGCGCCTTTTCTTCTCCGTGGAAGTGTTCTGCCCTGTACTCACTTACATCTTCAATATTTTGTTATTGTGTCTAGTTGCTGGGCTTTGCCATCAGCTAACAAATGCACTTGTGGAAAGAAAACAGGTAAGACTGTTGTTTGAGTATTTACAGTTTCGTTTCACTTGTGTGTAACCTGTGCAGTGCTCCGAGCATTAGGGTCCCAGCCTTGTGCTGAGACCTTGATGCTCAGATGTATGTGATGGGTTTGGAGAGCTCAGAACATCTCCTGGGGGAGCTCTGACCACAGGAGAGGTGCCTCCAGGGTGCAGCTGCTGCTTAAGTTCGGAATAGCCATTCTAGCGCCCTTCATGTTATAAAATGCAGGTTTTGTTTGTTTGTTTGTTAAACCTTTTGTGTGTGTTAGTCGCTCAGTCATGTCCAACTTTTGCAACCCCTTGGACTATAGCTCGCTAGGCTCCTCTGTCCATGGAATTCTCCAGGCATGAACACTGGAGTGGGTTGCTATTCCCTTCTCCAGGGGATCTTCCTGACCCAGGGATGGAACCTGCATCTCCCGCACTGCAGGTAGATTCTTTACCATTGAAGGCACCAGGGAAGGCCTTCTTGTTAAATCTTTTAATTGAGGCCCTTGGACTGCAAGGAGATCCAGCCAGTCCATCCTAAAGATCAGTCCTGGGTGTTCATTGGAAGGACTGATGTTGAAGCTGAAACGCCAATACTTTGGCCACCTGATGCGAAGCGCTGACTCATTTGAAAGGACCCTGATGCTGGGAAAGATTGTGGGCAGGAGGAGAAGGGGACGACAGAGGATGAGATGGTTGGATGGCATTACCGACTTGATGGACATGGGTTTGGGTGGACTCCGGGAGTTGGTGATGGACAGGGAGGCCTGGCGTGCTGCGGTTCATGGGGTCGCAAAGGGTTGGATGCAACTGAGTGACTAAACTGAACTGATGACCTAATTTTCACTTTATAAGAAGTTGTTAGGTTGGTATAATTAATTGCTGTAAATGCCCTCCACCTGGAGTCCCTAGGTGTTGGTATCATCCCTAACCTGCTCAGTCTTGTCTCCTTCCTTTCTGAGCCGCAAGAAGGAAGGTTGCAGCTATGGTCCCCCTTACCCCGAGAGCTCAGTGAGTGTTTCTTAAAAACTAGGACGACTTAGAACATTCCCTAATGTAACGTCAGCATGACATCAGAAGACAAACATGTATAGAACCCTTTAACACATCTGACCTTGTTACACTGGGACCAGTTGTTTTTGCTAATGTCTTTTGTAACAAAAGACAATTTCAGATCACAGGTTAAATTACATGATTGTGTCTCTTTAGTCTCCTTTATTCATTTTTTTCATTTAACCTAGCTCTGTAGTTTCAGACGAAGAGTTAAGCAGTATTAATGTGTAGTGTTGTGTCTGAAACTTTGTCATGTTATCTGTCTACAAAGAAAGGAAAGGAAAGTGAAGTCGCTCAGTCGTGTCTGACTCTGCGACCCCCATGGACTGCAGCCTCCCAGGCAGCCTCCCAGGCTCCTCTGTCCATGGGATTTTCCAGGCAAGAGTACTGGAGTGGGGTGCCATTTCCTTCTCCAGTCTTTAGTCTCCTTTAATCTAGTGAAGTCTTTATTTATTGTGATGCTGACACAGGTTATAATTTGGATGTTTCTTTGTGATTTGAAATTGAACTTTAAAAGACTGAGGTGTGAAAGAGCCTGAAAACAAAGACTCAGTTGATAATTTTGTAGGTGCACTGCCTAACTGTTGTTTGAGGGAGATGGTTAAAAATATCCAATCAGTCTTCACTGAGGAAAGCTTGTGAGTTCCTCCCCTTTTTCACGGTCACATCTTCTCCCCAGAAGCTGGTCGCACCTCTCGTCATTCTCGGTCTTGTTATTCACGATCAGGGCAGGAAAATGGTCTGTTTGTAGCTTGTGGTATCGCTTTCAACAGTAATTTACCATCAGGTAAGAGATGTTGCTGAAGAGAATTTACAGGTGACCCCCAGACTGTCCTGCAGGAAAGGGCCAGCACCCGTGTTCTCAGTTAAGTCTCCTAAGCACGAGCCACTTCTGTGGTTAATGATTTGGAAAATTGTTGTTTGTTTACCTGTAAATATAACAAACTGTTGAGAACGTAATGTTGCTTTTGATTATTGATCTCTTAATTAGAAAAAGCTTTCTGATTTTAAAAATTTGTGCTAATTACTGTAAATATGACAACAAACAGCCTAAGACGACACTTTCTGACTGAAGAGAGACAGAAGCTTCTCCAGAGGCTGTGGGACCCCCCCGCCTGTCATTTAGAGGAGCCTGTCAGTAGGGTCACTCTCATTTAGAGGAGCCTGCCTATAGGGTTACTTTCACTTGTAAGGGACAGCTTAGGACCAGGCATGCCGCCCCGCTGAGACCCTAACTGACAGGCCTCTTTCTGACAGCCTCTGCGAGGAATTGGCGTCCTCAGGCAAGCCATTGACAAGATGCAGATGAACACAAACCAGCTGACCTCTGTGCATGCCGACCTCTGCCAGGTGAGCACCAGGGGGCCGGCCACCCCGGTCAAAGTTGGACGTGGTTGGGATGGCGCCATGTTTTAAGTGTCAGAAGCTGCACTGTTGCTGGAAGGGAATGTTGGGGCTGCTGACCACCAGCCGTGGGCTGCCACCCAGCCAGTCAGTGGGATGTGAGAGCAGGTTGGGGTCGGGGGTGGTGCTTGTGACCCTGATAGCACTCCCAGTAGGAGCTCTGGGGCCTGAGAACCAACTGGTGAGTTCTCACACCTGAAGATGTTACTTGTTTGTTTATTTTGTGTGACTCGAAACCCAGATAGCAAAGGAGGGATATGTGTGATGAAGCCGGCCTCTACCTGCTCCCCTGCCACCCATCCCTCCTTTCCCGAGGAAGCTGGGGTTGATCATTTCTCCTGCAGCACTCCAGAGACAGTTTAGCACACACCAGCAGATACGTGTATATTTTTGTCTCTCTAGTTTAAACACAAATAGTAGCAATCTATACAATGTCTTTTTCTTACATACTGTGTCTTGGAGATGATTTTGTGTTAGTGCTTTATAGCCACAGAGAACTCCATACTGTGGGTTTAGCCAGTCTCTGTGGGGTATCCAGATTGTTCCCTTGATGAATAACATGGGATGTGGATTATTTCAACCACATCTTCTTACTTCACATGGAGGCGTGCATTCTTTTCTCTTTTTTTCTCTTGAAACACTTTGTGGTGGAGGTGTGACGGGCACACGGGAGAGTTTAGGAGTCTCGGGTGTGCAGTGTTTGCACCCCCGCGTGTCTGGTTCCACTGTCACCCAGGCCCGAGGGCTCTGCCGGTCCTGCTTTCTTGGGCTGCACATTCTCTGCTCATAGCCAAGGGAGTCAGAGCAGGCAAGGAGAGGTCTGAGAGGAGTTGTGCCCGTGCCACCAGGGCAGCGGAGAGCAGAGCCCACACTCGTGCATCATCTATAGATGCCCGGGCTTTGCTTCGCTTGTGAGCTCTTCATGTCACAGCCGGTTAGCCTTTTCCAAAGAAATGCTGTTTTATTCTGAATGCCTAAGAAGATGGACGTGTCAACGTTTAAATCATTCTAGTCAAGTCAGATGTAAAGCCAAGCGTTTTCTAGAACTTCCTGTGTTTTCTCCTTTTGCTGATGTGTGCCGAAGTGCATGTGGGGTGATGGCGGCATGTATCTCTCGCCACAGCTGTGTTTGCTGGCAAAGTGCTTTAAGCCGGCCCTGCCGTACCTGGATGTGGACATGGTGGACATCTGCAAGGAGAACGGGGCCTACGACGCCAAGCACTTCCTGTGCTACTACTACTATGGCGGGATGGTCTACACCGGACTGAAGAACTTCGAGCGGGCACTCTACTTCTACGAGCAGGTGGTCCCTCCCCCAGCTCGGGCGTATGAGCCTGTGTGGTCAGAGAGGCGTGCCTTGCCTGGTGGCAGGGGCCCAAGGCAGGGAGGGACTCGAATTCTGTCTGGTGCGGGTTGAGTTCTGTGTGTCTCTGGATGTTTGTGGAGCCCAGTGATCTTTGTCACGTCTTCTTGTTCTGAAATGAGGTGTGAAGTTGGGTTAGGTTTTTTGCCTTTTTTTTTTTTCGGTCCATGCTGCGTGGCTTGCAGTATCTTAGTTCCCCAAGCAAGGACTAAACCCTGGGCCACAGCAGTGAAAGCACTGAACCCCAGCCCTGAACTGTCGGGGAATTCCCAAGTGTTTCTTCTTTTAATAAATAGGACATTCTTCTGGTTCATAATTCAGACTGTATAAAGGAGTTCAGAGAAAAAAGTGCCTCCCCTCCACCGTTTTGTGTCTGTGATGAGATGTGCATTTCTGGAGGCTCGCTCAGGGCCTAAAAAGACAGGACTGGGAACAAATAGTGTTTTAAGATGAACTTGTCAGATGTTCAGTAGTTCAGTTTGATTCGGAGTGCACGTTCTGGTAATCAAAGGTGCTCTGAACCTTGGAGGAGCTCAGAGTGTATCTGAGATGCTGTGCAAGCATGTGCACATGCCTGTGAGTGGGCGTAGCCTTGGTCAGCGGGACTGACCAGTGTTGCTGGGGCCTGGGACAGGGCGACTGGAGGTTCTGCTGGGCAGGCGACGTGACTGATACCAGACAGGCATCTTTTCTTACTGCTTTTCTGAAACATTCCAAAAGATATACTTGCTTAAAAAAAAAAGAAAAAGAAACAGTTCAGATCACACAGCATTACATCACATGAGTGAGAGCTGCATCTACCTCACCCCGAGCGCAGGTGGCCTTGGGTGCTCCCTGGCCCCCGGTGGGCAGGCCCTTCAGCAGGTTCTGCTGCTTCGTGTGAAAGCGATGCTTGTGTCCTCGTGCTCTTACAGGAGTGTTTCTGTGGAATAACTCAGAACGGCCTTAAAGGCCCAGGGGCTTGGATTTTGTTTGGGACATTTGGGCTGATTTGGGTGATAGATTTGGATTCTTCACCTTCATGAATCCATGTGAAAGAATGTAGAAAGGCAGCTGCAGAATAGGAGGAAATACTTGCAGGTGATATTTCTGAAAAGAGACTCGCGTCCGGAATGTGCAGAGCTGTGAGAAATTCAACAGTAAAAGCCCTGAAGTTTTAAAACAGGCGACAGATTTGAATAGACATTTCTTCAGAGACTATATCCAGATGGCCAGAAGCCCTGATCAAAAGCGAAGTGCAACTCAGAGCCATGGTGTGGCACCAGGTCACACAGCAGGCTCTTGTGATGGGGTGCTGGCTGCTGACAGGGGTGTGGGGTTCCTCAAAAGGTTACACCTGAAACCTCCATGTGACCCAGCACTTTTATTCCCAGGGTTGCACCTGAGAGAAGTGACAGCAGACATCCACCTAGACACACATGTGCATGTCCTCGGCAGTGGGAGCCGTGCGCCCAGAGGCCCACCCACCGAGGTGGTCTCTGTTTACGTGGAGCACCGTTTGCCTGAAACAGAATAGGTTGTGACACAGGTTATTTCAGTGTGTGCCCTGGAAGTGTCACGGTGAAGCTGCTCACATAAGACCCTGTGAAGCCATTTATGGGAACTTCTGGCACTCCAGTGGTTAGGATTCCATGCTCTCACTGCCAAGGGCCTGGGTTTAACCCCTGGTCAGGGAACTGAGAGTCCATGAGCTACACAGCACAGCCAAGTAGGGGGAAAAAAAGCCATTCATATGAAATGTCCAGAGCAGGCAAGTCCAACAAGAATTGAAGTGGAGGAGTGGATGGCTGGGGAGGGGAGTATGGGCAGTGACCCCTGTCCGGCAGGGTTTCTTTTTAGGAGGGTGAAAATGTCCTGAAATTAGGTAGGGGGAACAGTTGCACACCTTGGTGATCATGCCAGAGCCCAGTTGTCATTAAAGGCAGTGACTGGGTGTCAGTACTATCTTCCAAATTCACGCTCAGTCCTCACTCTGATGTTCCTCTCCACCCAGGCCATCACCACACCTGCCATGGCCGTCAGTCACATCATGCTGGAGTCGTATAAGAAGTATATCCTGGTCTCTCTGATCCTGCTGGGCAAAGTACAGCAGCTGCCAAAATACACCTCTCAGATTGTGGGTAGATTCATTAAGGTGAGCATTCAAAACAGTGATTTCTCAGCTGACATGTTCTGTTGCTACAAAGCTGTGGTGATACACAGTTCTGTAATCTATGTGACTTGACTCTCCTGGCATCTTCAATTAGTAGACGTTCTCAACGTCCCCTGGGCGTCTGGCTGGACCCTGACTCATCCATGCCCACCGACCCTCGATGGGGTGGGGTGTTCCGGGAATCTGTGTCCACGCTCTTGCTCTGAGTGGTCATGGCGTAGGGGTTTAAGGTTCTGATAGAGCAGTGCTTATGCTCTGTTGGACTTGAACTCTGACCAGGTGCTAGGAGATCCTCTTAGACCCCAAGCTTTGCTCACTGAGCTGTTATGGTTTTCCTAAGGACTTGGCCCCAGGACCACGTGGAGAAATGACCTCCTTTTTTATTTTCTCGTAATTCATGCTTATTTTATTTTAAATTGAAGTCACTATCATTTGATAACAATTTTGTGCTGACTCTCCTTGAACAAAACTCAAAGTTTCAGGAGGTCAGTTTGAAAGTCTTCCTGATAGGAAGGTTTCTGTGCTGTCTTGTTGAGTGTTGCCCGTGTCCTTCAGCTACCCATCGTGGTTCTTGGGCTCCAGGCTGCCTGTCACAGATGGGCATTTGGGGGTGGGTGAGAGGCCCTTGGAGCCCACCCAAGAGTGATGCGGGTTTGGAGAACTCCCGCAGGTGGCCCCCATGGCCCTGGAGTGACTGTTCCAGCAGGAGCACTTTCGTAAGTGGGGTCCTCATGACTCACCACCTTCACAAGAGCTTCGGTTTGTCTGCAGGGTTAACGGAGTGGTGACGAGGGCTCAAGCATCAGGGTAGGGCTCCTGCTCGAGCCAGGTCTGCCTATGCTGCTCAGTACCGCTCGCCTGCTCCTGCAGCCCTGCCCTGTGTCTGCAGGGAAGATGAGGAGCTGTATCACCCGGGTGGTGGGCCCAGCTCCGCTCTGAGGGGCCCTCAGCCCAGGGGTCTCTTGTTCCCCTGGAAGCAGTTGGTTGTCCCATGGCACCTGGTGAGGCATGTGTGGAGCAAGAGGGGGCTGAGAAGGGTGGGTGTTTGCCTCCTTTCTTCCCAAGGTGGTTTATCTGGGACAAGTCAGGAGCTGCCTGTGAGAAAAAGGCCTGTGGCCGTCACTGATGCAGGCTCCAGGCCTGCTCTGTGCTACACAAGGAGCACCATGGTAAACTTCTCTCCTTGGTCTTGAAAACCAGGCATTTGCTTAGAGTAACTTACAGTTTGCTGGGTAACAGTAAGGGACGCTGGACCTCCTTGCTCCACAGTTAGTGCCACGTTTCCTTTTGCGTCTCATACAGGCTCTGTTCTGCTAACTGTCGAATCTGGTTTCTTCCCACCTGCACACCTTTAGCCTCTTAGCAATGCATACCACGAGTTAGCGCAAGTGTACTCCACCAACAACCCCTCGGAGCTCCGCAGCCTGGTGACCAAGCACAGCGAGATCTTCACACGCGACAACAACATGGGGCTGGTGAAGCAGTGCCTGTCCTCGCTGTATAAGAAGAACATCCAAAGACTCACCAAGGTGCAGCCCTGTGGGCCTTCAGAGCCGGGCTCCGTTCCCCGGTCCTTGTCTGCACTGAGGCAGCAGCACAGGGTCCCAGCCGGTCCCATGGGGACTTTGAGGGGGGCCTTACCAGGGCTAGTATGGGGTATTTGAGAAGAAGAGCAGGTGAAGAAGAAGCGGGGAGGAGACATGGCTGCTCTGGGAGGCAGATAGGTAGCTGAAGGGAGGAAGATGGCCCGGGCAGATGCTAAGGGTACAGCTGTGCAGCCCAGGACCTCACACAGCCTCACCTGCGGGCGCTTGGCTGGTGCACTTGCTCTGGGGAAGGTAAGCCAACTGTGTAGTTTTTATTTTTTAAGATGAAAATAGACCCAGTGGCTTTTGATGTTGGAAAATATGCTTGTTATCAAGTGTTAAGACTGTCCAGGAAAGTGTAAAATGGAAACAAAGCCTATGTGAGCCAGGGAGATAGAGGTGTTCACTGCAGGTAATGGGAAACTGGCAAAGAACAGCTGCAGTGAGCAGGGACGGGGCAGCTCTTCCCCCGAGACGCAGCCCTGTGAGGACGCAGTGGACGAGATGTCTGTCTGCCGGGCAGCCGGGGACACGGGATTATCACGGGGGCTCAGACCTGCTCCACAATCATGTTCTGGGGACATTTCTCCGGATCCGTCTGCTCCATATGTGTGAACACTCCCACTGACTGTAACCAGGGTCATACGCTATGTGCTGTTCTACATCCTTTTTCTGGTTTCCATGGCAATGTAAGCCTGTATCACAGTGACTGTACATTGTGCTTTGTTGTACAGACAATCATAACTTTCTAAGCCAGTTCTCTTCTGGTGGACAGTCAAGCGGAAGTTTCTTACTTTGAAAGGAAAAATGACAGTTCTGTATATTTCGAAATGTTCCCTTTTCTAGTCCTCACTGGTGCTAAACTACCGAGATTCTTAGAATTCACAGGAGTTTCATTTGGGAAGAAGGTGCTACTCTGAACTAAAGTATATTTAGAGTTTTTTTGGTCATTGGCTTACCAAGAATTTTCAACATCAGAATCTTAACAAGGTCTGCTTTGAAAATGCATTGTATTTACAGCTGGGAGTGGTAAATATTGCCAGCTGCTCTAAAAAAGGGGCTCTTTTAATTTGTTCCTGAAAGGCATTTTCATCAGGTCCCAGGCAGACCATGATAAACACTGGTTTCCTTCCCCCTCCCCACCCCCCACTGGTTTCCTTTTAACCCTCAATGTGTTTACACATTCTGACTTTGAATTTTGAAATGAATCTGTTTTTTTTTAATTTCATATTATTTACAAGGTAATATATTTACAATATAAAATGCAAAGACCCAAAAATCTCCACCCAGTCCCTATACTGCAGCGGACCTTTTCTTTCCCAGAGGCAGCTCTGCGTCACTGCTTCCCGGGCATCCCCGCAGAGAGTGTGTAAGCATGTACATTCACACGCATGTGTGCTGTCACACGCATGCAGTTTCCTTGTTCAGAGATCTGAGCCAGATACAGACCCTGTTCTGTGTCCCTTTTTACATTTAAGATGTGCATGTCTTCAATTTCAGCTCATGAAAAGCATCCTCACTTTGTAAGGCTTTTTATAGCTGTGTAGGAGTCCATTTGTGTGGTTTTGCTGCACTCAGCCAGTCCTCTGCTGACAGACATCTGGGCAGTTCCGACCTTTGCCATCACAGGTAGAGCTGCAGCGAGCAGCCTGGCACACACGTCATTCTAGACCCAGGAAGCATGTGGAGGGTGTTTCCTAGAAGTCGTTGCTCTAGAAAAGTGATGCTGAAACCTTAGCTCATGCAGTTCAAGTCATCTTTGCAACAGAAAGCTAGCCTGTACACTCTTGAGAATGTGATCAGTGACTCAGTAGGAGTCTACACATTTAGTAGAATTTCTCTCTTCAGTCTGTTTCTACCTGTGATTGATTAACTTCTGAATTTCAGACATTTTTAACACTGTCGTTACAAGATATGGCGAGTCGCGTGCAGCTGTCCGGGCCTCAGGAGGCAGAAAAGTATGTCCTGCACATGGTAAGTGTGTTTCTGTTTCCAGAAGTTACTTACTGGAGTTTTGTCCTTGTAAAGATTACTGGTGTTTGCCGTGGGAGGCGTAGAGAAGGAGGCAGGGCACCCAGTGGCACCACTGTGGGTGATCCGTCAGCTTCCTCACAGTTGGGATTTTCCTGGGACGTGTGCATGAGTGTCCTGCACGGTCGTGTCCTGAGGATGTTCTTGGTCATCACAGCCAGGGAGTGCTGCTTATAGCGAGTGGAGCCGGGTCCTGCACACAGGGGCCGCTCCCACCACAAAGAATTCTCTGGCTCAAAACGTCAATACTGCCAAGCCTGAAAAATCCTGTCCTACCATGTAAAATTTATGAAGGCAGGGATTTTTGTTTTTAAATAAGATATAACTTTTTAATAGTGATTTGAGATTCACTGCCAAATTGAGGGCAAAGTACAGCGTTCCCAGTCCCCCCACACAATCATAGCCTCCCCTGATCAGTGTCCCCACCAGACTGGGCCCTTGTCATAGCTGATGCTCCTCCGCTGACAGGTCTTCATCCAAAGTCCATAGTTTACATCAGGTTTGTTCATGTGTTGGACACTCTGTGGGTTTGGGTACATGTGCGTGTACATGAATCTGTCATGACCGCATCGCATGGAGCATCCACTCTGCCCTGCAGATGCCCTGTGCTCTGCCAGTTCCTTACCACCCCTCCCACTGCTGACCTTTTCATTTTCTCCAGTTTTGCTTTTTTCACAATGTCATATGGTTGAAGTCATACAGTGTGCAGCCTTCTCAAACCAGGGTCCAGCCCTGCATCTGCCTAGAAAGGTTCTTTTTAATCCTGGCTTGTAGTGTCCCACTTTTAGCGGTGCCCCATTTTTGAGCTTCTTATGAAAGGGAACGTACAGCCTGTGTGCTCGGGTCTGGCTGTCTCTGCCCAGCATCACGAGCCCCATGCGCTGTGTTGTGTGCTGTTGCAGCCGGCTCATGTTCAGGGTTGCAGCGTTTCACGGCACGAGTCCATCAGGTAGACATGGCGGTGGTTTCCTGTTGTGGATTTTACAGAGCACACTGCTGGCGAACCCGGTGTGCGTTTCCACTAGGTGTGTTCTGTCTGCTGTGAGATCCTCCGTGTGCTCACAGAGTCAGGGAGTTACGCCTTGTGTTCGGTTGTGTCGGGCTGCGGGCACTTCATTAACTAGGACCACGTCCCCCGGGCTGGGCAACCAGCCCAGGCAGCTCAGCTCCACCATCCCAGATGGAGCGTTGGTGTGTCAGGAATGACAGCACCCTTTTGGGATTTTCTATCCGCTGCTCCCTTTTTAGCTGCATGGACAGGATTTGGCTGTCAACTTAATCCCCGGCTGTTGATGAAAATAAAAAACCTACACTTTGAAGCTGCCTTGGAATCAGGATTAGCAGAAAAATTTTCTTAAAGGACCAGAGGATAATTGCTACTGGAGTGAACCAAAAATTTTTTAGGGCTTCACTTTTGTAAAACTCAAGGACAATTTCAATTATATCTCATAGAAGTTGTCTAAAGATGCAAGGGTGCTTCAGAATATCTGTGCCAGAGAAGCCAGACACATAGGACCACGCACTGTCTGACTCCACTTCCACGAAACCTCCAGAACAGGCATGTGCACAGTGTGGAGAGTACACAGGTGGAGGTGGGGCTTGAGAGGAGGAGGCTGGGCAGTGACTACGCAGACGGGGCAGGGGCCCCGGGTAGCAGTGAGATCTTTTGACGCTGGGTGGAGGTGGTGCCTATGCATCACAGGTGTAGTTGAATCTACTGAATTGTTCCCTTTAAAATGGTTGACTAGGAGATGTCGCTGGTGGTACAGTGGCTAAGTCTGTGGCCTTTCAGTCCTTGGTTGGGGAACTAGGACCCTGCAGGCCGCGTGGCACAGTCGAAGAAAAGGTTAACTCACTTTATGTGGATTTTACTCCTTAGTCTCTCATGGTGCCCTGCACATATTAGGTATTTAAGAGAGGGAAGCAAGTTGAAGAAACAGATAGAGCCTAAAACACTTACAGATTGATTTACTTGTTGCTCTCTGTGATTTCCCCTGACTGCATTGAAACACCACTTATTCACATAATTTTTGGGGCTAAACTGTTTTCCTGATTTCTCTTTTTATAGATAGAAGATGGTGAGATTTTTGCAAGTATTAATCAGAAGGATGGGATGGTCAGTTTCCACGATAACCCTGAAAAATACAACAACCCTGCCATGCTTCACAACATTGACCAGGAGGTAACACAAACGCCAGCGCTCTGGGCTGATGTCTGTGATGTTACATTTGCAGTACTGCTTCGGTTCCAGGATAATTTTAGTTTTAAAATGGGTAGTTCCCAACTAGTTTCTAAGGACATCTAATTTCCTAGAAAGTTAATTTCAAAATGGACTCTTCCCGATTGTCTGGTTATAAATAAACGGTAGGTTAGCATCCTTGTCCAGTTTGTCAGAGCCTCCCTCAACTCCTGAAATGCTTGGGAGAGTACAGCATTCTGGGAGGGAGGCGGGAGTCAGTGCACTTGTCTGACAGAGTACAGTTTCATGTGTACCCAGTAGCCACTTACACAGTGGAGCCTTCAGTAACTTGAATCTGGAGTCCCGGGTCAGAAGGTCAGGGGTGAGCAGGCGGCAGAGAGGAAGGCCGGCCGCGGTTCCCGCTGGGCAGCAGCCAGGGACCAGGGAGCCGCTGCCTCTGCACTGCGGCCCATGCTGCTCTCAGGGCCTCCGGGCGTGAGCTGGGCTCACGGGGGCCAACTGGCTTCTTACCTCTGATAGGCAGATGGATTCAACCAAACAGCTTCAGAATATGAAAAGCGGTAAGTCACCAGAATCTCTTTTTGGCAATTCCAAATTTTTTAAAACCCTGAAAGCTGGAAGTATTTTTTGTAACTCGTTTGGTGTCAAACGCCACCTAAAATGACACTTATGTGAACATTTTTAGGTTTCACTGCCAAAGACAGTCATGTGTTTAGTTTAATTATGGGGTGGCAATGTGCACTGTTTGTGCTGTGTTAACTGTCTGATCCCAAATTCTGACTCCAGAACCTCTCTGGCTCAAGGCTGTGACCTTGTAGCACCCAAATAGTCTAGGCTCAAAAGGATAAACTTGCCCAGAACCCACCTGCTCAGCCTGTCCACCTGCTTCCACACAGATGCTGAAGTGTATAGAGCTGGACGAGCGGCTGAAGGCCATGGACCAGGAGATCACAGTGAACCCCCAGTTCGTGCAGAAGGTGATTGGGCCCCCCTCGTTAACAGAAATATGCTGGAGGGAGCTGGGTGGTGTCCCTGTAATAGTGAAGTTCACGGAGACGTGCTCGTGGAGAGCATTTCCACAGTCCAGGCTGGAAGTGTGTTTAGGGGTGGGGGTGGGGGTCCTGGAACTGCCTCCCTCTTACACGGGGTGATATCCTCTGGAGCTGCTGGCAGGAAGCTCTTGCTCAGGCAGACAAGTGCACTGACTCCCGCCTCCCTCCCAGAGCATGGGGTCACAGGAAGATGACTCAGGAAACAAGCCGTCCAGTTATTCCTGAAGCCGACACCCATCCTGAGTTAGAGAAGCCATCGCCCATCCCTGTGGCCGGACAGGTGTCGGGAGGCGGCTAGAGGATCAGGCCCATCTCACCTGGACGTAGAGACAGTGCGTTTTGTTTTGATGTCTTCAGTCGTGTGCTTTCAGTAAACCATTCTCTCTGTGAAGAAAGGAAAACATTTTCAAACTTTAAAGCCTGTTGTGGGTTTATTTATCCTCAGATTAATGTTATTGTTGCATTAAATCTGGCTTTTTGTTTTAAATTATTTGAACATTCATTCATCTTCTGTATTACCTTTTCCCTCTGAAAAGCTTTTATAGAACATGTTCATTCTGAACAGATGTAGATTTTAGGAGTTGTTGGAACATTTGAATCTGAAGTTGATATCAGTTGCCTTAAAAAAAAGCTGAGAGGAGAAAAAACATCTGGGAGAATCTCTCAGGCAGAATCCAATGTTTCAGAATTAAATTACCATGCATGTGAGGCATTCTGAATTAAAGAGATACCCTTTTAGTCTTGTGAACCTTCGTGTGTGTGGCGCTCTTCTGTCTGTGAGATGAAGGGCAGACTTGCCCCGTCTTTCTCTACAAGCATTTCCTGTCCACCTGCACAGCTGCGTTTGGATTCTGCTCAGGGTCCCCCCTCTTCAGGACTCTGGGATGCATCTGACTTGGGTCCCCTGAGTTGGTCCCAGGATGGTGCGGAGACTGAAAAGTGCGGTTGGATACAGTGGAATTAGGTCCCTAAAGAGCATCTCCCTTGTGAGTAACATTCACTATAATGGGTCAAGTTGTGTGATCACTACATTTTCATTGTTTACAAAAGGAAACTCTGAAATACCATGCCAAAGGAACTCTTGAAATCTCATGCCTAAGGAGTCGCCCCAGTAGAAAGGCTTTGAGGCTGTGTGGTCCATCATGCCACCCACTGCTGTGCTGCAGGAAGGTGGCCACGGAGCATCTGATCCATAAGTGCATGGATGAGGCTGGGTCCCAGTGACCCTGGGCTGGCTGTGACCGCCCCCCCCGCCCCCTGTCCAGAGTGCTCCCCAACTCAGGTGAGCTGCTTCGTTTCCATGCCATTTTACACAGGTTTGTACTTGCTGCTGCTGTTGCTAAGTCACTTCAGTCGTGTCCGACTCTGTGACTGCATAGATGGCAGCCCAGCAGGCTCTGCCGTCCCTGGAATTCTCCAGACAAGAACACTGGAGTGGATTGCCATTTCCTTCTCCAGTGCATGAAAGTGAAAAGTGAAAGGGAAGTCGCTCAGTCGTGTCCGACTCTTTGCGACCCCATGGACTGCAGCCCACCAGGCTTCTTTGTCCATGGGATTTTCCAGGCAAGAATACTGGAGTGGGGTGCCATCGCCTTCTCTGGCTTGTACTTAGGAAATACTGAATGGAAATTTCCCTTCTATCAATGTGGTGAATTACACATAGTTTTGTTTTGTTAAAAACAACTGGACAACTTCTGATTTACCCAGATCTGAATTAAAATCACCTAAAACATGTTTGAGAATTCTAGTAGGTGGCAGTCATGGCTATTTAAGGCAAGGGTAACTCATGGGTTCTGATGTGGACACTTGATTTTCCCCCACGATAGTGGTTCACTAAAACACCACATCAGTTTTGAAACTTTGATCTCTAGAGGGGCCTGGTGTTTAGGGCCTGGTCCTGTGTTTGCAGGGGCCCCTGCTATCTGTTAGGGAAGAGGGGCTGGGTACTCTCAGCCCTCCGCATTGCACCCACCTCGTGTGTTCTCTGGCTTTGGGGAGGGAAGGCGCAGGCCCCCTACATTGGCTCTGGACCCTGGAAGGGTGTCCACCTCACTGCAGCGCCCGTGCCCAGGCAGTGATTCCAGCCCAGGAGGCAGGCCTCCCCTGCATACACATCCGGGACCCCAGTCCACTGGGGACCTCTTCAACCTCCTAAGCGCTACAAATTTTGGTGAGACTTGTTTCCTTTTCTGACACCTGGTTAATGACTGTTGGGCTTCCCAGGTGGTGCTAGCAGTAAAAAAATACAAACCTGCCTGCCAGTGCAGGAGACCTAAGAAACGTGGGTTCGATTCCGGGGTCAGGAAGATCCTCTGGAAGAGGGCATAGCTATCCACTCCAGTATTCTTGACTGGAGAATCCTATGGATAGAGGAGCCTGGAAGGCTACATGGTCCATGAGGTTACAAAGAACCTGACACACCTCACGTAGTGGACCTACTCATTTTCTTAGGACTTTTCAAGTGTGTCTTTGTGGCACTCTCCAATGTTAGGAAGTATTCTGAATTAGTAACTAATGGCCCTCAGAGTTCAGTGCTTGAATAATGTGTGTTTCTATTTGTACTGGTGCCCAGTGAGTGCCCACTCCCTTGCACCACCCCTCCCCCCACCGCCACACGCACACACACACACACACACACACACTCACTCACTTTGCCCAAGTAACAGTATTCAGCTTTTAGTCTAGACTTTCTTAGGTAATTATGCTTGGTCTGCAAGGCTTCCAGTTTGGGATGTATCAGTATAAAGTATTCTTTAAAGAAACTTATAGTTGCATGTATTTTAAATGGCAGAAGGTGTTTTCTGAGCCAAAGAATGGCACTAAATGGGCAAGCAATAAGGTTACAGAATTTTTCTGCCCTACATGGAAGTCACCTTCTTGACTGTTGAGTACACTGGAGTCCCAAACAAGGCTAACAGCACATTTCTGTGAACTAGCCTTAGTAACAGGATAGTGCCCGTAGAATCTTAACGAGTTGATGCAGTGATAAAGGTGTGATTTGATTATATTTTGCAAGACATAAAACATTCAAAAATTGAGCCAATCTTTTGAGTTAGGAAGGTTTTTTTATTTTTCCCATTTAATGTATACTTTAAATAGACATTGCTCACAGTATGTTCCTCAACCCACTGGAGCCCTGAACTTTTGATAAAACAATTTTAGGAAAAAGGGCTGCTTAGACACACATTTTTAGTAAAGAGTTGGACAAAGTCTCTTAGATTTTTTTTAATCTCACATGTCCTGTGATATGCCAACATGAGCCACAAATACATAAGAAGGTGTTTCTTAAAGTTACTTCTAGATTAATTTGGTTAACTTGAGGTATAATTCAATAGGCTCAGTGGTAAAGAATATGCCTGATAAGCAGGAGACACAGAAGGCGTGCCTGAAAAATTCCATATACAGAGGAGTCTAGCGGGCTATAGTCCATGGGGTTGCAAAGAGTCAGACATGACTGAGCATGCACGTGTGCAATCTAACCAGGGACAAATGCTTTCACTTTTCCAGCATGTAATTTGTCACGCCTGTCTGCTCAGTTGCTCAGTCATGTCCAACTCTTGCGACCCCATGGATTGTAGCCCGCCAGGGTCCTCTGTACATGGAATTCTCCAGGCAAGAATATTGGAGTGGGTTGCCATTTCCTTCTCCAGGGTATCTTCCCGACCCAGGAATCCAACCCATGTCTCCTGAGTCTCCTGCATTGGCAGGCAGATTCTTTACCATTGAGCCACCTGGGAATCCCCATGTAATTTGGTAGAGGGTCTCAAAAAGCTGTCAGCTTTTTAAGCATGGTGCTCATAGGTGCTCTACCCTTGATCACATTCCCTTCTCTGGTCAGCTTATATTCTAGTTCTCTCCTATTACTTGCTTTTCAAAGATGCAGTTTTTGATTTGTAAATTCTAAGTTTCTGGGTTTCAACTTGAAACACTAGCCAACTGTTAGAAGAAAACTTGAAAGTGAAGAGTTAGTTGCTCAGTAACTTCTGACTCTTTGAGATCCCGTGGGCTGTATCCTACCAGGCTTCTCTGTCCATGGGGTTTTCTAGGCAAGAATACTAGAGTGGGTACCCATTCCCTTCTCCAGGGGATCTTCCCGACCCAGGGATTGAACCCAGGTCTCCTGCATTGCAGGCAGATTCTTTATGGTCTGAGCCACTTCAGTCTCAGTTTAGTTTCACATTCGTGTCTGACTCTTTGTGACCCCATGGACTGTGGCACACTAGGCTTTCCTATCCTTCACCAACTCTCAGAGCTTGCTCAGACTCATGTCCATCAAGTCAGTGATACCATCCAACCATCTCGTCCTCTGTTGTCCACTTCTCTTCCTGCTTTCAATCTTTCCCAGCATCAGGGGCTTTTCCAATAAGTCAGCTCTTCGCATCAGGTGGCCAAAGTATTGGAGCTTCAACTTCAGCATCAGTCCTTCCAATGAATATTCAGGACAGATTTCCTTTAGGATTGACTGGTTTGATGTTTGATGTCCACGTGATTGCCCCTGCCCACGTGCAGTCCAAGTGACTCTCAAGAGTCTTCTCCAACGCCACAGTTCAAAAGCATGAATTCTTCAGTGCTCAGCTTTCCTTATGGTCAAACTCCATACATGACTACTGGGAAAACTATAGCTTTGACTAGACAGACCTTTGTTGGTAAGGTAATGTCTTTGCTTTTTAATATGCTGTCTAGGTTTGTCATAGCTTTTCTTTCAAGGAGCAAGCATGGTTTTTTTCCCCTCTTTTTTTTTCTTGGTTTATTTTAATTGGAGGCTAATTACAATATTCTGGTGGTTTTTGCCCTACATTCACACGAATCAGCCATGGGTATACATGTGTGCCCCATCCTGACCCTCCCCATCCCATCCCTCAGGGTCATTCCAGTGCAGCAGCCCTGAGCACCCTGTCTCATGCACCAAAGCTGTACTGGCGATCTATTTCACATATGATAATACACGTTTCAATGCTGTTCTCTCAAATCATCCCACCCTCGCCTTCTCCCACAGAGTCCAAAAGTCTGTTCTTTACATCTGTGTCTCTTTTGCTGTCTCACATATAGGGTCATCCTTACCATCTTTCTAAATTCCATATATATGCGTTAATATACTATATTAGTGTTTTTCTTTCTGACTTACTTCGCTCTGTTTAATAGGCTCCAGTTTCATCCACCTCATTAGAACCAATTCAAATGCATTCTTTTTAATAGCTGAGTAATATTCCATTGTGTATATGTACCACAGCTTTCTTATCCATTCGTCTGCCAGTGGACTTCTAGGTTGCTTCCATGTCCTGGCTATTGTAAACAGTACTGCAATGAACATTGGGGTACACATGTCTCTTTCAATTCTGGTTTCCTGGGTGGGTATGCCCAGCAGTGGGATTTCTGGGTCCTATGGCAGTTCTATTTCCAGTTTTTTAAGGAATCTCCACGTTGTTCTCCATAGTGGCTGTACTAGTTTGCATTCCCACCAACATTGTAAGAGGGTTCCTTTTTATCCGCACCCTCTCCAGCATTTATTGTTAGTAGACTTTTTGATAAGAGCCATTCTGTCATGAGATGGTACCTCATTGTGGTTTTGATTTGCATGTCTCTGATAATGAGTGATGTTGAGCATCTTTTCATTTGTTTGTTAGCCATCTGTATGTCATCTTTGGAGAAATGTCTGTTTAGTTCTTTGGCCCATTTTTTGATTGGGTCGCTTATTTTTCTGGAATTGAGCTGCAGGAATTGCTTGTATATTTTTGAGATTAATTCTTTGTCAGTTTCTTCATTTGCTATTATTTTCTCTGATTCTGAAGGCTGTCTTTTCACCTTGCTTATAGTTTCCTTCATTGTGCAGAAGCTTTTAAGTTTAATTAGGTCCCATTTGTTTATTTTTACTTTTATTTCCCTTACTCCGGGAGGTGAGTCATAGAGGATCCTGCTATGATTTACATCAGAGAGCAAGCATCTTTTAATTTCATGGCTGCAGCCACCATCCGCAGTGATTTTGGAGCCCAAGAAAATAAAGTCTCTGTTTCTATTGTTTCTGCATTTATTTGCCAAGAAGAGATGGTACTGGATGCCATGATCTTCGTTTTTTGAATGTTGAGTTTTAAACCAGCTTTTTCACCCTCCCCTTTCACTTTCATCAAGAGGCTCTTAGTTCTTCACTTTCTGCCATAAGGGTGGTATCATCTGGGTATCTGAGGTTATTGATATCTCTCCCAGCAGTCTTCATCGCAGCTTGTGCTTCATCCAGCTTGGCATTTGACCATGATGTACTCTGCCTATAAGTTAAATAAGCAGGTTGACAGTATACAGCCTTGACGTACTCCTTTCCCAATTTGGAACCATTCTGTTATTCCATGTCTGATTCTAACTGCTATTTCTTGACCTGCATACAGATTTCTCAGGAAACAGGTAAGGTGGTCTGGTATTCCCATCTCTTTAAGAATTTTCCAGTTTTTTGTGATCCACACAGTCAAAGGCTTTGGCATAGGCAATAAAATAGAAGTAGATGTTTTTCTGAAACTCTCTTGCTTATTCCATGATCCAACAGATGCTGGCAATTTGATCTCTGTTTCCTTGCCTTTTCTAAATCCAGCCTGAACATCTCGAAGTTCTCAGTTCACGTGTTGTTGAAACCTCGCTTGGAGAATTTTGAGCATTACTTTGCTAGCATATGAGATGAGTGCAATTGTACAGTAGTTTGAACATTCTTTGGCATTGTCTTTCTTTGGGATTGGAATGAAAACTGACTTTTTCCAGTCCAATGGCCATTGCTGAGTTTTCCAAATTTGCTGGCATATTGAGTGAAGCACTTTCACAGCATCATCTTTTAGGACTTGAAATGGCTCAGCTGGAATTCCATCACCTCCACTAGCTTTGTTCATAGTAATGCATCCTAAAGCCCACTTCATTTTTGGACTCCAGGATGTCTGGCTCTAGGTGAGTGATCACACCATTGTGGTTATCTGGGTCATTAAGATCTTTTTTGTATAGTTCTTCTATGTATTCTTGCCACCTTTTCTGAGCCACTTAATTGCATGTAAATCTGAGCAGTTGCAAAGGGCCCAGAGAAACTGAATGACTGGGTAAATCAGATACTTGTGAAAAGGGAAATATGACTCCTCCTCTTCTTAAGCAGTTAAACAACTTGATGGTGGTACACAAAGACAAAATTCCTTATCCTTTCCTGAAATCAAAAGCTGAAACCAGAGAACTTTTGCTAGTCAAAGGCATTTAATGAGCCTGGATCCATAATGGACTGTTAAATTTATCATTAGACTAAAAAGTTAAGGGTTTAGCAAGCAGCTAGTGTTAGATTAATATATGAATGAGCTATCAGTTGAATTCTAATTGGGGAGGAGAGTTAATAAGTTCCTTGAAAGTGCTGTGATAAAAATGCAAAAATAAACACTAAGGGTTTTTTTTCGGAGATAATATTTGACGACTAATAGTTTTCTTGCTTTGCAACTAGCCAGACACCTTATATGCAGAGTTGATTGTCTAATAACTCCAACGTGTCTAATAACTCCTCAACGTGATATACAAGCCATGCTTGAGTCTCCCTTCTAAAATATTACCCATCACTTGCTTTGCTGCCTCTCCGTGGCTGGTCAGACTCCCAAACTGTTACACATATATGAAAACCTTCATTTTACTGCAAGAAACAAAAGCTTGCATTATTAATTTTTATAACAGGGAAACTGTTTTAGTATCCTTGAAATAATGATGTGATTAACAATGTTACGTCCAGTTTGCTTACAAATGAAACATACCTCTTTTTTCTGAAACTGAAAACTAATTCAGGGAGGGACATGGTGATTCTGATTCAAACCTCAGCTGTATTCTATAGCTACACGAGGGCCTACGTGAGGGAGAGTGCACTCGGAAACATCGAAGGACATCTCAGTGAGACGTTTACTTTTCCCTTGGCTCTGTGGTCGTGGCAGCTGGCATCGGTGAGACACCCCTCAGTCCGATGCTCAGCTGTCAGTACTCCCCAGAAAATCCTCGTGATTAGGAGTAGGAAGGCAGAGAAGCAGCAAGCAATCTTTAATTCTGATTAAGCCCATTTCAGTGGTGGAATAACATGTTCTGGGTGGTGAATGCTGGGCAAGAGTACACCCAGTACTTTTGGTAACATTTCTTGAGACTCCTACAATGAAGCTCTGAGGTTTAGCATGGTATTTCGTTTGGTTGAACAAAATTGGGCATTATTGCCAGCTATGCTTTCTGAACGTTGCTGCTGGGTTTTGATTGCCTTTCCCACTGATAATACAGGTTACATTTTCTGACTTCTAAGATGTCTTTTTTGTTGAATGTCCTTAGAAGTTTATCCTGAGAGTCCAGTTTAATTAAACCTTTGTATAATTTACTAATTAAAGGAAGTGACATGTAGTTAAACAGATTTATATATTTGAGAAAGCACCTCCAAAAGCAATGCTGGGAAAGATATTAATGGCATAAATGGAATCCATCTGTAGTTGAATGCACATTTTTATTGAAAATGACAGTGGTTGAATAAACCTTCCTTCACTTGGGACCTTTCCTAGCCTATCACCATGGAAATAAAGATAATCTGAGCAAGGTGATGTCCTCCACACAAAATGAGGAGTTCCTGGAATTAGTTACAAGATGAGAAAGCAGTTTTTTTTTTCTTGGTTTAAAACCTGACTGACCAATGTTAGTTTCAAGAACACCTACAGTTGAGGTCCTTTAATGGACCAGAATCTGGTGGTCCAGAGTCAACGATAAGAAGTTAAAGGAGAGAGAAAGAGGGAGATATTCCTTGGTTTACACAGAAAACCAATAAAGTCCCTGACACGGGGCTTGCTCTGTTCACGAAGGCCTCAGGTGCCCTCTCAATGGGGTGAAGGCACAGAGCGCCTTCTCGAGAGGGTCTTAGAAGCCCAGGCAGGAAAGTGAACCCAGAGGGCCTCTGCGCTCCAGAGAATTAGCCTGAAAAAGAGGGGTGGGGAAGAGAGAGAAGACACAGGGACCAAAGCTCTGATGGAGCAAAGGTGTTTTAATCAACATGGTGTGGGCATATATACTGTCTTGCTGCTCTTGCTGCTAAGTTGCTTCAGTTGTGTCCGACTCTGTGCGACCCCTTAGACGGCAGCCCACCAGGCTCCCCTGTCCCTGGGATTCTCCAGGCACGAACACTGGATTGGGTTGCCTTACAAATTAGTTATTCTCAGCAAAGATAAAGATTAAAATTCCAGATTTACAAAACGTAGGTGATCCATATTAGAGAGAGAGTTGTAAACAATCCCTTTTACCATATGGTACATAAGGAAGAGGGTACTTATCACTGTATTGAAAACTAATGAAGGAAATGCCTGGATTCCTCAGCCCCTGCAGAGGCTTGCCTCTCCTCTTAATTCCTGAATATTCAGGAATTAATAAGGAACAGAGGATTCCTGACAGATCCAAAACATCACACAGGAAGCCTCCTGTTAAATGCTTCCTGACAACCTACCACTAAGAGAAAATGGGAAAAAGGATTACTAAAAAAAGTTTTAAATTAAAAAAAAAAATCTGTCCTCCTGATTAAAGCAACAGAATATGCAATAGGATTTAAAATTTTTATTTATTTTTGGCTGTGCTGGGTCTTCATTGCTTTTCCCTAGTTGCAGCGAGTCAGAGCTGCTCTCTAGTTGTGGTACACAACCTTCTCATTGTGGTGGCTTCTCTTGTTTTGGGGCACAGTCTCTAGGTATGCACGCTTTAGTAGTTGTGGCTAGTGGGCTCTTGTTGCTCTCGGGCATGTGGGATCTTCCTGGATCAGGTGAATTCTTTACCACTGAGCCACCAGGGAAGCCTCATGGATTTTTTTAGTTATTAATCTCCTTGTTAAATAAAAACAGCCATGGCAACAAAGCTTTAGAAAGTTTTGTTCTTTATTAGCATGGAAGTCAGTTGATCAGCTTTGTATTCAGAATTGCTGCTGTAGCCATTTTCTAGGTTGAATGCTGTTCACCTTGACAGATATTGGAAATGTTTTCTTTTAGAAGTGGGAAAGGCACAGCTATACTTTGTTGTTCAGTAGCTAAGTTGTGTCTGAGTCTGTTTACCCTGCAGACTGCAGTATGCCAAGCTCCCTTGTCCTCCACATCTCCTGGAGTATGCTCAAATTCATGTCCATTGAGTCTGATGCTATCTAACCATCTCATCCTTTGCCACCCCCTTCTCCTTTTGCCTTCAATCTCTCCCAGCATCAGGGTCTTTTCCAATGAGTTGACTCTTTGCATCAGGTGGCCAAAGTATTGGAGCTTCAGCATCAGCCCTTCCAATGAATATTCAGGTTTGATTTCCTTTATGAGTGCCTGGTTTGATCTCCTAGCTGTCCAAGGGATTCTCAAGAATCTTCTCTAGCACAATTCAGGAGCATCAGCTCTTTGGCGCTCAGCCTTCTCTATGGTCCAACTCTCACATCCATACATGATTACCAGAAAAACTATAGCTTTGACTAGACGGACAAAGACTAGAGACTAATGTCTCTGCTTTTTAATACACTGTCCAGGTATGTTATAGCTTTCTTTCCAAGGAGCAAGCATCTTTTATTTTCATGGCTGCAGTCACTGTCCACAGTGGAGCCCAAGAAAATCTGTTACTGTTTTCACTTTTCCCCCTTCTATTTGCCATGAAATAATGGGACCAGATGCCATGATCTTAGTTTTTTGAACTTAGAGTTTTAAGCCAGCATTTTCACTTTCCTCTTTGACCCTCATCAAGAGACTCTAGTTCCTCTTCACTTCCTGCCATAAAGTGGTATCATCTGCTTGTCTGAGGTTGTTGATATTTCTCCCAGAAATCATGATTCCAGCTTGTGATTCATCCAGTACGGCATTTTGCATGATGTACTTTGCATATAAGCTAAATAAGGAGGATGACAATATACAGCCTTGTCACCCTTGGGAAATATACTCCTTTCCCAATTTTGAACCAGAGTACCATTTAATGTGGCTCAGAGGGTAAAAAATTCGCCTTCAATGCATGAGATCTGAGTTCAATCCCTGGGTCGGTAAGATCCCCTGGAGAAGGGAACGCCTACCCACTCCAGTATTCTTGCCTGGAGAAATCTATGGACAGGGGAGTCTGGAGGGCTACAGGCCATGGGGTCGCAAAGAGTCGGACAAGACCGGGCGACTAACACTTTTACTTTCTTTCAGCAGTGCCAAGTCCAGTTCTAATTGTTGCTTCCTGACTTGCAAACAGGTTCCTCAGGAGACATGTTAAGGTGGTCTAGTACTCCCATCTTACCACAAAGTAAAAGGAGACAGAAAACAATGCGTCCTCGCTCAGGACAGAAGCCAGAGAGGTGTGGCCCGCGAGTCAGTCACAGGCCCTCGGCTCCTGGCCACTGTGCGCCCACTCACCTCGGCCACACACATTATGAGCTGAAAACTTTTGGACCAATCCCTTAAGTACACAGAAGATTGTTGATCAGTCGCTGTCATGCCTGAATCTTTGCGGCACATGGACTCTATCTGATAGCCCACGAGGCTCCTCTCCATGGGATTCTTCAGGTTAGAATACTGGCGTGGGTAGCCATTTCCTCCTCCAGGGGATGTTTCCGACCCAGGGATTGAACCCGCGTCTCATGGCACTGGCAGGCGAATCCTTTACCACTGAGCCACCAGGGATCATCACTCCATAGTTCAGTTCAGTTCAGTTCAGTCGCTCAGTCATGTCCGACTCTTTGTGACCCCATGAATTGCAGCACGCCAGGCCTCCCTGTCCATCACCATCTCCTGGAGTTCACTCAGACTCACGTCCATCGAGTCAGTGATGCCACCCAGCCATCTCATCCTCTGTCGTCCCCTTCTCCTCCTGCCTACAATCCCTCCCAGCATCAGAGTCTTTTCCAATGAGTCAACTCTTTGCATGAGGTGGCCAAAGTACTGGAGTTTCAGTTTTAGCATCACTCCTTTCAAAGAAATCCCAGGGTTGATCTCCTTCAGAATGGACTGGTTGGATCTCCTTGCAGTCCAAGGGACTCTCAAGAGTCTTCTCCAACACCACAGTTCAAAAGAATCAATTCTTCGGCACTCAGCCTTCTTCACAGTCCAACTCTTACATCCATACATGACCACAGGAAAAACCATAGCCTTGACTAGACGGACCTTAGTCGGCAAAGTAATGTCTCTGCTTTTGAATATACTATCTAGATTGGTCATAACTTTTCTTCCAAGGAGTAAGCGTCTTTTAATTTCATGGCTGAAATCACCATCTGCAGTGATTTTGGAGCCCCCAAAAATAGTCTGACAGTTTCTACTGTTTCCCCATCTACTTCCCATGAAGTGATGGGACCAGATGCCATGATCTTCCTTTTCTGAATGTTGAGCTTTAAGCCAGCTTTTTCACTCTCCTCTTTCACTTTCATCAAGAGGCTTTTTAGCTCCTCTTCACTTTCTGCCGTAAGGGTGGTGTCATCTGCATATCTGAGGTTATTGATATTTCTCCTGGCAATCTTGATTCCAGCTTGTGTTTCTTCCAGTCCAGCGTTTCTCATGATGTACTCTGCATAGAAGTTAAATAAGCAGAGTGACAAATATACAGCCTTGACGTACTCCTTTTCCTATTTGGAACCAGTCTGTTGTTCCATGTCCAGTTCTAACTGTTGCTTCCTGACATGCATACAGATTTCTCAAGAGGCAGGTTAGGTGGTCTGGTATTCCCATCTCTTTCAGAATTTTCCACATTTAAAACGACGTGCTACAGCGGGTGAGAGCAAGCGGGGTGAATCGCGCTTGCGCGCTCCCAGGCCCCGGTCCCCGCGTCGCGCAGTTCTTAAGACACCCAGCGGCAGCCTCCTGCCCCGCCCCCAGCCCGCGCGCTCCACCGAACACTGGTTCCATCGGAAATTTAATAAAAACGTAAAACGAAAAGAAATTATAGCATCCTATATATCCGCGACGTCCTTTTTCTCTCTTCCTCCTGGTATGCGCCAGGAGTCCTAGAATGGATCTACTTTTCCTCAATTCTCTTTAAAAAATGCTCTTTAAATTAACTCATCCTCCCCTCTCCTGGAATGGTTTCCTCCACCCCCTCCCCGCCCCACACCGGCCCGCGCGGGCGCAACCACTCCGGGCTTCTCGGTGGGGGCGCGGGCTGGGCGGCGGAGAGGACGGGTCTGGCAACCGTTCTAAGGTCCCACCGGACTTCGGAGCTCCCGGACCCGTGCGGTCTTCCCGGGATGCGGGTCTGGCGGAGCTCCGCGCGCCTCGGGTACGGGGGCGTCGGCCGGCCGGCTCCCCCTCCGCGGCTCCGGGCGGTGGTACGGCCCGACAGTCACGCGCCCTGAGGCGGGCGAGGCCCCTTGTGAGGGGACTTGGTGAGGGCAGCCGGGGTGCGGGGGGGCGGAGATCCGAGAGGGGCGGCGCGGTGGAGGGCTCGGAGCAGGGCGTGCCGCAGCCTGTCGGGTTAGTAGGGACGCTGTTCCGGGCGAGGGGGGTGATCCCGCTGGCGGGGAGGTCGGGCAGGGGGCGGGGTGCGGCGGCCTGGAGCTGAGGAGGCCCCCAGCTTGGCGCGTGAGGTCAGGCGCGGCCTCGTCGCGAAAGGGTGGGTCGCGGCGGCCGGCGGCATTGGGTCCCCAGCACGGGGACCCCCGGGGTGGACGTGCTCACGCGCCAAGTCACTAGTGGTTAAATGCCGTCGAGGGTCACACGCCCGTCTCTGGTACCGGAGGCCGTGCCGCCGTCGGGGAGCTGCAGCCCGTCCGATGTGGGGCGAGAGCCGCCGTGAACTGGGCTTGTCTGTCGAGTGTTGGTGCCCAGACCGTCCTTAACCCTACTCGGTCCTCCGGCCGGATTGCAGGGGCGGGGGGACCCGGCCGGGGTGCCCCGGGCGGGGGGTTGCTCACGTTCCTGTCGCGGTGGGAGAGGGCGTGGACAGGACCCTGCCCGACGAGGTGTCCTGTTGAGCGTCTCCGGCGGGGGAGGGTTTCTGCTTCTTCCTTGTCTTCTGGAAAGCTGGTTGGGGAGGAATGACTGCTGGTCATCCGGTAGAGACTGGAGTCGGAGACCCGGCCTCACGCTGCCCGAGGTAGGGTGCCTGGGGCCGTGGTTTCCTCCCAGGCCGGTGGCGCTCAGCTTTAGGCTGATGCTGAGAGAGGTATTTGGACCCGTTGGACATCACCTGGCTACTCGGGACTGGAGAGAGATTTTCTTGAGTCTGTAGGTGAGCGGTTCAAGAGCTAAGTTTTATATCGGCTGTGATCCGAGGAGTCAGAAGTCCTGTCAGACAGGAGTGAGTGTCACTCAGAAAAAGCGTAGCCTGACAGTTTGATCCTGGGTGCTCAGAAGCAGCTTAGCAGCATCACCTCTGCCCACAGGCTGGGCTGTGGTCTGAAGGGTTAAATGGGCATGATGTGTAACCAAGAGTAGGAAGGATGATGACTTTATGTACTTGAATATCTTAAACTTTACAAGGATATTTAAATATAAATACTTGTGTCTCAAGGGATCAGACATTGCCATGGACTCTCTTATCACATCATCAACTTTGTGTGGGCCGCAGCTTACAGGGCGAGCCCCTGCTGAAGCACTGAGAACTGTGGGGTCCCCACGTCCTCTTTCATGTTGTCACTTGAGGTTGGCTGTGAAAGTGAAGTCACTCAGTCGTGTCCGACTCTTTGTGACCCCATGGACTATAGCCCACCAGGCTTCTCCGTCCATGGGATTTTCCAGGCAAGAATACTGGAGTGGGTTGCCATTTCCTTCTCCAGGGCATCTTTCCGACCCAGGGATCGAACCCAGGTCTCCCGCACTGTAGGCAGACGCTTTACCGTCTGAACCACCAGGGAAGTCTCGAGGTTAGCTGTAAGCAGCTTACTTTTTTTTTTTTTCCCTTGCCTGCTGCTCTTAGAATTGGCTCTGATACTTTTCCTTGCCTAGAAAATGGCAGGTCTTGAAGCTGAGGTGTGACTGTGTTGCCCTGCCCAACTCATGTGCAAATGGCCCTGCTGGCTGTCGCCTAGGTGGGATGGTGGCCACGTGGCCCTGATAAGTATAGAGGTTCACGTGGACACCCTCCACAAGTGTTCCACTTTCTGTGGCAACAACTGTCCTCTCTCCAGGCAGCTCCTAAATTCACTTATTTATTTAACACGTGTTAACTTGGTGCCCGCTATGTGCAAGGAACTGCTGAAGATGAGACAAAGTATATGATCCAGTACAATAAAGCAGGGAGAGGGGAGAGAGTGATGGATGGGCATGAGCACTTAGGAGGGGCAATGAGCCAGTAGAGGTCTTCAGGTGGGGGGCGGGGGGGGGTGGCATTCTGGACCCTTCTTCCTAGCCCTGCCTCTTCGTCCTGCTCTCCAGAATCTCCATGGAACTCAAGGTCTTCCAGCGAAGTGTCCTCTTGTCTTAAACTATCTTCTCTCCCACTGCCCACCTTCCTCTAGGACCACCCCCCCATACTCTGGCTCGCTGAGCCTTCCAGCCACCCCTCCTCCTGTCTGGTCGTCAGGCATCTCTTTTGGGTTGACTCTGCCGCTTCTGCTGTGACCCTCATGCTCCAGTGCAGTGGCGGCTGAGTGCTTGGCCACACTTTACTGCTGTGGTAAACACAGACTTTCCCCATTTTAGCCTGCCTCCCAGGCCCTGCTGTGTGGCGCGTCTCAGGTCCACCGGGCTGTCAGCGTCTCACCTCTGTGCCTCCAGTACTGCTGCAGCCCAGTGGATACCCCCCACCTCTAAGGTTTCCCCAGCAGAGGACACTTGTGTCTGCACCGCCCCCCCGCCACCTCCGCCTTCTTGGTGCCCACACCCCCCTGCCCCCTGGCCCTTCCAGGACTCTGCTTCCCTCGTGGATTTTGCTCTGTGGTCCCTGGAGTGACAGTGCACTTTGTCTCACTGCTGGTCATTCTCTGTCCCTTTGACCAGCTCTTCCTTCCTCTCACATCTATGCTCTAGCGGCCCAGGGACCCCCAGCCCTGACCGCCCCACTCAGCGCTGCCCCTGCCCCATGCCAGCCTGTCGTCATCTCAGCCGGGGGCTCACCTCAGCACTGCTCTCTGCTCCCAGCTCCCTTGGCCCTGCTTCCTTCCTCGTGCTCCGCAACCCACCCATGAGCAGCGTCTGCTTTTCTCCTTGGGGTACAGTCACGCATGGACTGTCCTCACCTCCTTCCCCTGCCTGGCCTTGCCCAGGCCAGCTGGCTTCCCTGTGTCTACCTGGGACAGCAACCAAAATGATCTTTTAAAGTAACATTCAGATTTATTGTATTTTTCATCAGAATTCCCACAGGTTCTCTAATCTCTGAAAGATAGTTTGGGGTCTTATCATGGCCCTAAAATCCACCCCCGCTTGACTTCTGCCCTCACCCCCAGCTCTGCAAACATTCACACCCCCTCACGCCCCCTCCTCAGCCTTTGTGGTGCCCTCTGCTCCTTCAGCTCTCAATCAGGAGCCCTTTTGTCTGAAACAAGATCCCGCCTCCTCCAGGGCTTCTCTGCCCTTGACCCCTGGCCTTGTCTCCCTGATGCTGTCGCCACATGAGAGGAAGCAATAGCCCTGCTTCCCTCCCCTCCTGGGAGGTGGGCTCTATGAGGCAGCAGCATGGCACCTGAAGCGCTGCCTGGCACTGGAGCTGCCCCACGGCTGATCATGGAACAGGCGCCCCAGGGCACTGTCCCTTCTTGTCCCCACAAGCCCTGCCATCACGGTCCTCTGGGTGACCCCAAGTTCCGTGTGTCTTGTTGGTCCTCACTCCACGTGCCAAGGACAGTGTCTGTTTTGTGTCCCTGCATGCGATGCCATGCTGATCCAGACTGGGTGCTTAGCAGTGCCACTGGCCAAATGACCCGCCCCCACAGGGTAGGGACAGCCTTCAGGTCGCTGGGCCCTGGAGTGGGCGGGTTCTGGGGCTATCTCGGGCATTTCTCTCTTCCCACAGCCCAGCACCATCTCTAGGGCACCATGAATGCCATCGTCGCGCTCTGTCACTTCTGCGAGCTGCACGGCCCCCGCACGCTCTTCTGCACGGAGGTCCTGCACGCCCCGCTGCCGCAGGGGGCTGGTAGTGGAGACGGCGCCGGCCGAGGCGAGCCAGCGGACGAGGAGGAGGGTGGCATTCAGATGAGCAGTCGTATCCGGGCACACAGCCCAGCAGAAGGTGCCAGCGCAGAGTCCAGCAGCCCGGGGCCCAAGAAGTCGGACATGTGTGAGGCCAGTGTCTCTTGGGGCCCTGGTGGGGGGGTGCGTTTCTTCTCTGCAGGGGCTTGGGCTTGACCTCCTGGTCATGGATGTGACCTCCCAGCTCTGGGCCCTTGGGATGCACTTGCTGCCTCTCTTCCCTCTGACTCTTTCCCCTCATGCCAGCTCTTGCTCTTTCCAGCCCCTCTGGGCCAGCAGGCGCTTGCCACCATCACAGAGCCTGCCTTTCCGGCCTCCCCTCTGCACAGTGCTCACGCGCTGCCGACCTCCTCTCCTGTCCCCTCAGTCAGGTGTCTTCCTCTCAAGCACTCTGCCTGCTTCCTGAGCTCTGGGCAATGAAGATCAGGTCCCCAAACCAGGCTGATTCTTCACGTGCAGACCCTGGGTTGGGACTGGAAATCGAGTGGTGTTGGACCTGCCATGCAGGGTGGACAGACATCCAGCCACGTTAGTTTGGGTTTGTTGAGAAGCAGTCAGCAAGCTTGAGGTTGATTGATTGTGAGGGGTTGAGAGGGAGGAAGCAAAGGTGGGGAAGGGCCTCTGCTGTGAGCAGGTGACACCTGTGACAGGGAGGCAGGCAGGAGGGGGCCCTGGGCAATGGGACCTTGGGGGAGGGTCCTTGAGCTAGAATGGCCTTGGGAGGGTCCTGCATCGCACAGGGAGGGGTCGCCTTGGGGACGCACAGCCTTGGCACCAGTGTGGCGGTGGCTTCAGAGGGGCAGCAGACAGGGCCACTGGTCCAGCCCACTTCCATGGCAGAGTGTCTGAGCCTGTGTTTTCAGAGTGTGGCTACCTCCTGAGGCCCTGCTCAGTGTTGTGCCCAGATCAGAGTGGAGGCCAGCACAAGCTGCTGTGAGCCGCTGCTCGGCTCCAAGCCTGTTTTGCTGCCTCGAAGGTGGGGGTGCTTGTGGTGACTGTCTTGGGTTCGTGCCTCAAGTTAGATGAGTGGTAGGTACCAAGCTCCCCAGGACTCCTGCTGTGGGCATGTGGTAGACTAGATTCAGTGACCACTGTGAGGTTCCCATCTGGGTTTTCCTGTTCAGGAAACGGAGCTCCTCAGCCAGTGTAACTCTAGGAGCCAGTTGTATTTTACAAAAATAGATTCTTTTGCTTGAGATTCGCACAAGGGGAAGAATGTGTGTTGCTTGCTTCCTGACTAACTAGTTTTCTTGTGTCTCTCGTGAGCAGGGCTGCCGGTCACTTGCTGCAGGGCACCCCGGCTACATCAGCCATGACAAGGAGACCTCGATCAAGTATGTCAGTCATCAGCACCCCAACCACCCCCAGCTCTTCAGCATCGTCCGTCAGGCCTGCGTGCGGAGCCTGAGCTGTGAGGTGAGCGCCCATGACCTGGGCCCTCTGAGGAGTCGTTCCCATACACTCCAGCCTGGGCAGCATCAATGTTGGTCATGGGCAGGCAGGCAGCTGGCAGTCCTGTCATGAAGCACGCGGGCAGGCAGGCCTCCACAGTGAGCTGCAGAGCACCCTGGCTGGTTGCTAGCTCACCCTTGTAAGCGCTGGACCTGCAGTCTTTGTTCTTCCCAGATGTACTGCTAATGTGTAGAGTGTGTGTAGGCCATGTCACTCCCATCAGATGTCCCCGCCATGTCACAGCCTCAGTGCCCACTGCGTGCTCTCTGAGTTAACCAGGGAGTGAGTCAGGGTGTTTCTAAGACATGTGACTACTGCTGTTGCGTTCCATCTTAGCTTGTATGTCTCTGTCATAGAGAATTTGTGGTTTACTCGCTCATGCTTCCTGTCACTGTACCCACTTTCAGACCTTCGAGGCTTGTCCTCCCTCCGATATGTTCCAAATGAGTGATGTTGGCAGATCTGAGCCTGGGGTAGATCACATATTTTTACGGGAGTTATATATGACTCAAGGTGGAAAGAAATTAAGGAATCCGCTGGCCCTTGCGTTCCACAGTAATGAACCTTCTCTTTGGGGAGTTTGATCACAGGAGAGATGGAAGCGGGTGTTTCCTCTCTCCTCCTCCTTTTCCACTCTCCCTGTAATCGGTGTTGGTTCATTAGTGCAGGAAGAACTGTCTGAGCAGGAGTCACCTGCGTATAGAGGGCGGTGTCCTGGAGCACTGTCCTTGTGTCGCAGGTCTGCCCTGGCCGCGAGGGCCCCATCTTCTTTGGGGACGAGCAGCATGGCTTCGTGTTCAGCCACACATTCTTCATCAAGGACAGCCTGGCCCGGGGCTTCCAGCGCTGGTACAGCATCATCGCCATCATGATGGACCGCATCTACCTCATCAACTCCTGGCCCTTCCTGCTGGGCAAGGTCCGCGGGATCATCGACGAGCTCCAGGGCAAGGCGCTCAAGGTGGCCAGGAGGCTGGGTGGCGGGGGCGGGATGGGAGGGCTCCACGCAGAGGGAACAGGAGGGGGCCAGCGTGCCTGCCTTGGGGTCCTGACCACTGCAGAGTCAGTTGTGGCCACAAGCTGGAGGCCAGCCTATCTCTCTCGAGTCTCACTGCCCTGGTTCTTACTCGGCTCTGGCTTAACTGCAGTCAGGTGCTCTGGCATGATCCCTGCTGGTCTTTGCTTCCTCTCACCATCGTTTCAGAAGCCTGTCCCTAACGGTGTGGCAGACTCACATTCCACGTGGACGTCCAGGGCCACCTGGTGGGGACAGGCTGGTGGTGCTCTGGTAACAGACAGTCCCTAAACCCCAGTGGCTTGTTGCTGCTCTGTGTCCAGTTCAGGCGAGAGGGCTCTGCTCACTGTGTCAGCCTGGTGGCTGGGGTGGCAGCTGTGGGGGCCTGCTGGTCACAGGTGCCTGCTTGGGGGGCACTTGGGCCTGGAGGCCTGGTTCCTCTCCTTGTCGGGGGTGGTTGTGTATCCCCCCTGGACAGGGTCTGAGCAGTGGAAGCCCCTGTGCCTGGAGGGGGAGCCAAGAGCACTGGGAGAGCAGCCCCATGGCCACCTTGAGCAGGGAGGCTGCAGGAGAAATTCTTAACTGATGTTCTTTTCAGGCGGCTTCTGACCGCATGGGGACAGAGTGTCCTGCTGGGGTGGGAATGGCGGCCCCGTCTTTCTTCTGGGTCCAGAGAGCAGAGGGCCCTGGGCTGCCAGCTGGGATTGTCCTGAAGGGCCGTCCTCTCCCTCCGTGACTCAGGTATTTGAAGCGGAGCAGTTCGGGTGCCCACAGCGTGCCCAGAGGATGAATACAGCGTTCACCCCATTCCTGCACCAGAGGAACGGCAACGCCGCCCGCTCACTGACGTCCTTGACCAATGATGACAGCCTGTGGGCCTGCCTGCACACCTCCTTCGCCTGGTAACCAGACTTGGTCTTCTCGCGGCTGCTAGAGTGTTGGCCGGACTGTGCCTAGGTTAGGGGGACCATCGCTGGGTGCACCTGTGTGTGGCTCGTGAGCCTGAGCTTGGCCCAGTCGTCCTTGCCCCTGAGCACACAGAGGTCGCTGAGAAGGTGCTGCTTTTTAGCTGCTGGTCCCAGGCCAAGGCCGGTGGTTTCTCCTCTCCTGGGACAGCAGTGAATGCTTACACTGCTCAGCTCTTATGGGTCAGTATTTGGAGGGGGCTGACCTGGGCTGCTCTGGTCTCAGGAGGAGCTTCTGTTCTCTGAAGCTGGCTCCCTCTCGGGGCTAGCAGGTTGGTCCAGCTGTGGGCGGGCAGCCTCAGCCCTTCACCATGGTTGTGCCAGTGACCTGGGAGAGTGAGGTGGGCTTGGCGCTCTTACACCCAGGCCTCAGTGGCCTCAGATCTGCCTTCACCTGCTGTCGTTAGAGGGGCCCACCTGAGGCAGGTGGGAGGCTCAGGCTCCACCGTGCGGAGGGAAGAGACTTGTGGACAACCTGGAAACCACTGCAGTCTGCCCACCCGCCACAGACTGTTTCTGTCCCTCCCCTGCAGGGTACGTTCCTTCCAGACACCCCAGGTTCCCATCCTGTGCAGCGTCACCTAAGCCATGTGCTCACATGGAAATCCTATAGTGCAGCTCCTGAGAACCTGCAGACTAAGGGAGAAACATGTCTCCCCACCCAAGTGTTCTGTCTTTTAAAAATTATTTTATGATGTGTGGCAAAAGCAATACAATATTGTAAAGTAATTTGCCTCCAATTAAATAAATAAATTTATATTTAAAAAATCATTAATT
Organism: Capra hircus; assembly: GCF_001704415.2. Lineage (NCBI taxonomy): Eukaryota > Metazoa > Chordata > Mammalia > Artiodactyla > Bovidae > Capra > Capra hircus. The sequence continues at coordinate 34,570,560 of NC_030826.1, forward strand.
ACAAAAATTATCAGACAGACCCAACGTGTAAGAAGTACTACACACCCTTGCTGTCTTGCTTTAGCAGTTATCAATGTTTTAATGCTTTTTCATATGTTCCCTCACTTTTTTATTCTAGAATGTTTTTTAAGGCAAATCTTAGTTGTATGCCTCAGCCATTAAGTCATCACATGCCACGAAGTGGACTACTCCTGTAGCTTCCTCCAGCCCCATCCATGCTCGCTGTCCTGTGCTGCCTCAGGCTTGACCTGGCATGGGGGGTGTATCGCCACGGGCGCAGGTGCTGCTGGGTCTCTGTCAGGGGCAGCCCTTCCTGCACCCCTGCTCCTAGCTTTGCTGGACCCCTGGCTGATAGCAACCACTGGATGGTGCTCAGCTGCGTCCTTATGCCCGAGTGTTCTGTTATCTGGTAGTCAGATCAGCAGGGTCCATTGGTTTCGAGTCCTGTTTTCCTTTTAGCAAGAACATTTCATAGTTGATGCTCTGTTCTCAGGCTCCTGAAAGCATGCGGCAGCCGGCTGACTGAGAAGCTCCTGGAAGGTGCACCCACCGAGGACACCTTGGTCCAGATGGAGCAACTTGCAGGTAAGCAGGGAGGTGCTCATGCTGGGAGCCTGGGGGGTGGCTGTAGGGTTGTCCTGTGCTCAGTCCACCCCTCTGTCCTGGTAGAGAGCTGATGGAGGGCACCCTGGGAGCAGAAACTGGCCCTTTAGCTCTTCTTGGGTTTATTGGGGTTTCCTGTCTCATCTTCCTTTATGGTCTCCGTGAGAGTCTGTCCAGGCAGGTTGGAAAAGCCTCCCTTGACCCCTGAAGCTGTTGCTTGGGTGGGGAGGGTTGGGGTTTGGGGGTCAGGTGAGCAAGGCTCTCAACCTTCCCGCCTCTCTGGACGGGGCCTGCTCCCTGCTCTGTTCTGTAACAGTAGAGTGCTGTGCTTCACAGGACCCAAGGGTTTCATCAGGGCAGTGGCTCCTAAGCCTGGTGTCTGGGCCACCTTCCTCAGGTCTGTGGTCAGCTCTCCACATCTGGGTAACCACCTGGGGGTCTGAGAGTCCACGTTTCTTTTGGAGATGATTGGATTTTTAGTGATGTAGCGATGTGGGGTGAACAAGACTCGTGTTGTGCTTGACAAGCTGCTGCTTGCAAATGCTTGATCTTAACAAGCTGGAGCTGTTTCAAGGTTGTTTCTGTCATCAGGTGACTTGCATCTGAACAGGCTTCCCTGCAAGGGCGAGGCACTGGATCACAGTCCACCATGGTGCTCTCACGGTGCAGTCGACCGTGGACCATTGATTATAGTGATTGCGTGTTTCTTCGCTGGTGAAGAGGGCAAGGGCAGTCTGTTGGTGAAATCTGTTTACACAGAGTCGAGAGTGTTGAGAGAGTTGCAGATGTGCAGGGCTCACTGTCACGTCTTGGGTTGTATTTTTGTCAAAAAGATGAACGTAGGGGTTCAGAGCACAGGCTGGAGTCAGATGTGCCTTCAGATCCGGCTCTGGGACACGTGTATGTTCTGTGTTGCCCAGGCACTGACCCTCATGCGTGACAGGGAGTGAGGATACTGCATTCGTGAGGCTGCTGTGAGGTGAACTGAGATGACAAGCTCCTCCTTTCTGTAAGGCGAGGAGCAAGGTACTGACTTCAGGGCAGGACGTATGGAGCCCTCAGGGTAGCGCCTGCATGCTCTGCTCAGCCTTGGCTTGACTTCTTCCACTGGCCGTGGACAGAACACAGACTGACCGCTCCCGGCCCCCCAGGGCTCCAGAGGCAGCGAGTAGTATAGCCAGCTGGCCTGAACTGGAAGTCAGTAGTCTTCTGGTCGGTTTAACCACAAGGTGCCCAGGCTGAAGTGGTGGTGGTGTCCAGAGAGCAAAGGAACCCAGGGCTGCATGCTGCGAAATTTGAGTTGTTGTCCATCTTGCAGAGTTGGAAGAGGAATCAGAAAGCTGGGACAACTCTGAGGCTGAAGAGGAGGAGAAAGGCCCTGCCTTGTCAGAGGGGGCAGAGGTGCGGGAGCTGACCAAGTGTCCAGCAGAGTCTTCCTTGCTCTCAGACTGTGGAGCCTGGCAGCCACGGAAGCTCTCCGTGTTCAAATCGCTCCGGCACATGAGGCAGGTAGGTGGTGGCGGGGGAAGGGGAGGGGATAGAGGGGTCAGACACTGGGACAGGAGCCCCCGCCTCTGCTTCTGGCTCATCTCCATGTGGCACACCTTGTCCTTCAGGCCTGCTGTGCTCAGGAGGGACCAGGAACCTTTTCAGTGGGTGACTGTAGATGACAGTGGGCATCTGGGGTGTCTGAGCCCCAGGCTCAGTGAGGATGGAGGGGGTGTCTTTAAAGAGAGGCCCAGCAGTCGGCTTTTCATGAGTCTCGTATCTTGTGGTTCTGGAACCTTCTAAAGGAGTTGAGCAACATTGTTGGTTTGCATGCAACATGGATGCTTTGTAGATTGAAAACAGTGGGTAGTCTTACAAAGAATCAAGAGATCTGAGTGTCCAACTCTAGTAATTGCATTCAAACAAGGGCTTGTCATTCAGTATAAGAGGGAGCCTGCGCGGCAGTGCGGGTGGGAGTGGGGCATGACCAATGGGGGTGCTGGGGGAGGGACTACTGGCTCACAGAGGCCGACAGTTCCTCCTTAGACTCTCTCTTTTTAGGTTGAGCATGAATTCTGTCAGAAGACAAGTGATTTGTTTTTTGGAAAATTAAGTAAAGCCTGATTAACAACAGGTTCTCTGTGGCACTTCAGGGTGAAAACCATTCACTCAGCTCGTCCTTGACTAGGCTGCAGGCCGTGCTGATTGTTTCTGTGGATGACAGTTGGGAGGGGTCTGGGCTTCTGCCAGGGTGGGTCCTGGAGGTAGGTCCTCGGAGGTGGGTGGTGTTGGGTAACAGGATGAGGTCTTCACAACTGTGAGTTGTTGTTCAGTCACTCCATCGTGTCCGGCTCTTTGCGACCCCATGGACTTCAGCACGCCAGGCTTCCCTTTCCTTCACCATCTCCCAGAGTTTGCTCAGACTCATGTCCATTGAGTTGGTGATGCCATCCAACCATTTTGTCCTCTTTCGTCCCCTTCTCCTCCTGTCTTCAATCTTCCCAAACATCAGTCCTTCCAATGAATATTCAGGGTAGATTTCCTTTAGGATTGACTGGTTTGTTCTCCTTGCTGTCCAAAGGACCCTTAAGGCTCTTCTCCAACACCACAGTTCAAAAGCATCAATTCTTTGGCAGCCCTTTGTCGGCAAAATGTCAGTGCCTCAGGGTTAATCGGTTGATTAAAGCAGGAAAAAGACAAGACGGGCTTCTCAGGTGGCTCAGCAGCAGGAGACACAGTAGATGGGATTCAATCCCTGGGTCAGGAAGATCCCCTGGAGAAGAAAATGGCAACCAACTCCAGGATTCTTGCCTGGAGGATCCCATGGACAGAGGAGCCTGGCGGGCTATGGTCCACGGAGTCACAAAGAGTTAGACACAACTGAGCAACTGAACGACAACAGAGATAGGATAGATCAGGGAGTCTCACTCCCAGGAGGAGGAGTGGAGGTGTGCTCTGGACGTGGATCCACACTGAACAGGGCAGCCCTGGGTGAGCCGGTGTGAAGACCCCGCTCTTCCTTGGTACTAAAGAGTCACAACCCTGGTTCGCTCTTGAGTGGTTGAGCCATAGTTAAGTGTGTAGAGAGAGAAGGTATGTTGCAGAAAGCTTAGAATGAACAGCTCTTAAGTTTTTAAGAATAAAATTGGGGGAAAGATGTTGAAGTGTACAAGAGCTTTGGGTTCAGGCTTTCAGTTGTGAATTTAGAGAGGGCCCCCTGCCCCTTCCTGTCCTTGGGCATGTCACCCAACTCTGCCTTCCCCCTCTGGAGGTAGATGACTTCCTCTCTCCTGGCCCGCCTCCTTTGCTCCACAGGCAAAGTGTCTGGATGGAAAGCTGTATGCTGTGTTTTTCAGGTCCTGGGTGCCCCGTCTTTCCGCACACTGGCCTGGCACGTCCTCATGGGGAACCAGGTGATCTGGAAGAGCAGAGATTCAGACCTCGTCCATTCAGCCTTCGAAGTCCTTCGGGTGAGAGGGTGTTTTTTTCTCTCATGGTGGTAGGGAGACAGTACTGGCCTGGTGGGTTTTATGAACTCTGGACTTGAGGTGTGGGTGTTAGGACATGTCAGAGACTCATTGCCTGAATCTAAGATCTGTGTTTTTCTCCACTATTAATATGGGGGTCGTCTGCCCTCTCACTGATGAGGGCCTGGGTCCCATCCCTGGTTGGAACTGATTCCACAAGACACACACAGCTCAACTCCAAGATATTTAGAAAAAAAAAGGTAGTGATTTGTGGCTTTGTTTCCCATGAGGAATTTGCTGTCCTCATAGACTGATCACATCCTGTCTGCTTCCCCATCCCCACCCCTCTGAGAAGCCCCCTCCACCGGGGGTGGGCTCGGCCTCCAGGGCCTCTGCACAGCGCGTTCTCAATGGGCCCGCCGTGGTGCACCCCGCAGGTGTAGTGGTGCCACGGCCCGGGTCTGGCTCTGAGGGTGCGTGCGTACCATCCTCTGTCTAGGTCCTGAGGGCATGAGATCAGTCTCTCAAAGGTTTGGGGATGAGGGAAGAGACACACAGCTGAGCAGCTGCAGAGTGGAGGAGGAGCTAACTCTGCTGAGCAGGCCAGGGTGGGGCTGTGGGGGAGACGGCCTGGGGCCAGGAGACCAGGGACCCCCTGGGAGGAAGGGGCTCTGCAAGAGTGCTGAGTGCACTGGGGTGTGGGGATGGACTCAGCCGGGGCAGTGCTCAACTCTGGGCCGTGTGTCCCTGCAGACCATGCTGCCCGTGGGCTGTGTCCGCGTCATCCCCTACAGCAGCCAGTACGAGGAGGCCTACCGCTGCAACTTCCTGGGCCTCAGCCCCAACGTGCAGATCCCTCCCCACGTGCTGGCCTCAGGTTCGTGCCTCGTTGGTCCTCGGGACTCATAGTGAAACCACACGACTGGGTGTTTGAGGACCACATCTGCTGGCCTCAGAGGCAGGAGGTTCCCATGTTGCAGGACCCACTTTCCCAATGGCATTGACCTCTATTTTCTGTCTTTAAGACGGGTGCGGGTTGGGCTGGACAAGCTTATGGTTAGGGTAGCTTGCTGGGGTGTGGCTCTCCGTGGGAGCATGTCCCATCCTGGGGATGGTTCAGGAGTCCTGCTGGACTGATCCTTCTGCCCTGTGGTCTTCCTCTTTCTGGTCTCCTATTTTATCTGCCTTAAATCCGTCCCTGCTGCCCTTCAGCACAGTGGCCTTTGCTCTGCTCAGCCCCACCTTTGGGACAGACAAGCTCACTGCTCTAGAAAAACGGCCAGGAAGCTCATTGGCATCCCTCTTCAGTTGGGGGCATTTGGGAATCAGCCTGGGCACCCATCCCCACCTCCTGGCATGTCCAGGTTCCTCTGGTGATTCTGTGAGATGGTCAGACGGTTGGTCACAGAGCTGCCGTCCTTCAGCTCTCAGGCTGGGCCGTGAGTCCAGGAGGCAGTATGCAGAGCACAGGCTCTAGTCTCAAAGACAGGCTTGATGTTATTACCGCCATAGCCATGTGACCTCGTGCAAGTCACTTAGACGCTCTGTTTCCCTGCCTATGAAGTAGGGTTATAGCAGGATCCCTCTCACAGAGTAGTTTAGTATTCAGCCAACTGTGGTATATGACATAATCAGTAGTTATCGTCATTTGATGTATTGTTAGTTTGAGTCAAAAGTGAACTCTCAACTGTGTTCACAAACGACAGAAGATTTTAAAGGTCCAAGTATTAAACTCGGGTGACTAGAGTGTCTCCCAGGATGGTCTGAGATGATTTGGAGCCGCAGAGTCAGGTGGGCTTGTCATGGGGTGAAGGGGCACACTTGACAGAGCAGTGTGTCCGTGTTGCCCCAGAGTTTGCTGTGGTTGTGGAGGTCCACACGGCCACTCGCTCCAGCCTCCCTGCGGTTGGGTGTGAGGGTGAGCAGCCTCTCAGCAAGTATGAGTTTGTGGTGACCAGTGGGAGTCCTGTAGCCGCAGACCGAGGTAAGTGCCGCTGAGCGGGCTACCTCATCCCAAAATGAGCTGGGGGGTGTTGGGGGGTGGTGCTCAGGCTCTCCTGGTGTTGACCCCCTCTGCCCTGCCCCCAGTCGGCCCCACCATCCTGAATAAAATGGAGGCTGCTCTGACCAACCAAAACCTGTCCGTGGACGTGGTGGACCAGTGCCTCGTGTGCCTCAAGGAAGAGTGGATGAAGTAAGTATGCGCTGTCGCTGCTCCTGGAGTCTTGCTTTCTGGGGAGGGCTGGGGTGCCAATAGCACGGCGTTCTGCTGAGGCAAACCAGAAAAAGAGCTGAGGCCGTGGCGCTGGGGGCGGTGCAGCAGGGGAAAGGTTACGAGTCCACCGCTGTGCAGCCAGCTGGGTGACCTTGAGCAGGTGACTCGGCACCTGGGCCTCAAGCTGCTCTGTGCTCTCCAAGGAAGCAGTTGTTTTTGATGGTTAATTAACGTAAAAAGTTGAAAGATCGGATAGCTCCCATTCTATTACAGCAGATAACTTTATTCCCTCCTGCTTTCTTAGTAATTTTTTGTCAATTAATTAGCCAAACGTCGTTCCGACTTTAAATAGTGCAGTGAAGCTTCAGAGCAGGCAGTTCCTTTCACAACAGGAAGGAATGTTTGTTTTTTTAACATCCCTGTCTAGATGCAGCGGCATTAGAACTGAGCAAGTGGGAAACGGCAGGGCAGGCGTGAGCTGCTGCTGTGCCGTGCTGACTCCCCTGTTACTGTTCTGCTCTGTTTATCAAGCTGTTGCTGGTCTTGAAGCCTCTTAGGCCCCAGGACCAGAACTCTGCTGATGGAGCTACGGTAGCTGAGTGTTTGGTTTTGATTTCCTACAGCAAAGTGAAGGTCCTTTTTAAATTCACCAAGGTGGATAGTCGGCCCAAAGAGGACACGCAGAAGCTCCTGAGTATCCTTGGAGCGTCTGAGGAGGACAACGTCAAGCTGCTCAAGTTCTGGATGACAGGCTTGAGCAAAACTTACAAGTCACACCTCATGTCCACTGTCCGCAGCCCCACGGCCTTGGAGCCTCGCAACTGACCCCACCATGGGAACAAGCGTCTAGGTGGCCTGCTCGAAGTGGCAATGGCCACCTTGCCGTGACGCTCAGACACAGGTCTCTGATGGCGGTCACAGGTGGTCCTATATCCGAATGCTGACCTGACACTGTTTGCTCAGGAGTAGAAGCTGTTGGAGCTGAACTCTGCTCTCTGTGTGGGGTTCGCGCCTGGTGTGGTTCTTGGCACCATCCCACAAACTTTGAGCTGCTCCAGCCCTGAAGAAGGCAGTTGGAGGCTTGTGACAGTTTGTCCCCTGCGTTCGCGCCCCCTCGGGGAGAAGAACAGACGGAAAGTATGTATCTCCTGCCTGTTCAGCCTCACCTGAGGTACCTCAGCCTCACTGTCAGATCCTGTCAAGGTCAGCGGTTGAACCTTTCTATTCTGGAATTCAGCAAGGGTTTTCCAGGTTTTGTATGTGTTGTGAGTTTCCCTGTAGTTATGGTTTTTCAGAGTATGTGCTAATCTGGAGTCACTGCTATTAACCTGGCTTCAAGTCAGAGCTCTGGGAATGGCTCTGGGTGGAGTGGATGTTCCACGCTCATCGTTGGAGCATCTGGAATTCGTGTTTTTAAGTTATCTGTTTCTAAGTTAAGTTTTAACCACAACTCTTCTGCCCATTCTCTGCTATGGTTGCTTTGAGAGTATCTTGAGCTTGAGGACAAGCCCTGATCTTTTTGCACAGAGATGACACTCTGCTGAAATGCCAACTGGAGTCCTTTGACTGGCCTGGCTCACTATGTACACAGCTGAGACACCCGTTGTAGTTTTATTCCATATCACTCTGCCCTTGATTGCTTCTTTAAACGTCTACATTTGGCTGCAGTTAATTTTGGTGTCTTAAGACAGGTTCATTGTCCCTGTGTACATTTTTAATAAGGATTTGTGGTTTGGAAGGATTTTCCAGTAATTTTGCTGATTTATCGTTTTTTGTGTTTAATTTATATTTAACAGGAAGACCATGTTTATATGACTAGGTATATGTATTGTGCAAGAACATCAAAATAATAAAGATATATTTTTATAAACTGTTGACTACATGGTTTTATTGGTTTGATACCTCAGATTTTCTTGGAATCAGTCACAGAAAATAAAATGGTTAGAATAAGACCAGTAATAGAACTGTTATGGAACTCTCTGCTGGAGGCTTACAATTTCCAGGGAAAGACTTAATAAATTGTGATTAATTTTCAGTCAGTTTCAGCTCTTTGTACAATTTCAGGTTCCCTTCTCCTACCCCTAGCCATGTGGCAGGATCAACGTGCATATAGCTTGCAGGAATGAGGGTGGGTGTCCTTTGTGCCTGATCGCTGCATCTGATCAGAGTGCAGATAAAGAGGGGCAGCCACTGAGGCTGTACCCCACCACCCCTGGATGAGGTGTCTGTCAGGGAATGATGGTGGGCTGGGGCCCTCTTTCCCCCTCTCAGGAGCAAGACATTAAAGAGTTGGACACTCATAAACAATTTACACGAATGAGAAAAAGGAACTGTGCACTCCAGGGAAGGGCTCAGGAACAAATCTGAGAAAAATTGAAGTTTACACTTCCTTGGTAAAGAGCCTACAAAGTAAAAATGACAACAACAACAAAAAAACAGTAAACCCCTGGGAAGGGGGATTTAAACATCCAGTGTTCAGCAACGACAAAATCAAGACATACAAAGAAACAGGAAGGTGTGGACAGCACATTGAAAGGAAAACTGAATTCAACAGAGTCTGTCCATGAAAAAGATTTAACGGCAGACATATTAGGCAAAGACTTTAAAACATCTGTGTTAAAGTTGCTCAAAACAAAGCTGCTCAAAGAACTTAAGGAAGATGTGGAGAAAATCAAGAAAATAATGTGTGAACAAATGGAAATTGATACAGAAAACCACTCGTTACTGACTGCTTACTATTTGCAAGGCATTATTTTAGGGGCTAAAAATACAGTTCCCTCCTCTTTTGAAATGTCCATCTTGTGAGGAAAGTGAACAGTAAACAGCTTAAACAAGTGAAAATATTTACTGTGACTAGGCCAACACAGAGTAGTCAGAGCAGTGCAATACTGCAGTGGAGAGTGAGGGAGGGTCACTCACTCCGCAGGGAGAGGTGAAACCTAGATGATAAGCAAGAGGGATCTGTTTTCTTCCTTATGCCTTTTCCCCCTTTATTCTAGCTCATGGGTTTAAGTACATACATACATGCATGGAATTGAGAATAAAACAGAAAAATCAAGAAAACTAAAATTTGGTTCTTCAAAAAAATCAACAAAATTGACATTTAGCTAGATATACTTAAAAAATCAAGTTAATGAAAGTGGGGACATTAATACCTATTCTATGGAAATAAAAAGGATTATAAAGGAGTAATATGAGCAATTGTATGCTAAAAAATTAGATAACCCTGAAACATGCTGAAAAACAGAAAACTTGCCAAGACTAAATCATGAAGAAATAGAAAATCTGAATAGACCTATAACTAGTAAGGAGATTGAATCAGTAATCAAAAATCCAGTAAAGAAAAGCTCTGGAGCTGATTGCATCACTGGTGAATTCTACCAAACAGTTAAGGAATTAATACCAGTGCTTCTCAAACTTTAACCAAAATTGAAGGAGAGGGGACATTTCACAGCTCAGTCTATGAGGCCAGCATAACCCTGATATCAAAGCCAAAAAAGAGACAAGGAAACTGCAGACCAATATCCCTTATAAACATCGATGCAAAAATCCCCAACAAAATACAGAATTCAGCAGCATATTAAAGAAACAACCAACACAAAAACTAGACACGGTGACCAAGTGGGATTTATTCCTGGAACGCAAGGATGGTTCAACATATAACCACCAATCAATGTAATATGCCCTGTCAACAAAAGAAACCCAGTTACCTCAATTGATGCAGAAGCACGTGGAAAATTAAGCACCTTTTTGTGACTTAAAGTTCCGCCAAATAGAAATAGGAAACTCCCTTTCACATAAAAGCTGTATGTGAAAAACCTGCAGGAAACTTAATACTCAACAGTGAAAGACTGAAAGCCTTTCCTCTAAGATCAGGAACAAGGCAAGGATGCATACTGTCACCACTTTCATCCAACGTGGCAGCGAGATCTAGCCAGAGCACTGGGATATCACCCTGCTTTCTCCATCCATTCATGTGTGGATCGATGTTGAAGCTGTTTCCACATCTTGGCTATTGTAAATGGTGCCACACCAAACACTGGAGTGCTAATTTCTCTTTGAGATCCCAAATTCAGTTCTTTTGGATAAATACCCAGAAGTGAGACTGCTGAATCATACAGTAGTCCTATGTTAATTTTTTGAGGAATCTCTATACTGTTTTCCATAGCAGGTGCACCATTTGGTGGAGGGAGTAGCAGGTACTCCCACCAACAGAGTACACAGGTTCTGATTTCTTCACCTCCGTGATAACAGCCATCCTAGCATGTGTGAGATGATACCTCATTGTGGTTTTGATTTACATTTCCCTGATGGTTAGTGATGTTGGGCATCTTTTAAAATACCTGTTGGCCAGTCATGTCTTTGGAGAAATGTCTGTTCAAGTCTTTAGCACAGTTTTAAATTGAATTATTCTTTTAATTTTTTTGCTATTGAGTTGTAGGAATTCCTTATATACTATGGAAATTATCCTCATCTGATATGTGGTTTGCACAGACTTTTTAAAATACAGTTCTTTAGAGCAGTTTTAAGTTCACAGCAAAATTGAGGGGAAGGTACAGAGTTCCCATATACCCCTGACCCAAGACATGCATTTGTTACAATTAAAAAACCTATGCTGACAGTTTGCATAGACTTTAGTAAATACTCTGTATTAATGGAGTTGGTTTACTCATTGTCGTATTTTTCCTTTTTCTTTAATTCTTTGAGGGTGTTTGTAAGAGTCGTTTTGAAGTCCCTTCCTACTAAATTCAACTTCGGAGTCCACTCGAATTAGTTCCTATTGGCTTGTTTTCCTGCACACAGGATACACTTTCCTTTTTCTTTGCATGTTGGTAAGCTCTGGTTGAATACCAGGCATTTTTGATAATAAGAGTGCAGCAACTCTGCATTTTGTCTTTCTGAGGTTGCTATCCTTTGGAACTTAGCTGGACTTAAAACTCCAGCATCTCTTCCCCTGCCGTGAGCAGCCCCTAGTGTGTCTGCTCAGCTTTTAATTTTCATCTGTTTGTAGCAGGCACCTGTGAGTCTTTCAAATGTGGGAGTCACTGGTGATTTTAGTTTAACCCAAATACTTGGAGCTGCAGGCCTCACACCCTGCTGATCTGTCTGTGGGTGTGGGACACTCTCAAGCCTCTGTTGCTCTGACTTCTCCCTGTGCTTTCATGGGTCATTCCCCCTTGTCCGCTGCTGCCCAGTCAGCCAGGGCTGTGTGGAGACCATGACTTGGCCCTTTCATGGTCCTCTCACTCGCAGGGTGTCTGTTAGACTTCTAATTCATCTGCTGCTTGCCCCAACATGGACTGCAAGCTTGGGCTGGTGAGGCTGTGTGTTTTCATAGTTCATTCACAACCGAGTCCACCATTTTTTGCCAGCAGACCTGTAGGTTTCTGCAGCCAATCCCAGCATAATTGAAGTCCATCCATGTTGTAGTCAGTCAGTCAGTTCAGTCGCTCAGTCGTGTCCGACTCTTTCAGCCCCATGAATTGCAGCACGCCAGGCCTCCCTGCCCATCACCAACTCCTGGAGATCACTCAAACTCACGTCCATCGAGTCCGTGATGCCATCCAGCAATCTCATCCTCTGTCATCCCCTTCTCCTCCTGCCCCCAATCCCTCCCAGCATCAGAGTCTTTTCCAATGAGTCAACTCTTTGCATGAGGTAGCCAAAGTATTGGAGTTTCAGCTTTAGCATCAGTCCTTCCAAAGAACAGCCAGGACTGATCTCCTTTAGAATGGACTTGTTGGATCTCCTTGCAGTCCAAGGGACTCTCAAGAGTCTTCTCCAACACCACAGTTCAAAAGTATCAATTCTTCAGCGCTCAGCTTTCTTCATAGTCCAACTCTCACATCCATACATGATTACTGGAAAAACCATAGCCTTGACTAGATGGACCTTTGTTGGCAAAGTAATGTCTCTGCTTTTGAATATGCTATCTAGGTTGGTCATAACTTTTCTTCCAAGGAGTAAGCGTCTTTTAATTTCATGGCTGCAATCACAATCTACAGTAATTTTGGAGCCCCTCAAAATAAAGTCTGACACTGTTTCCACTGTTTCCCCATCTATTTGCCATGAAGTGATGGGACCAGATGCCATGATCTTCGTTTTCTGAATGTTGAGCTTTAAGCCAACTTTTTCACTCTCCTCTTTCACTTTCAAGAGGCTTTTTAGTTCCTCGTCACTTTCTGCCATAAGGGTGGTGTCATCTGCATATCTGAGGTTATTGATATTTCTCCTGGCAATCTTGATTCCAGCCTGTGCTTCTTCCAGCCCAGCGTTTCTCATGATGTACTCTGCATAGAAGTTAAATAAGCAGGGTGACAATACACAGCCTTGACGTACTCCTTTTCCTATTTGGAACCAGTCTGTTGTTCCATGTCAAGTTCTAACTATTGCTTCCTGACCTGCATATAGGTTTCTTAAGAGGCAGGTCAGGTGGTCTGGTATGCCCATCTCTTTCAGAATTTTCCACAGTTTGTGATCCACATAGTCAAAGGCACTGGCATAGTCAATAAAGCAGAAATAGATGTTTTTTCTGGAACTCTCTTGCTTTTTCGATGACCCAGCGGATGTTGGCAATTTGATCTCTGGTTCCTCTGCATCTTCTAAAAACAGCTTGAACATCTGGAAGTTCACGGTTCACGTATTACTGAAGCCTGGCTTGGAGAATTCTGAGCATTACTTTACTAGCATGTGTGATGAGTGTAATTGTGTGGCGGTATGGGCATTCTTTGTAGTAGTGCGTATCAATGGTTTCTTTTTATTGCTAAATAGTATTCTGTCGCATTGATATGGAAACATTTATCTATTGAGGGACATTTATGTTTCCAGATTTGAGTTATTACAAGCAAGCCTGCTGTGAACATTTGTGTCCAAGTCTTTGTGTAGAATGTGTTTGTGTGGGATGCAGCGGGAGGGCTGCACCAGATGGAAGGTGTGTGCCTCACATTTTAAATAAACTTTTAATTCAGAATAACTTTAGATTTCCCCAAGAGTTTCGAAGATCGCACAGAGTTCCATTTACCCCTCAACTCAGTTTCCCTTCCTCCTAGCCTCTCCCTTTACTTTCATTCCTTAACGTGAAGAAACTGACATCGGTACATTATTATTAACTAAACTCTAGACTTTATTTGGATTTCACCAGCTTTTTCACCAATGTCATGTTTCTGTGTCCGGATCCAGTGCAGGGCACACAGGTGTGAGGTCTCCCCAGTCTGTGCTGACCCGTGACAGCGTCCAAGCTGGCTCTTTCTTTCGTGCCCTTGGCCGACCTGAACAACATTGGCCAGGCGTCCAGTGAGAAGTGAAAGCAGTCCTCTAACCCGAGCTTCCCGTGGGTTTTTCCTTCTGACTGGACCCGGTCACAACTTGGGGAAAGACGGCCAAGTCTCTCAGGCACTCAGACGGGACCCTTCAGCCCATTTTCCGCGTGTGAGGGTTGCTGTCCTTTTTCCGCAGAGGGCGCCCCCCACAACCTCAAGCCCCGGGCGGCACCCTCAGGACAAGCATCCACGGATCACGAGGGATTCTTCTGTCGGGCGGAGAAGTTCCTCTCTTTCCTTGCTCATTCACTCCACCATAGAGGATGCACATTTACACCTCGGGTACAAGCCAGTTCTGCATTATTTAAGCGGTCCTCGCATTGTTCCAGTTTGGAACTTTGTGGGTTCCTCGCCACTGCCACCTGCATCCCTCAGGGCCAGGTGCGCAGGCTCAGTGGGCGATGGCGCTGACTATGCAGACGTATGCCGGAGGCAGGTGGTGCACGGACACGCACGTGGGTGGTGGGCGGCGGGGGCGCAGGCGCACTGGGAGGGAGGCGGCGACCTCGCAGGCATGCGCAGTTGGCAGTGAGCGCATAGCGCAGCAGGCGGGAGCACGTGGGCAGTCGGTGCAAGGTTGCGATGGGTGGCTGGCTGCCTGGCCCTCACGCAGGCGCAGTTGGCGGTGGGTACACGTGACCTGCTGGCGTGCAGGCGCAATGGGTGGCTGGCGTACGTGCGTGGCAGGCACGCAGGCGCAGGATGCGGCCAGCGTACGTGGCACGTGGGGCCTAAGGTACGTGCAGACGCCATGCGGCCGTTACGTTGGCAGGTGGCTGTGGTGGCGGCTGCTGGCCTCGCGCTGGCCTTGGAGACACTGCCCACCGTGCTGCGCTGGCTGTGGGTCAGGCGTCGGCGGCGACCACGGCGCGAGGTGCTGTTTTTCCCATCACAAGTGACCTGCACAGAAGCCCTGCTGCGGTCCCCGGGTGCCACACCCTCGGGCTGCCCGTGTAGCCTGCCCCACGGCGAGAGCTCACTGAGCCGGCTGCTGAGCGCCCTGCTGGCCGCCCGCGTCAGTCTGGAGCTCTGCCTGTTCGCCTTTTCCAGCCCGCAGCTGGGCCGCGCCGTGCAGCTGCTGCACCAGCGCGGGGTGCGCGTCCGCGTGGTCACCGACTGCGACTACATGGCCCTCAACGGCTCGCAGATTGGCCTGCTCCGCAAGGCAGGTAGGCCGGGCGCTGGGCCACGGGAGGTGGAGGCAGGACTGCGGGGCGCTTGGGGCAGCGTCGGAGGACTGGGGAGACACTCACGTCCCTTGGCAGCCGTCCGGGGTGTACAGAGGAGCTTCTGTGCAGAGTCTTTAGCCCGAAACCTGGGCATGAACCCCGGAGGGGCCGAGGCTGGAAGCAGGTCCGCAAGCAAAGCCTTTCAGGGACCTAGAAGTCTGTGCAGGGCACAGGTGTGCAGAGATGCAGCGTCGGCTTAAGGACCAAACGGAGGAGAAAGTGTTTTCTCTTAAATTCACTAGTGAATCTTCTTTGGGGGCATCTGAAATGAATATTTAAAATAAGGTAAGACGTGGAGCTGAAATGGTTAGTTAGTGAGCAGGTAATTTGTTTCTTCAGCTACCAAACGGCAGGGAAGTCAGGTCTCTGGCGGACCTGCCTCTCACTGGAGTGGGAACGATGAACCCGGGAAGTATGAGTAATTGCGAGGGTGTTCTAAGTTGACACCTGCCTTACTTGGAAACTCCTCCGCCTGCCCCCGTGTGATGCTGTGTCCTGCGTGAACGATTAGGAGTCCGAACCTCTTGCCCTTCCCTCGGTCACTGAGGCCCCTGCAAAGGTCATTCTTGCTTTAGCGACCGTTTGACCTGCCTGTTCTCGTGGCCACTGTGCCAGGCACGTGGGGCCCTTGAGAACTGTCCTGGCTGCTCTCAGCTCACCTGGGGTGGGAACATGGGTGCATGCTACCCTGGTCCTCATGTCTGTGCAGGGCGGGATGGAGACGATGTCAATGTTGAGGACGTTGACTTCGGCTCTTCCTGGCAGCTTTGCGATCCTGTGTTGGTTCTGTTGTTGGGGAAGCTTGGCTGTTTCAGCACAGCCGTTTTCTTGTAGAGAATCCTAGGACCTCAGATTTGGCAAGAACCTTGAAGGGACCCCACAACCAGATTCCAGCTAACCCTTGACTCTTCTGAGGGCGTCCCTGCGGTCGTTCTTCTCTCACTGCTCAGCCGTCCCTTGTGTTTGACTGGACAGGTTCCAGGCTCCGGGTCCACAAGTGCAGAACAGGACTGTACCACAGGGAGGTCTGGCAGAGCAGGAGCCCTGGAGGTGCCCGGGAGGGTCATGGGTGGGGCGCAGACAGCTGCTCTGAGGAGTCACCTGCGTGAGGGCCTGTTTTGTGGTGCGAGGAGCAACAGGCAACCCTGTGGCCGAGGTGCACATGTTGAGGCGGGTGCGCGAGGGGCCCTGAGCCACAGCAGGAGGGGAGGCCGCGTCAGCTGGGTGGTCACGGGGCCAAAGCTTAGGCTTCAGGTCTGGGGCCTGGTGTCTTCTGCGCAGGTCCCCCCGGGCTGGTCCCCCAACTTCACGAGGTCCTGATTACATGAGGGATCTGATTCTGGGCCCGAGGGAGACCTTAGGGGCACGTGAACCTGAGATCAAATGGGTTTTACTTCAGTCGCTGCTGGCTCGTCTTGAAACCAGTAGTGGAGGGTGATGTGTGTCATATACACTGGAGGGGGTGGGGAGCCTCCCCCAGTCAGGGCTGGAGGCGTTTCCAGAGAAACTAACTCTCCTGTCCCTGCTGCTGGCCAGGCCTTCTCCTGGGGCTGGTGGGCCCGGCCCCTGCCTGGCTCAGCCGCTGTCACCACCCAGACCTGACAGTGCCTGTGCCACTGGACACAAGCAGCAGTCAGTCCTGTGAGCACATCCACGCTGGAGAAGGAGCCAGAGCTCGGGCGGTGGACAGCGAGAGGAGGGGCTGGGGAGGGAGCGGGGGGCCCCGTGCGGGGCGGCCGGAGCCCCTGAGCTGCCGGGCAGCAGCTGCGTCTCGCTCTCCTCAGGGATCCAGGTCCGGCACGACCAAGACCTGGGCTATATGCACCACAAGTTCGCCATCGTGGACAGGAGGGTGCTGATCACTGGCTCCCTCAACTGGACCACGCAGGCCATCCAGAACAACAGGGAGAACGTGCTCATCGTGGAGGACGAGGAGTACGTGCGGCTCTTCCTGGAGGAGTTCGAGCGCATCTGGGAGGAGTTCGACCCCACCAGGTTCTCCTTCTTCCCTCAGAAGGAGAGGGCTCGCTGAGGCGGGCTCCAGGCCAGCGGCCCTCAGGCTGGAGTCCTGCCGAGCTCCAGCGAGGAAGGGGGGCTTTCTTGCATTGAGTAGTGACTTTCCTTAGAGAGTGCAGGCTTAGCAAGGACAGAGACTGTCCTGCAGTGGAAGGGAGGTGCTTCGGACTGGGTGCCTCCATCAGGGTTGGAGAGGCAGCAGAGTCCCTTTCCTGATTCTGATGCCTCCCGGGTCCCCCAAAACTCCCTTGCCCCGCCCCCCATGCTCCCTTGCCCTCCCCCACATCCAGACTTCAGAACCTGGGTGACTGGTGTCCAGAAGCTGCTCCTGTTTGCGCACGTTAGGATTGTAATTTTTCATGTTCTTACATTCAGGGGAGTTTGATTGTCTATGTAGACTTGACCTTCACCATGACACCTGAGGCCGTGCTCAGTATCCCTGAGGCAAGGTGGGTCCTAGGGGTGGCCTCACTGGGCTGTCCTGATTTCTGGCACGGATGTGACATCTTTGAAGTGTTCCCCCCACCCCCCGCCAACGTAGTGTTTCTCTTGATTTAAAGTTACCTTTGACCTAGGATGTCGGACAGGTAAACCCAGACAGAACTCAGCTGAAGTTGTAAAGCATGGTTCTTGGGTTGGAAGTCATGTGGCTTCATGGTGACAGTGCTTCTCGCCTGAGCTGGGTCCCCCTGAATAAACTTGCTCCCGTTCCTGTCCAATTGCGTGTGTGTCTGCCTTTTCATGCAAATAGTAGCTTTGCGGGGTGGGGACAGCATCCAGCCATTTAGAACCCATTGGCCAAGATAGTCTCCCAGAGAGGAGTGAAGACCTGGGGGTGTTCCTGGGGGACCCCACTGTCTCCCAGAGGAGTGAAGACTTGGGGGAGCCTGGTGTCTTCTGAGCAGCTGAGCTGACTCCCAGCCATGCTCCTCAGTGGCTCTCCGGCCCGTGGGGCTCAGCACCCCCAGCCCCCTGTCCGCAGGGCTTGCTTCCAGAAGCACCTACCACCCAAGACCAGCCCCACCATCAAGGCTGCTGTTGACAAAGTTGTGAAATGGTTTCACCCCGTGTAACGTTTTATTTCACTTAATTTGATTTATATTGTTTTCATTATAGTTGTCTTTGTGGTAGGAGTTTGAACCTAACCTAAATTTCAGGTAACAGGCATTCTGTCCTGAGGGCCCGAGGAGGCGAGCACTGAAATCAGCCTGCAGAGTGGAGGCTGTCCCTGCTGAGGGTGGGCGACTGCATGAGGTGACCAGAGCCCCGCGCTGATGGGAGAGGCGAGAGGAGGGGCGGCTGGGTCGCAGTAGGGCTTGGGCCGAGCCCAGCGTGTCTAGTCCTCCCAACGAGCTGGTGGGGGTCACTGCTGAGGCCATGGGAGGTCCCAGGCTTCCAGCTGGTGAGGGCGGGTGAGCTGAGCTGTGGATGTGCGTTTGGTGCAGAAGACAGTTCAGGCTGAGTCTGGGGCTTTGTCCTGGGCAGCAGTTGTCCAGAGTGTGTCCAGAGCTGCGCAGGCGCCCTAAGGAGACGCTGGAAGTGTAGCTGACATGCCTCGGGGCAGTAACCGGAGGGGAAGAGGCTGGGAAGGGACTTGTATAGTGTGTGTCTGAAGCTACATGCTTTGTCCACCGGATTCTGGCATGAACAGGACCTTTATAGGAGGTAGTCAACCCCAGGAGGCTTGGCAGTTACTCCCTAAGAGAACTAGAGGCGGCCCCCTCTTGCTGCCCTCCCAGCCCTGCCCCACAGCCTCCCGTTCAGCCTGTAGTTGGGGCTCAAGCTTGTCATTTTAACCATGGGACAGGGGTGCAGCCTAACAGCACACGTGGAATGTTGGTACCGTTACACGTAAGATACTTTAAACTTTTGAGAACTTCGTGATAAAAGAAATCGTCCTGGTCGTAATGTGACTCTGCCAGTCTCCCTGTACCTGTCATATTTGGGAGAACGTTGGAATGAAACCATGCAGCTACATTGCTTGCGCTGAACTGCTTTTTTTAAATAGTTTTTCTATTCATTTTTGGCTGTGCTAGGGCTTCGTTGCTGCGAGGGCTTCCCTTAATTGTGTGGAGCAGGGGTTCCTCTTCCTGTGGGTGCGGGCTTCTCATCATGGGGCATGGGCTCCAGGTGTGCGGGCTTCAGTAGTTTTGGGGCACAGGTTTAGTTGCTCCTCTTTACCACTGGGCCCCCAGGGAAGCCCCTGAATTGGTTTTTAAAGCAACTGACTCCTTTAAAAATAACACTTCATTGAGATTCACATACTATAAAAGTTACTATTTTAAAAGTGCGCAGCTGAGTGTATTGATGTATATTAACAGATTATTAGTTGTCAGTATGTTAACAGAGTTATTTGGTTGTTCTTTACTATAGTAACAGGGTTGTGCAGCTATCAGTACCATCAATTTTCAGAGCATTTTCTTCACTCCAGAAAGGAACCCATTTCTGTGGGTTTCTCGCTGTGGATGCTTTGTATGATGGAATCCTGCAACATGCGGTCTCAGTGTGATCTCAGTGTGCCCCTCCTCTGCCTAAGTGTAGTGTTTTGGAGGGCCATCCATGTTGAGCCAGGTGTCAGCATTTTTTTGCTGCTATTTATAGCTGAATCATAAGTCTCTGTATGGACAGATCACACTGTGTTTACCTGTTTATCAATTGGTGGACACTGGGGTTGTCTGTACCTTTTGTCTGTTGTAAATATAATGCTGTAAATGCTCACATACAAGTGTCTGTGTGGACTTGTTCTTGAGTCTTTTGAGTGTATACCTAGGAATGGAATTGTTGGGTCATAAAACTCTATTTAACCATTTTATAAATTGCCAGATGGTTTTCCAAAGCAATTGAGCCATTTTATATTCCCACCAGCAGGTATAAGGATTCCTTTTCCTCCACATCATCACCAGCAAAAAGCTATTATTTGACTTTTTTAAAAATTAGTTTTTAAAATGGAGGTATAATGAGGTACAATATTATGTAAGTTTTAGGCATACAACAGTGTTTCATAATATTTGAAGGTTATAGTCCATTTAGTTGTTATAGAATGCTGACTATATGTTGTATTAAATATGCTTGTAACTCATTTTGTGTGTTGAAGTTTGTACCTCTTAATTCACTACTCTCGTCTCCCCTCCCCCTCCCATCTCCCCGCTGATGACCACTGGTTTGTTCTGCATATCAGGTCTCTCCCTTTTTTGTTTTTACTGGTCTCGTTTATTTTTTAGATTCCACGTGTGGTACCATACAGTATTTGTCTTTCTCTGACTTTGCTTGGCATGATACCCTCCACGTCCATGCATGTTTCTGCAAATGGCATTATTTCATTCTTTTTTTTTTTTAAATAGTAGTATTCCTTTGTATGTATGTACCAGAACTTCTTTATCCATTCATCTGTGATGGGCATTTAGGTTGCTTCCAGTTTCTGGCTATTGTAAATTGTGGTGCTATGAACATTCTTTCCTAATCAGTGTTTTCATTTGCTTTGAATATATGGCCACAAGTAGAATCATTGGGTCACATGGTAATTTTTAACTTGAGAAATCTCCGTTCCTCAAATCTGTTGTGCTCCGTAGCGGCTGCACCAATTCACACTCCCACCGGCGGTGCAGGAGCGTTTTCTTAGCCCATATCCTCTCCAGCGTGTTATTTGTAGTCTTCACGGTGATGGCCATTCTGACAGGTGTGAGGGGGTGTCTCATTGTGATTTTAATCTGTGTTTCACTGATAATTAACGATGTTGCCAGTTGACCATGCGCATGTTTCATATATAAAAAATTTCTATTCAGGTCTTCCCATTTTTAAATTGGGTGGTTTGTTTTTTTTGATGTCAAGTTGCATAAACTGTTGATACATTTTGCATATTAAGCCCTTATCAGTCATATTGTTTGCAGATATTTTCTCCTATTCAGTAGCTTGTCTTTTTGTTGATGATATCCTTTGCTTTGCAATTTCTAAATTTTATTAGGTCTTATTTGTTTGTATTTGCTTTTATTTCCTTTGCCTTAGAGACATTAAAAAAATATTGCTACAATTTAGGTTAAGAAGATTCCATCCATATTTTCTTTTAGTTTAATGGTTTCTGGTCTTACATGTAGGTCTTTAATCCATTGTTTTAAAATGGAAGCAGAGCTGATTTACAGTGTTGTGTTAGTTTCAAGGGTACATCACAGTGATTCAGTGTGTGTGTATATATGTGTACATCCATACATATATGTTGCTAACCTTTTTCAGATTCTTTT
The DNA here is from genome assembly GCF_001704415.2 of Capra hircus. Lineage (NCBI taxonomy): Eukaryota > Metazoa > Chordata > Mammalia > Artiodactyla > Bovidae > Capra > Capra hircus. The sequence continues at coordinate 34,591,632 of NC_030826.1, forward strand.
CTGTAAGAGATTATTAAAAGATGCTGAATGTAGTTACCCGTACTATAAGTCATTTTTTAAAAATCTATTTTACATACAGTAGTGTTTGTTAATCCCAAATTCCTAATTTATACCCCCTTTGGTAACCAAGTTTGTTTTCTATGTCTCTGAGTCTGTTTTTGTTTTGGAAATGAGTTCATTTGTTTTTTTTTTTTTTTTTTTTGAGAGTCTACATAGAAGTAATACATTTGTCTTTCTCTGACTTATTTCACTCAGCATGATAAACTCTGGGTCCATCCATGTTGCTGCAAATGGCATTATTTCATTGTTTTTTATGGCTGAATAATATTCTAATTGTTTGTATGTACTGCCACCTCTTTATCCATTCATTTGTTGATGGGCATTTAGCTTGCTTCCGTATCTTGGCGGTTTAAACAGTGCTGCTGTGCGCACTGGGGTGTGTTATCTTTCTGCATCAGCATTTTTGTCTTTCCAGACGCGTGCCCAGGAGTGTGCCTGCAGGATTCTGTGACACCTGTCACACTGTCCTCAGTAGCGGCTGCACCAGCTTACGTTCCCGCTGACAGTGTAGGGAGGTTCTCTTCTTTTCCACACGGTCTCCAATCGGCCCTTATTCCGTTTTGAGCTGATTGTTATGTACGGTGTGAGGAAACGTCCTGGTTTCTTTCTTTTGCGTGAGGCTGCCATTCCCCAGCAACTGTCTGGCTTCATCACCAGCCTGTTGGGTGTGAGGTGCTGCCTTCCTGTGGTTTTACCTTGTGTTTCCTGAAGGACTGGTAACGTTGAGTTGTGTTATTTTTCCACCTTTTATATAGTCTTTGGAGAAATGTCTATTCAAATCCTTTGCCCATTAAAAAAAGTC